>NC_140273.1:2984896-3035588 GCF_964030765.1 Micromesistius poutassou | reverse complement strand
CAACCTGCATGGCTGCTGAACTGTGCACGTGTGTGTGCGTGAAGTCTAATGATCAGTATGTACTCATCTTGGGGGTATGCCATTATTAGCATACTTATCAGCGTGAGGTTATATTTTATGATATGTTATATGTATTGTGTGTGTGTGTGTGTGTGTGTGTGTGTGTGTGTGTGTGTGTGTGTGTGTGTGTGTGTGTGTGTGTGTGTGTGTGTGTGTGTGTGTGTGTATATAGTGTGTAGTTATTTAATTTTCAACACTTATCTTGTTTGATTTGCTCTCTCCTTTTCTTAACTGCTGTAACACCTGATAATTTGCATTATCCCGCCTTATCTAATGATATCTAATTTTAGGAGTCCACATCCCGTGTGCACTGTACGCCATATATGTACAGTGAATATGCATAGCTTAGCTGATCTCGTAATAGAACTACATCTCCCAGAAGCACCTCGTTGTCTCTGGCATCGATCGCTTCCCGGGGGTCTTCTTCTTCTGCGTAGTTTATCTGGAGCCTGGCTCGCCCCCCGTGCCGATGATAGAACCCCCCCAACACCAGCCTTTTACTTTACAGTCTGCCGTGAGATGAGGAGGACGAGTCTGGCCGTGTAAAGGTATGTTTCCTGCCTTGCATTGTTTGCCACGGATCGTGTGGTTGCTGGGTTAAGCTAGCGGTCCTGTCAGTGTTGGTTGAAAACTTATTCCAACTTAGATTTATCATGCTTTTAACGCGAGTGGGGTTTTTATTACTTTGCATCGCTAATAAAAAGAACACCCGTAGCATCGCCATGGTCCCAAACACGATGTGTTTGAATCGCCAACAAACTTGTATGAATTAAAAGTATGTCGAGTCGTAGTGGCTGAACTCGGGGATGAGCTAATGCAGTTAGCTGCGATGCTTTAATGGCAGCTCTTTGCTCTGCGATGCTGCTAATGCTATCTTCATGTTCACCATGAGACAATATTGCTTAACTGGTTTGTTTACAGACAATATTGCTTAACCGGGTTCGTATATTTTACCATGGAAACACAGGGGTTGATTGAACAACAACATGTTTTATTTGCTCAGGAGATGCCAACATCCTGTTCGGTGACATGGTTAGTTGAGTGAGTCAGTAAATGAATGAATGAAGAGAGGAGATGTCCGTCATCATGGGTTGGTTTAGTGGGTGTGTTGTCACAGTGGGTGTGTTACCCATCCTCTGGAACTGGTGCACAGGGTCTGACGCTGGACCAGTGTTTACACTTGATCTGAAACACGGACGGAATGTGGATCAGATAGAGTGAGACTAGGGAAATCAAAAGATCTTCGTTGTAGTCATGTCCTGTGGTTATACAACTTGGTTATAAGTGTGATATGGCTCCAGTAGGTATATCAGCTATGTTAGATATGTTAAAACGCAAATCCCTTTTAAGGTGGGTATACTGCATTCGGCCTACAAGTCACTCGCACGTGTAGGCCTACTTCTTTGACCACGTTCACAACAAATGGAACCAGGCATTTGAAGGCTACTTGGAATGAATAATTAACAGCAGTCTTCTATGAGCATGACTGTGCTTATAACCCGCCCCTCTTCAGTGAGTCTTTAAAGTTTGGTGCCCAGGGGTAGGAAAAAGAGTGGTGGAAAATGTTTAAAATAACTGTGTGTGTGTGTGTGTGTGTGTGTGTGTGTGTGTGTGTGTGTGGGCGGGCAAATTCCACGGACTGAGCAGATTTGATGCCTCTGGCTCTGAGGAGACAAATGAGGAGCTGACACACACACCTAGGAGGAGGGCCAGGTGGGCAGCCACCTCGGCTTTACAACCCACCATTAACCTAAATGTTTAATATGAGAGAGAGAGAGAGAGAGAGAGAGAGAGAGAGAGAGAGAGAGAGAGAGAGAGAGAGAGAGAGAGAGAGAGAGAGAGAGAGAGAATATTAGTGTGAGAAGCAGCATCCTTGTTGCTGTTTGGCTAACCGGTCCAGCCACAGGATGTCCTGGTTCATTCATTATCATGTTGCATCTCAACACTCTGTCCTGTCTGTCTGTATCTTGAGAACATGCTCTCATTTTGACAGCTGTTCACTCTTAAGCTTAGCACTGCTTTATATGTGGAGAATGGCTAAGGGATGGACAAGCTGGAATAGACTCTGTTGCTCTGGGTGGCTTTATAATATATACAAAGATTAGTGTCTGTGGCCCTGGGTACTTTCTAAAAAATATCGTAAAACGTTGTAGAGGAGTTATTACACCTGATATATTGTAGAGCGAAATGATTTTCAGGGACAAGGCTTCAATAGTTGAGCAATCTCCGTTAACCACGGGGCTCCTAACCAATTCCTGGGGGATTGTAAACTGGGCCACTCCCCCCTTGTGCTTAGCCAATCAGGAGGCTTGGCGTCAGACTGTCACCGGCAGAGGGTGCCTCCCCTCCCCCAGTGCTGCATAATTGTGGCTTTCTGCCTCTCTTCTACTCCCCGCCTTCCCTTATTCTGGTGGATGGAGCTAGCCTGGAATTAGCAGACAGAATATAGCATACTACAGACAGACAGACAGACAGGTAGTAACAGACAGACAGACAGTGTGTGTTAGTATGGAATCAAGCTTTAAATCTGTTGGCAGAAACCCCCACGTGAGTCAGAGAGCTTCATTTTGATCTTGCTGTCTAAACATCTGTCTGTGCCTGTGGCACTTCTCTCTCTGTCTCTCTTTGCCCATCTCTCTCCCTGTATCTCTCTCTCTCTGTCTGTGGCAGCTCTCTCTCTCGCTAGCCTCTCTCTCTAGCTTGCATCTCTCTCTCTCTCCTCTTTCTCTCTAGCATCTATCTCGCTCTCTTGCTAGCATCTATCTCTCTAGCTAGCATCTCTCTCTCTCTTTCTCTCTCTCTCTCCTCTCTCTCTCTCTAGCATCTCTCTCGCTCTCTTGCTAGCATCTATCTCTCTAGCTAGCATCTCTCCTGCTAGAATCTCTTTCGTTCACAAGCATCTAGCATCTCTCCCTCGGTAGAATCCATAGCTCTCGATTACTAGCATCTCTCTCTAGCATTTCCTCTGTGTTCAGTGTCTTGATACACGTCTCTGCTTCGTGTGTGTGTGTGTGTGTGTGTGTGTGTGTGTGTGTGTGTGTGTGTGTGTGTGTGTGTGTGTGTGTGTGTGTGTGTGTGTGTGTGTGTGTGTGTGTGTGTGTGTGTGTGTGTGTGTGTGTGTGTGTGTGTGTGTTGGGCTTCGGGGGGGGGGGGAGCGCTTGTTTGTAACTTGGCATGGTGCCAGAGGGGTGGGTCATGTGGGTTGTGAATCTTAAGCTGTGTGTTTTCAACCATATGTAGACCTTGTGACACACATCCTCCAGTATTGTGTCCTCTGCAGCACTCCCTCAATTAGTATAGCGTGTCCTCCCCAATCATCATAGGTCCAGTGGGAATGTCTATTTGGTAGGTTTGGCAGCAGCCATTTTGATCGGTTCACGCTTTATCTGCTGGGTCAGTTGGCGACACTTGGGGGGTGTGTTGGGGACACACTGGACCCAGAGTGTGTGTGTGTGTGTGTGTGTGTGTGTGTGTGTGTGTGTGTGTGTCCTTGGTGCGTGTGGTCAAATATTTACTCCAGGGTTTGACCGGCAGATCAGTCAGCTCATTCGGTTTTATTAGAACCCTACTTCAACCAGATGACTTACTGAGTAGATATCAGTGTTTTAACACTCAAGAGGCAGCATAAGACATAAGCCTAAAAACATAATACATAGTGTTACATACACGAGACATAAGGTTACATACATAATACATAGGGTTACAAACATATGCCTTAGTGTTACATACATAGGATTACATACATACAAAATAGGATTACAGACATAATTGTAACTACATAAGATATAGTGTTACATACATAATAATAGTTAAACACACAAGACTGTGTTTACAATACTCATAGGGATGCATTGATAAGACACAGGGTTATATCCTGGTAACAGAGATGGGAATAAAATGCCAATAGACCCTCCTACACATCATACAGGAACCTCCATTTCTCCTTTTCTCGTGTGTGTTCATGTGAACAGTTTAGGTTCTGAAATGCCTGGCCGCCTGTGGGTGTGGTTGTGTTGGTGTTGGTGTGCCTTTTTTTGTTGTGCTCTGTTCAGATTTTATCTTTTTACTGCCAACTGTAACACACATACTACGCACACAGTGTGCTTGATGCACAGCCTATCACAGCTGTTGTGCTATGGTCCTGTGCTGTATGTAAATGTGACGTGTGATATTATGTGCCCTATTCCTGTTATTTGTGCTGCAGAACAGGAACCTGCTGGAAATCAGCTTTATACTGAGTCAGGCCCGTTTTAAATTGTTAACTTTGTTAACTTTAATACTTTCCCGTATAATAAAACAATAAATGAATTGCCTTATTTATTAATTACTTATTTTTATTAAGATTCATGACCTTTATTTTGATTTTATAATTCATGACGTCAGGGATTGTATCTTTAAATATAGCACTTCAGTTCCTGCATTGCTTTAACATTTAGATTCGATACTCCTTAATACTACTACTACTATTATTTTTTGTAATAATACAAATAATTTCTCACCGGAACTTCACCGGATTAAATTCCTCAAGCCTCGCAGTCTGAATGGAAGGAATGCTTGAATCAAACCTGTTTTGGGGTGAGGCAGCTGGTTTTGTGTGTCTGCCCGTCGTCCAGCGGGCAATCATGCATGAATTTCAAGTTTCGAGCTACGACACCATGGCAACCACGATGTTCCACAGGCCACGTATCCTGGTTCCGCCAAGGCTAGGTCTAAAGCTAACCAACGGCCAAACTGATACAGGATGTACCTTTAGACCAACATCATCACTGCTAGAGCTCGCACAGCCAGTGTTATCAACCCTAACCCTAACACTAACCCTAACCCTACCCCCCCCCCCCCCCCCCCCCCCCCCCAATAAAAAAACAAAAACAAAGACGCCGCAGTTCAGGCCCTGACACAACAATAACTCACCGTACCAGCAAGTGGCAGTAGTCAGTATTTGTCCTTTTGTCATTTAAAAAGGGACACCGAAAGACCTAGGACTGCGGGGTGAACGTGGTGTGACAGGGACTCTCTCAACAGTAATTGGAGAGGAAAGAAAGCAAAGCACGCCCTTGGTTTTTGCAGAGAATAATTTCTGTGATTTGCTGGCCAGTCTAGTGACATCACAGGAAACCAAGGCCCAGAATTAGTCGTGGTTTATTAGTCATGGTTTTAATGGTTGTTGTTCCAAAGGTTAGTTTAATATGTACCTTAAGACCTTAGGCTGTTCGACGTCTGTCTATCTGTCTGTCTGTCTTTCTCTCTATCTCAATAAGAACCTCTCTCTCTTTTATATATACATATTAAGAACTGTACCGTGTGTCCATTTTCTCTCTAGCAACTCTACTACCTGAACTTGCAGAGAAGAAGTGAGAATATGGAGCGAGGAATGATGGAGGAACAGAATCAGGTACTGCCTCTCTGTCTCTGTCGGCCTGTCTTCTGTCTGTCGGTCTCCTGTCTCTATCTGGCTGTATGTCTGTCTGTCAGTGTCTCAGTCTGTGTGTCTATTGTTTTTGTGGCTTGAAGTAGTAAGTAAGTGTGTGTGTTTGTGTGTGTGTGTGTGTGTGTGTGTGTGCGCGTGCCCAGATGGTGTCTAAGAGGAAGCTGAGGGTGTGTGTCGCGACCTGCAATCGTGCCGACTACTCCAAGCTGGCCCCCATCATGTTTGGGATCAAAGCCCACCCGGAGAGCTTCGAGCTGGAGGTGATGGTGCTGGGCTCGCATCTCATCGATGACTACGGGTAAGCGTCCCCAATGATTGCTGTTTAGGCCGCGCCCCCGCCCGCCCGCCCGGGAAGGGAACCGTCCAGAACACCTGGCCTGTCCACTGTACCTTCAGGCAAGGCAGTGTGGCGTCTGGCTGTCTGGGATTAGACCTCATAGAAGAATCACCTACAAATCTCATTCTTCATTCTTTGTCCTTCGAGAACAATGTCTCGCACACAAAACAGTCGAGTCTAGTGTTCGGAAAAATATAATTTGAATAGCGCACCCTGCCTCCCAAACAGGTGTGCCTGTCAAAGCTGCATGGTATCTTAGCAACCATCTCTGTACACCTGTGTGGCTTACGTTGGCAGCTCACTAAGTGATTTGTGACTCGCTTCTCATGACTATGAATCAACTATTCGTAGTTTTTGAAATGCACAATCCCCCGATTCCCCCCCCCCCCACCCCCGAGGGTCCTTTTAATAGTGATGTGCTGAGCGTGAACAGAGTGTGAGCGAGGGACTTGGGGGGGGGAGGGGTCTCGCCAGGCGCCCGGGGGTCTGCTGAAGGGTTAGTACCGAGTGTGTACTGAGCGTGCCCCCCCCCCACAGGAACACGTTCCGCATGATCGAGCAGGATGACTTCGACGTGAGCTCCAAGCTGCACACCATCGTCCGGGGGGAGGACGAGGCGGCCATGGTGGAGAGCGTGGGGCTGGCGCTGGTCAAGCTGCCCGACGTGCTGCAGCGCCTCCGCCCCGACATCCTGGTCGTCCATGGCGACCGCTTCGACGCCCTGGCGTTGGCCACCGCCGCCGCACTCATGAACATCAGGATACTGCACCTGGAGGGGGGAGAGGTGGGTGAGCAGAGGGAGAGGGGTGAGCAGAGGGGGAGAGGTGGGTGAGCAGAGGGGGAGAGGTGGGTGAGCAGAGGGGGGAGAGGTGGGTGAGCAGAGGGATGGGGGGGGGGGGAGAGGGGGGACGTGGAGGAGGGAAACACACCCGTTAACAAAAGAAGATCACTTGGGGAATCCATCATTCTTTTCTTGCCCAATATTCCTCCCATCCATCCATCCATCCATCCGTCTCTCCACCCCCCCCCCCCCCAGGTGAGCGGGACGATAGACGACTCCATCCGCCACGCCATCAGTAAGCTGGCCCACTACCACGCCTGCTGCACCCGCAGCGCAGAGCAGCACCTCATCGCCATGTGCGAGGACCACAGCCGCATTCTGCTGGCGGGGTGCCCCTCCTACGACAAGCTGCTGTCGCCCACCAAGAACAACCACATGGACACCATCCACACCTGGCTGGGTGAGGAGGGTGGTGGTGGGCACCCGAGGGTGGGGGCTTACCTACGTATACGCGCACGTACATGTACTCATAGAGGTGTGTGTGTGTGTGTGTGTGTGTGTGTGTGTGTGTGTGTGTGTGTGTGTGTGTGTGTGTGTGTGTGTGTGTGTGTGTGTGTGTGTGTGTGTGTGTGTGTGTGTGTGTGTGTGTGACATCAGGGGACACGGTGCAGGAGAACCAGTACATCGTGGCCCTGCAGCACCCGGTCACCACGGACATCCAGGGCTCCATCAAGATCTACGGCCTCATGCTGGACGCCCTCCTCTCCTTCAACAAGAAGACCCTCATCCTGTTCCCCAACATCGACGCAGGTCTGACCCTGTTATCACTGAGCATCAGTATTAATACTGTAGTGTACTCAAATGATACTATTATGATTTAGCATCAGTATTAATACTGTAGTGAACTCAAATTATACTATTATGATTTAGCATCAGTATTAATACTGTAGTGAACTGATATTATACTATTATGATTTAGCATCAGTATTAATACTGTAGTGAACTGATATTATACTATTATGATTTAGCATCAGTATTAATACTGTAGTGAACTCATATTATACTATTATGATTTAGCATCAGTATTAATACTGTAGTGAACTCAAATTATATTATTATGATTTAGCATCAGTATTAATACTGTGGTGAACTCAAATGATACTATTATGATTTAGCATCAGTATTAATACTGTAGTGAACACATATTATCCTCTTATGATTTAGCATCAGTAAAAATACTGATGCTGTAGTGAACTCATATTATACTATGATTTAGCATCAATATAAATACCCTAGTGAACTAGGAACTCATTCTACTGTTATCATTTGGCATCAGTATTAATACTGTAGTGAACTCATATTATACGATTATCATTTAGTGACAGTGATATTAATATTTTCCATCATCATGTAAATTGTGTATATAAATTTGAACACGTTTCAAAAAACGTTTATAAACATGGGTATAACATAGCTTGATGATACAGCTTAGTCCCGCTAGTACTGCACTGAGCGTCTGACGCCGGCTCCTTCCTGTGTCCACAGGAAGTAAGGGGATGGTGCGCGTGATGCGTATGAAGGGCATCGAGCAGCACCCCAACTTCCGGGCGATGAAGCACATCCCGTTCGAGCAGTTCATCCAGCTGGTGGCCCACGCCGGCTGCATGATCGGGAACAGCAGCTGTGGGGTCCGCGAGGCTGGGGCCTTCGGGACCCCCGTCATCAACCTGGGGTCCAGACAGACGGGCAGAGAGACAGGTAGAGACACACGGGAAGACAGACAGACAGGCAGAGAGACAGGTAGAGACACACGGGAAGACAGACAGGCAGAGAGACAGGTAGAGACACACGGGAAGACAGACAGACAGACAGACAGGTAGAGACACACGGGAAGACAGACAGACAGACAGACAGCCAGAGAGACAGGTATAGACACACGGGAAGATAGACAGACAGACAGGAAGAGGGACAGACGGGCAGAGAGAGAGGTGAAGACATGGGAAGACAGACGTGCAGAGAGACAGGTAGACACAAGGGAAGACCCAGGCAGAGAGACAGGTAGAGACACAGGAAGACACATGTAGACAAAGGTAGAGACACGGGAAGACAGGTCGATAGACAGGTGGAGACACGGGAAGACAGACAGCTGGAGAGACGGGATGACTGACAGGGGGAGAGATAGACGGGCAGAGAGACAGACAGACATGCAGACACAGTCAGAGGGACAGGCAGATGGACAGACGTGTAGACAGACAGATGGTGTAATGTCCGTCTCCTCCCATCAGGAGAGAACGTTCTCCACGTCCGGGATGCTGACACCCACAACAAGATCTACCACGCCTTAGAGCTGCAGTTTGGAAAGCGCTACCCCTGGTGAGACAACTGTCCACGCTCAGAGAGTACCTCTACAACCCTACACCAGGCACCGACCTACAGCCCTACACTAGGCACTGTCCTACAACCCTACACTAGGCACTGACCTACAGCCCTACACTAGGCAGTGACCTACAACCCTACACTAGGCACTGACCTACAGCCCTACACTAGGCAGTGACCTACAGCCCTACACTAGGCACTGTCCTACAACCCTACACTAGGCACTGACCTACAGCCCTACACTAGGCAGTGACCTACAGCCCTACACTAGGCACTGTCCTACAACCCTACACTAGGCACTGACCTACAGCCCTACACTAGGCAGTGACCTACAGCCCTACACTAGGCACTGTCCTACAACCCTACACTAGGCACTGACCTACAGCCCTACACTAGGCAGTGACCTACACACCTACTAGGTAGTCATAGTGGATGTGTTGCTAGCAAATTTGTAGCAACACATCCACCATCATGACTTGGCGACACATACACCATCACTTTTGTGGTGGAAATTCTTTGAACTGTATTGATAACATTTTTATTGTAAAAAAAAAAAGAAGGTAGAATTTGTATCAAAGAAAAGTTGTCAGAGAGGCCGCTCAGCAAGACAAGCATATAAAGGTTGAAGCGCTAGCCTGTAATGAGCCCAGAGCAGTGGGCACACTCCAGTGTTAAAACTGAGAAGTCCTTGAGGGCACAGCTGCAGATAGAGATGCCACTACTACTTTCGTTCATCTCAGGATGTAGCTTGTGGTATTGCGGCGTCTCTCTCTCAGCAGAGGCTGTCTCAGTTCCCCTCAAGGGTGATTAGCGCGGCACACAGTGAAATGGTTACAATAGATAATAACCGAGAGGTCACAGTGTCTTCAGAACACCATGTCTTATGGAAATTTGACACTTTCAAGAAGGAATGGTAATGGTGTATCTGTTGCCAGGTAGTGATGGTGTATGTGTTTCTAGGGAGCGATGGTGTATGTGTTGCCAGGGAGTGATGGTGAATGTGTTGCTAGGGGGCGACGGTGTATGTGTTGCTAGGGGGCGACCGTGTATGTGTTGCTAGGGTGCGACGGTGTATGCGTTGCTAGGGTTTGACGGTGTATGTGTTGTTAGGGTTTGACGGTGTATGTGTTGCTAGGGGGTGACGGTGTATGTGTTGCTAGGGAGTGACGGTGTATGCGTTACTAGGGTTTGACGGTGTATGTGTTACTAGGGTTTGATGGTGTATCTGTTGCTAGGGAGCGACGGTGTATGTGTTGCTAGGGAGTGACGGTGTACGTGTTGCCGTCCTCCAGCTCTAAGATCTACGGCGACGGGAACGCGGTGCCGCGGATCCTGAAGTTCCTGCGGAGCATCAAGCTGGACGAGCCGCTGCAGAAGAGCTTCTGCTTCCCCCCGGTGAAGGAGGCCTTCTCCCAGGACATCGACCACATCCTGGAGACCCAGAGCGCGCTGGCCGTGGACCTGGGGGGCACCAACCTCCGCGTGGCCATCGTCAGCATGAGGGTAGGCGGGACTCACGGACACTGACACACACACACACACACAGACACACACACGGACTCATGGACATTGACACACACGGACTCACGGACACACACACACACACAGAAGGACTGACCTGAAGTTCAGATCGAGAGTACAGTTGAATGCTCATCTCCGTCCCCATCCCCTCACGTCTCCGCTCCAGGGGAAGATCATGAAGAAGTACTGTAAGCCCAACCCTAAGACCTACGAGTCCAGGATCCAGCTCATCCTCAGCATGTGTCAGGACGCCATCCAGGACGGCGTTCGGCTCAACTGCAGAATACTGGGAGTCGGTACGTACATACGCATGTGCACATATACTCACACACATGCGCACATGACACAGACACATACACCTACACAGACACACACAAAGACACACATATACATGGACACATATATACACAGACACACATGCACAGACACATGCACATATATACATACACTCAGGCAGACACACACATCCATTACACACACACACACACCCACACACACACATCCATACATACTATCCATTCTATATGGTTGAGGGGTGAACTAAAGGAGTGTCGTGGGGAGTGGAAAGAAGCCGTCATCGCTGGTCATCGGATTCTTATCTTGACCTTGTAAGAGAATCCAGATATTCAGGTCTGCGTCTCACAATGGACACCAGCCTCCCCTCGGCAGGGCGTTGAGCTGCACCTAAAGGGGCGGTCTCACGCTGCTCAAATACCTCAAGCTTATCGGACAAAAAATCAAAACCCTCTTCACCAACTTTGACGCTTTACTCCGGCAGCGCTGTTGTTTTGAAATTCAGCGGACTGCTTTGTTCCTCGTCCCATCGTGAACTGAACCCCAGTCCGCCTCAGAGTGCTGATTGGTCCTGGAGAGTGACATAGAGATCAGGGGCCGTATTCACAAAGCTTTTTATCTTACCGCTAGGAGTGCTCCTAACTCGCGCAAAAACATTTTACGTAGGAGTTTTTTCTTAAAAGAGTGAACTAAGAGTAACGCCCCCTAATGCCCCCTTACATCGATTCTCGTGCACGAGTTTTGAAGCGGTCAGTACGGTGATTGGCTGTTGAGTGCCGGCGGTCTCCGTGAAACTCATTCACAACTTCCCACAAACGAGCCCACTAAATCAACGAACAATAAGGAAATAGCCTAGGCTACAAATGAAGTCCTATCAAACAGTTATGGACAGTGCAGTTAGCAGAATGCACGCACGATGACAAGTTTGTGCAGACCACGATAATGACGTTGTATGCACGTTAAAAAGAGAGCCAAAGCAAACAATAAAAATACGTAAATTGCATTATATCAAGGAAGTAATTAAAAGCACCCTGTAAACTATTATCCAATGAGCATATTTCCAGCCCTTAAAGTTTGGGCGTAGCCAGAGATTGTAATTAAGGTGCGCCTGTGAGAGTTTGGGTGGCCTCAAGTTCACGGTGATTTACCGGAACGCTATTAGAATAACTGCTGCAAAGATCTAATACTGCCAATGGTGTCATAAAATAAAACGCTTTTTGTCTAGGATGAAATGGAGTGGTTGACACCGAAATTTAGACTATTGGTCTTGTCTGGGGTATTTGGCTCATTTAGAATCGCCCCTGCCTGCTTCAGAATGGCTGGCTATGGGCATTCACAAACATGTCCTTAAAACAACCCTAAACATTTGTTTTCAGAAATGAACAACTGGTGGTTAGTGGTTAGTGGTGTTTGTTGATAAATACAGTTTCTGTCGTGTTTTAGTTGGCATTTTGTAAATCCCATTGAAACGGGAACCGAAACAGAAATGGGGCTGTTTACGTTTAGTTGTAGTCTTTTTTTCTCGGTTCTCCGTATCAACAGTAGGGCTATGGTCAACGAACAATGAGTCTTCCAACAGAAATCAATGGATTTAGAAAATGCCAAATAAAACACGACAGAAACTGTATTTCGCTACGATACTTGATTTTTGAACATCAACAAACACCACTAACCACACTGTGAGTTGCACATTTCTGAAAACGCACGTTTAGGGTTGTTTTAAGGACAGGTTTGTGAATGCCCGTAGCCAGCCATTCTGAAGCAGGCAGGGGCGATTCTAAATAGTCAAAATGTTTGAGTCAACCACTCTATTTCATACTAGACAAACCAGAAAGGGGGAAATGTTCAAAATACCGGAATTGTCCTTTAATATTCTTTAATGTCCTTTAATAAGTTGTTCTGAAGAGTCCTGGCCATGAGGCCTGATGGTGAGGAGGCCCAGAGTGCAGTGCCCCACTAAGGACTGGTTCAGTTTGACGTAACGCTCCGTTTCAGGTGGAAGGTCGGGATGAGGCTTGGCTTAGCTGTCTCTAGTAGTGGAGATCAGTAGTTCATAGGGCCTAAGGACTGAAGTTCTGTGTCATACAGCCATGTATCATTGAACTTGCCTGTCAGTCAAACAGCCAGGATCCGTACGGCCGCCATCTTGAACACAGCAGACTTGATGTAACATAACCGGGTCTGCATTCTGACCGGCTACTCTGCAGCCGCCGCAGCAAAAGTAGATTACGCTTTTTCACATTAATGCTATTCTGATTATGATCATCGTTAGCCTAATATAATTATAATATTCCAACTCTGAAATCCGAGTGTGGAACAGAATGCTATTGAAGCTGCAGTGTGAAGGATCGAGTGGCGTTTAGCGGTGAGATCGCAACCAACTGAAGACCCCCCCCCCCCCCTCCCGGCCCTCCTTGTCCGCCGGTGTAGGAGAAGCTGAGGTGGCCCCTGCGGGCCTCTCAGGGCCCCCCTCTGTGCGTCGACTAGTCGGACTAGTATGAGGCCCCAGTCTCATGCCTCCTCATCACCCCGGACGGATTGAACCAATCCAGGATTTTGGTTTTTCAAAGTAGCATAAAGTAATTGTGATGACTGCAGCAGTAGCTAACGGTAACCCCTCCTCCTCCTCCTCCCCTGGCAGGGGTGTCCACGGGGGGGCGGGTCAACCCCCAGGAAGGGGTGATCCTCCACTCCACCAAGCTGATCCAGGAGTGGTCGTCGGTGGACCTGCGCACGCCGCTCTCGGACGCGCTGCACCTGCCCGTCTGGCTGGACAATGACGGCAACTGTGCGGCGCTGGCGGAGAAGAAGTTCGGCCACGGCCAGGGCGTGGAGAACTTTGTCACCATCATCACCGGCACAGGTCAGGAAACACACGCACACACGCACACCCGCACACACACACTCATGCTCAGAGGCCACCGCCCATGGGGACCTCACCTGGCCGTCGTCATGACAACTCTAGCGCTTTAGTACCAAGACGACAAACCGAACAGAAGCCGAAGAAGTTCTTATATTTGGGAAGATGAGGGAAACTAGTATAGGACTAGTAATAGACCAGTATTGGACTAGTACTGGACTCATTTTCGACTAGTTCTGAACTAGCATTGGTCTTGTACTGAAAAGCAGTTTTTTATTATCTTCCTCGAATAGGTTGGTGTTGAATATGCAACTGAAAGTTTCTTATTCACCGTGGTCCGAAAGTTCAGAACACGTCCACGGTTATCTCAGGAACGTAACTTTTGTTACGGGAGCTACAAATACACATACAATATTTCATATATAATTAGCAGAACCACGCTCCGTATACATCTTCCATAAGTGTGTGTGTGTGTGTGTGTGTGTGTGTGTGTGTGTGTGTCTCTCTCCGTGTGTATATCTCTCTTTGTATGTGAATATCTCTTTGTATGTGTATATCTCTCTTTGTATGTGTATATCTCTCTCTCTGTGTGTGTATATCTCTTTATGTATGTGTGTGTGTCTCTATATATATGTGTGTGTGTGTGTGTGTGTAGGTATTGGAGGGGGCATCGTGCACCACCATGAGCTGGTGCACGGCAGCACCTTCTGCGCGGGGGAGCTGGGCCACATCATGGTGTCGCTGGACGGGCCGGAGTGCATGTGCGGCAGCCGGGGCTGCGTGGAGGCCTACGCCTCGGGCATGGCCCTGCAGCGGGAGGCCAAGAGGCTGCACGACGGTACGGGACAAACTCCTCTGATCAGCCATTAAAGGGCCCCTATTTTACCACCAGGTGTGAGTGTGATTAGCCGCTACAAGCCGTTTGAAAATCGGTCCTTCCCCGTGCCTTAGTGACATCACAAGTGGGAGTGTCCCCCCAGATGTATGCTGGATGGATCAGTCTAGCAAGCCTACCCAGTGGACTGTAGAGAATGTTGCTTATCTATCCATCATTATCAGACGTCCTGGTATTCCCACTGCCTCCAGGTTTCCCATGGCCTGACAAGAGACCAGGAGAGAGGGATGTGTGTGTTTATGTGTGGATGTGTGTTTGTTCCAGAGGACCTTCTGATTGTGGAGGGGGTGGAGATGAAGAAGGTGGAGGCAGTCAGCGCAGTGCACCTCATCCACGCCGCCCAGCAGGGGAACTCCAAAGCTCAGGCTGTCCTGAAGACAGGTCAGACACGCGCACGCACTCACACACTTATGGAAGGCCAAAAAAGGTCACGACTTGCGTCTCGTTGAAGACTGAGAATGCACCGTTTTAGTTACTTTCAAATTAAAGACTCTGTTTTTGACCGCTGAAACAGCCAAATGAGCTCCTCTTGACGATGGTTTAACTTTTTGTTGATGTTTTGTTCACATGAATGCGGTTTTGTTGTTCTAACCCTAATATTATATACATTAAAATGTGTGTCCACTAGGTGGCATCCAAATATTTAAATACAAAATTCACTCGGTAGTAGTCTAATATGAAAAAAACTGATTACACTCATCTTATGAGGGTTTATTACTGCCTGTATGTACTAATGAGTAATTATGTATTAACCGCGGAGGCATGTCTTCCACATGCATTCAAGGTTGCTCATTCAGGATAGTTGTTACCGTTTTTACCTTCCATACATGCACACATTCATGCACGCACACAGACACACAAATACACACAGCCCCACACCTGACTACATCGCTTTGTGTTTAATCCGGGTGGGTGTGGTGTTGCTAAATGTGGTTTGGGTGTTTCAGGGAATGATATTGACTGATATACACTTTCAATCGCTTTGGATAAAAGTGCATTCTAAATGACATCATAGGGTTAATAACATTGCTGTGTTGTTTAATCTGGTTCTGGTGTTTGAACCAGTTCTGGTGTGTAATCTGGTTCTGGTGTTTGAACCGGTTCTGGTGTGTAATCTGGTTCCGGTTTCTGCAGCCTCCACAGCGCTGGGCGTGGCCGTGGTGAACATCCTCCACATGACCAACCCGTCGCTGGTCATCCTGTCAGGGGTGCTGGCGTCGTACTACCAGTCTCCCGTCCAGGACATCATCTCTCAGAGGGCCCTGGCCTCCTCCCAGGGCATCAAGGTCGTGACCTCCGACCTGGAAGAACCTGCTCTGCTGGGGGCCGCCAGCATGGTGCTAGACTACTCAACCAGACGGAGCTGCTAACGAGACACAAACACACACGGACATACACACACACACGGACACACAAACAGTCTGAAACATTGTTATGGTTTGTTTGGTTAATGGCATTTGAGCAAACTTTCACTATTTATATATATCTAGATATAAATAGCTTTATTTCTATATATATTGATGTATACATATTTAATTTATATGTATAATTATATATATGTATATATATGAATCATTCCGTTTGAGAGCGAGAAATGGTTTAAATTGTCCAGGGGTCATAATGGAATTGATTCACCTGGTGGCCATCTTGAGTTAAATGCTCGCTGGGTGGGGGAACTGAATGCCCCACCCAGCGAGCAGTTAGAACCAAGATGGCACCAGGGGACTAGGTTCCATGGATCTGCGCGTTGTTCCTCTTCCAGCAGCCCTCGCTCTCCAGGCGCTGCTGCCATGGCCTTACTTTGCGTGTGCATACTTTGCATGTGCATACTTTGCGTGTGCATACTTTCCACAAACATGATGTGCCATGGACTAGCATAAAGGAGCCTCTGGTCTCCTTATAGATAGGTATATACGTTAGAGTAAATAATATATATACATCTCCAAATTGAATTTGCTTTCGCTACTTTTTGGCGTTCTGCATCGTGCCTGTGGAGCAACAGGACTGAATCTGGATGGGTCTTCATGTGGAACCCCTACCTCAAAGCATTCCTCCACACCCCATCTACCACGCCAGCCAACACACCGGCTCGGCCCACGCACAGTGCCCCACCCACTACCAGCTCGCCCCACGCCCAGGGCCCTACTGTACTTTACTGCTCTACAGTATGCCCTACTGTAACTAAGTTCTAGCGGAAGGCCTGATGATGACGTGTGTTTGGGAACAGCCAAGTTGTCCCGGTGTCTGTGAATCGACAGAGTGGCGTCAGGGTCACAACCTCGCTAGACTGGAAACGATGGGGTGGATGTTACAGTGAGAGGAAACAAGGAAGAAGACTGTTTTTTGGCTGTTTGCTTCATGTACAGGTTGCATGAAGGTTGAAAGTTTAAGAACTTGTTCTAATTGGTCAGCAGCTATAATTAAATTTGAAACGTGCTCCCACGGTGACATGACTGGCATACTGGCCGTGTAATGTTTGATTTGGAGTCGTTTTGTTTGTCTGTCAACATCCACGTAATCCTATCATTTTGTTTACTGTGCACACATGCTTGCATCTTTACGTGGGGAACCGTTGCTTCCTGCCCACTGTCCCTAAAGACTCTTCTCCCTAAAGACTCTTCTTCCTGGAGGAAGGGCTGCATTCTTTTGGACCTGGCACGAGATGTCTAGTGTTCTCTCTTTCTCCTGTTGGGAGTGGTTTTACTACGTCAAAAGTTCCCAATAAAGGAACAGTATTTTGACCTTTATCTACGTTGTCTTTGTGTTTAACCCCTCAAATCAATTCAAGACAAAGGGGTCCAATACGCTGATGTGAGGACCTTCCTGCTACCTCCTGGGTCCTTCTGATACTGAGTTATAGTAGTCTTTATATAGTTATAGTTATAGTCTTTTTATTTTCTAATTTTCTTAATTCATTATAATTGTATCAAAAGCAATTATAAAATAATTGTATTGGAATACATTATTTCCGTGTATGTATTGAAACTTGGTATAAAGATTGACAGCAACTGAGATGGATAGACCTGCTTCAGAGAGTAATGGATGGATGAATATACCTGCATTCGAGAGCGAGTAATGGATGGATGGATGAATAGACCTGCATCAGAGAGTAATGGATGAATGGACCTGCATCACAGAGTAATGGATGGATGGACGAATATACCTGCATTAGAGAGAGTAATAGATGGATGGATGAATATATATGTAGTAGAGTAGACTAAGGGTAATAGAGATGGGTGGATGAATAGAAATGCTGTAGAGGGTTATAGAGATGGGTGGATGAATGGACATGCAGTAGGGTAATAGATGGATGGATGAATAGACATGCAGCAGAGAGTAATAGTGTTGGATGAAAGAATGCAGCAGAGGAATAGAGATGAATGGTTGAATATAAATGCATTACATGGGTAATTTAAATTGACAATAAAATATAAATGAAACTTAAGATGGATATGATATATTTATATTAGATATGATTATTATAAATCAATATTTTTGGGAACGCCCACTCTGGACTAATACAATTTCCAAGGCAACAAGAATCAGACCAGCCAATGACTTAAATCGAATCCGTTTACCTGATTTGATATTATTGCTTATTACTGATCAATGTATCCTTAATGTGAATGGGATCAACTGGGACAGCTGCTTTAAACGGTCGTTTCACCTGACTGCTGCGAAACTGCATTTTTACAGCTGAGACGACCTGCGGCAGGTCACGGGATCCGCACGTACAGCTATACAGCCGTTCTATTGGTCAACGGTCGAAGCTGATCAAATGCCATTGGCTTGTTGCGGCGTCAATCATCCGTAGCCCAGCCTGATTGGTCACTTTGTCAATTTCCGCTTCTGCCTTTTTGTATCGTTTCCCCGCCCCCACTTCTATCCCCCACTGAACGTATCGGTTAACTAAGACACCTGCTCTCTCTCCCCTCGTTCTTGACATTCCTAACTCGTTTTTACCACCGAGAATGGACGACTTCGACATGCTGAGCGCACCGGCCGCCGGTAACGGCAGCGGCTCCGGGTCTGAGGAGGACCCCGCCGCCGCCTTCCTGGCCCAGCAGGAGAGCGACATAGCGGGCATCGAGAACGACGAGGGCTTCAGCATCCTGGACGGCGGAGAGGTGCCCTCGGCCCTTTCAGATGTCACCGGTGGGTGGTCGAGTTGTCAACGGTCAACGAAAGACGATATCGTGGTGCCCGGATCGACCCGGCCACCGTTATAGTCGCTGAACCGTTCGGATCCTCGAGAGATAACGGGTCTCGACGCTGTGTGGCTAGCGGGCTTAGCACACATTACGTTAGGAGAGACACAATAACGACCCAAAGAGTTATTTCTGCGACGTGGCCATCACGCTTCGCGGTTATCCCCTCCCTCGCTGACGATTTGAGCACAATAAACATCTGTGTCCGTTATTTTACCGTTAAAGAAAACATTGTTAACGCCGCGGTACGGGTGGTGACAGGTAGCTTAGCTGGGCCTGTTTTCATTGAATCCATTGAGTTGCTCGGACAACATAATGGTTCGGGTTTAATGTGACGTCAGCACGTCGCGACGTCGTCGGCTCCTCTCCCAGAGAAAGAGGAACCTTGATAGCGTCTCACCCTTGGCCCTATATCCGCAGTATATCCTCACAGCAAGGCCTATTCATTTCAGGGAAGAAGATTATTGAGCAATGGGTGCAAGGTGCAGTTAGCCCTGCTTAGAACTGACCGCACTGTGTTTGAATTCGAGCTGAATCAGGGGGTTCATTTACACTTATAATAAAACTGATAATATATTATATAATAATAAACATATTGTCTTGATCTTTTTTTGCATTCTCTGGGTGTGAGATATTTAGTGTTTGAAACACGCAAAGTGCTTGTAAACGTGTTTGAACATGGGAAGTGCATGTAAACATGTTGTATTGTGGTGCATGTGAACATGTTGTATTGTAGTTCATCATAGTTTATATCTTGATGGTCATTTAACCACCGGTTATTCCTTTCCTCCCAGATGGTGCGGTCAACGGGGAACTCCACGCGGTAAAACTCTTCTTCCCTCTTTCAATTATTCAACCCTTTTAAGTAATATGACTCTGCCAGTGTCTTTACTCTTGCATGTCTCTGTTGCACTGAGGTTTTGAAGATCGGTTCTGCTATGAGATCTGATATTGGATCATGAGTGACTACTAGTCCTAAGCCTGGGTTAACCCTTATAAAGACCCAGTATACTTACAACTAAATAGTAATGCAAACGTTCACACAGTATTGTTGACCACTAACGGTGTATTGGGGCTGGAACTAGTTCTTGGCTCTTGGTCGCAAACCTGCCAGTTGGTCCGTGCCCGTGCGACTTCACTGATTTCATTTTAAGTATATACTGGGGCCTTAACCCTCCCCCCTAACCCTGACCTTTGGTTCCCGTGGTCAACCCTTACCCTCCTCTGCCCCCAGGAGAGCAACGGCCCGTCTGACTCCTACGCCGCCATCTCCAGCGCGGACCGCCTGCAGGCCGAGCCGGAGAGCCTCCGCAAGTGGAGAGAGGAGCAGAGCGACCGGCTGGAGGTCCTAGGTAGGCCTCCCCCACCCGAGACCCTGCAGTCTCCTCCCATGACCCTGTAGTCCACCCAGCTGTATTCTCCAGCCACTACCCTGTATCTCCTAACCACTGTCTCTCGCTCCTCTCTCTCCCTCCCTCTTCTAAAGAATGTCTCTCGCCCTCCCTCTCCTAAACAATGTATCATCCCTCTCGCCGTCCCTCTCCTAAACAATGTCTCTCGCACCTCTTTCTCCCTCCCTCTCCTAACCAATGTCTCTCGCCCCTCCCTCCCTCTCTCTCCAGATGATAACTCGCGTGAGCAAGAGTCTGCATGGAAGGATAAGGCCAAGCAGGAGCTGGAGGAGTGGCACAGCAGGCAGAACGAAGCGCTGGAGAAGACCAAGGTCAACAACAGGTAGAGCCAACCCACCGGGCCCCTAGAGCCAGAGGCACCCACCGGGCCCCTAGAGCCAGAGGTAACATCAGGGCCCCTAGAGCCAGAGGCACCCACCGGGCCCCTAGAGCCAGAGGTACCATCAGGGCCCCTAGAGCCAGAGGTACCATCAGGGCCCCTAGAGCCAGCCAGAGATGTGACAGTTCCTCTTTACCTCCGTTGCGCAGTGCAGTAGAAGTGTCGGCTTAATGCTAATTAACCTGCTAACAAACAAACTGCATCGCTCCTACTAAACCTGCAGGCGTATAAATGAAGCGTAAACAAAATAAATATGGCCTTGAAGTTGTGTACAGTCAAAGTATGAAGTCCACCAGTATAGAAGTACTGAAGAAAGATTTGCTTTTTTCACCTTGTTTGGCTAACAACGCAACATCCACAGTTGTGAGCCAGGTGGAAACGACAGCCGCAGTAGCTCTTGGTTTGGCCAGTGGTGGTGCTCCCGCCACTGGACGCCGCTTTCCGGCCTCTAGGCAATCTTTGAAAAAAACAACCTTTGGGCTGATGTGATTATGTGTTTCCTGGCTGTCTCCCTCTCCCTGGTTTTACTGCTCTCTGCATCTCTTCTCTCTCTCTTCCCTCCAATGCCTTGCTCACTGGGACCTGCCTCAGGGTGCTGGATGAGGACTTCTACAAGCAGCCCTTCTCTGACCTCATTGGTTATGTGTATGTTGTTTCAACTAACCTCCTCCTCCTCATCCTCCTCATCCCACCTTCCTCCCTGCTCTCCTTAGTCATCAGCTCCAGCCCGTCACATGTTCCTCAATCAATCAATTCATTCATTCAGCAAACATAGTTCATCAATTCAGGCCAAGTAGGCCATCAATCATTTATTCATCATTTAGCAATTATCATTCGGCAAACATCGTTCATCCAACATCATTCATTCAGCAAACGTAGTTCATCAATCATTCATTTTGCACTCATAGTTCCTCAAACTTCCTCAGTCTTTCATTCATTTATGTGATCATTTATCACATAAATCATATCCTTTATTCATTTTACTTGTAGGAGCACCTACGTACATTCGTCTACGTTTGTTTATTTTGAAGCCACGCCTACTGAAGTGGTCCTCATCAGCGGATCCGTTTTAGTATTTGTTAATTCTGTCCTGATGGCTCCAGCGGGTTGCCAGATGTCTCGGACTTTGTCCACCCTTTTCAGTTCACACGTCACGTCTCCACACCCGACAATATCATGCTCTTCACATACATCACATCCGATTCTGCTGATGTTTTGAATTGGATGTCATAATCTTTTTACATTATCGCCTGTGAATCGTCGAGTTAATTGTACAGTAATGCCACAAGCCTCCTCCCTCCTCAGTCGGTTCCAGCTTTTTTTTCTTTGAAGATCCATCCATAATTTCCTCCAATGAAGTCCTTTGATAGTTTGTCCTGAAGTTCTTTAAATTGAATTGTTGCTAGCTGATGGTGCTCCCATCAGACAGCTTGTTGTTAATTAGCCAGCTAGTTGGTAAGCAGCTGTAGTCAGATAGCTTGTTGCTTGCTAACTAGCTGTGGTGAGGCAGCCCCTGCTAGCAAGCTACCAGTTTAACTGCTGTGGTCAGGCAGCTTGTTGCTAGCTAGCTAAGCAAGGGAGCTGCTCTGATCAGGCCGCTTGTTGCTAGCTAACCAGCTGGTGAGCGGCTGTGGTCATGGAGCATGTTGCTAGCTAGCTGGTGAGTTGCTGTGATCTGGCAGCTTGTTGCTAACTAGCTAGCAAGCTAGCTGTTGAGCTGCTGTGGTCAGGCAGCTTGTTGCTAACTAGCTAGCAAGCTAGCTGTTGAGATGCTGTGGTCAGGCAGCTTGTTGCTAGTAAGCGGCTCGTTATCTTGCCATTGGATGGTCAGGTAGGATCATGTGTTGTGAAAGATGATCTGACAAATCCTTGTAGGAGACATCGAGCTCCTGTTGCTTAATCCTCGCAATTACATACATACAATAACATTTTTATTTATTTTTGTCGTATTTTTGTTGTTGATTTAGTGTCGTTAACCTTTGACACGCCCGTATAAATGACGTGGCCATCATAACAAAAGCATTACTAATACTAGCCACATTAATGAAGTAGGGGAAAGCCCTACTGTTCCCTGCAGTCCCCACATATTGCTTTCCTAATGCGTAAAACAACCCAAGCAGCAGTATGTTTGACTGGTATTTCCTCTACTGGTGTCCCATTGTTCGCTAACCAATAACAACGCTCCGACCGACCAACCAACCAATGGCAAGCCCTCACCATGCTGTACGCTCCCTGCTTCCCAAACCGCTGGTAGAAACACAGAGGCGATGGCTTGGCTTCTGCATGCTGGCTCAAACATCTGCATTTAGCTCATCTTTCAGTTTAATTCATTTATGCCCTCTCTCTTTCTCTTTCTCTCTCTCTCTCTTTCTCTCTCTCTCTCTCTCTCTCTCTCTCTCTCTCTCTCTCTCTATCTCTCTGCTGTTCTGTTCTGATTGTGAAACTGTTTCTCCCTGTTTTTCTTGTCTGCTGCTCCGTCAAAGCACACACATTAACCATCCCTGCTACCGCCTAGACCAGTTAAGTAAACCTCTGGAACCGCTCATTCTCTGAGCCCATCCTGTGGGCCGCGTTCACATAGCGGCCATCCTGGTTCTTACTGCTCGCTGCGTGGGGGGGGAAACAAGATGTGGCGTTCTGCATTCAGTTACCCCACACAGCCAGTATTTAGAACTAAGATGTTACCAAGATTGCTGCTAGGTGAATGAGGCCCATTGTTCTGATTCCAAGACCACATGGCCTGCCTGCATATTCCGTGTGTGTGTGTGTGTGTGTGTGTGTGTGTGTGTGTGTGTGTGTGTGTGTGTGTGTGTGTGTGTGTGTGTGTGTGTGTGTGTGTGTGTGTGTGTGTGTGTGTGTGTGTGTGTGTGTGTGTGTGTGGAGCAAGCCTCCAGTCAGAGGTCGGGTTGTTGCTATGGCCAGAGTGGTTTTGGTCTAATCTTCCTCTACATCATGTTAACCTTCTCATGGGTTTTTTAATTTGGTGTTTTATGTCAATTGTCCTGAAGCTCGTCCTTCATTCCATCAGGTTTGTTTTAAGGATGTGCCGCGATATGCATCGTCCAACTATCAGGGATTGAATCTGTAGGTCATTGCTAACTCAGTGACTAGTTAAAGTCTTAAGTTAACCCCCCATTTTAACACTTTAACTTTAACAGAAAGTTATGTTGGGGTTTACCTACCTTTTTAAAATAAAAAAAGCAACCATTATGTTAAGCTGCATAGTGGTGCTTCAAATTATCAATTGCACAAAAGCAACGTTTACCAAAAGTCCTTTCTGTGTAGGAATGTTCAGAGTAAATTTACAGATCAAAGAGTTTCTGTAGTGTTGACAGACATTCTCGTCACGTCAACAGGAATGACATTCTTTAACACGTTTCATTTCATATTTACATACATACACATAAATTAGTTTCGACCAAGTCATTTGATTGGACAAGAGGAATTGGCTCTGATTATCTTCGGCACACTGCCTGTGGCCTTGTAACTACGACCGAATCACAGCAAGGCTGATCTTCAGTATAACAGCACTATACCTCTCTTGTGATATTGGTAGCACAACGTGTCGTCCTGTGAGTATTTAGATATGTTAGGTGTAGTTCTGTGAGTGTGCAGATGTGTAACTTGTAGTTGTAGTTCTGTGAGTGAGCAGATATGTAACGTGTAGTTCTGTGACGTGTAGTTCTGTGAGTGTGAAGGTACGTAACTTGTAGTTCTGTGATGTGTAGTTCTGTTAGTGTGCAGGTATGTAACCTGTAGTTCTGTGAGTGTGCAGATATGTAACGTGTAGTTCGGTGAGTGTGCAGGTACGTCTGTGTAGACATGAACTCTGCAGGTAAAACAGGATTGCTGTCCTTGAGCCACGATGCGCCAATTTGTTCTTTGGTTTATTGAAGAAAGTCTACTCTGAAATAGAAAAAGCGCTATAGTAACTGCTTGTAAAAGAGGCTGAATTCTCGTTTTAGTTTAACACCATTTATTCCAGATATACACACGTAACTAGATTCATGTTTGCATTATCTGGAAGGTGCATTACCTTGTGTTGTGGAGCCAATGCTCTGGCACTTTGGAGTTTACATCGCAAATGCTAAACCGGTCTCAGGTGCATACTGATCAACCAAACCCATCGACAGAAAAATGGTCTCACTGATCTTGTCGGATCAGGGAGGATCATGAAAGGCGAAGAAGCCCAAATCCTAAACTTAGCCTTTTTAAATGTTCTGAAATCGTACATGATGCACCTGGTTCTCTCCAAGCCATCTAGTCTTCTAGAACATATTTAATCATTCCTGTAGAAAGTTCTACACACAGTAGTACAATCAAGGGTTTATGCTGTAAATGTTTTTCTGAACAAAGGCCAGAACAAACTCAATGTAGTGGTATGTAACAATGAGCGGTACTAGAAAGGGCCCATTAGGTGGCTACGGACAGCGGTACTGTTGGGCAGCAGGGGGTATCGTCTTGTTCTTGGTGTGTGTGTGTGTTGTCTCCCCCACCTGACCCAATCTCTTGTGGTGTGGAGCAGGGCTGCTGAGGAGGCCATGATCACGGACCTGGACGAGAACAACCCCGGGACGGAGTGGGAGCGCGTGGCCAGGCTCTGCGACTTCAACCCCAAGTCCAGCAAGCAGGCCAAGGACGTGTCCCGCATGCGCTCGGTCCTCATCTCCCTCAAGCAGGCCCCGCTGGTCCGCTAGGGGCCTGGTGGGCTCCAAGGGGCCGCCACCTTCTCCCTCCAACAGTAACCCCCCCCCCCCCCCCCCACAGCCAACCCATTAACCAATCTTAACCTACCTAACGTCCCAAAAACCAACCCACCAATCGTAACATCCTCCTGACTAACCCACCAATCGTAACACATCTAACATGCACCTGACCAACCAACAAATCATAACCTAGCTAACATCCAACTGACCAACCCACCAATCATAACTCTACCTTGCAACCCAACCCATTTCCCAATTGTAACCTACCTAACAAACTGATCAACCAATCGTAACTTTCCCAAAAATACTGACCAACCAGTCGTAACCCTACCTAACAAACTAACCAACCAATCAACCTCACCAACCAACTCAACGTCCCTTCCTCTGTGTTCCCCAACCAAGGGGCTTCACTGATCCATCTGTCCATCTCCTATGACCTCATTCCCTGTTCTGCATTCCTTGCTTCCATTTTGTCTTCTACCTGAAGGAGAATCTGGTAGCCCAAACCTGTCTTAGAGCGGGCTGCGCTCTCAGAAGGCCAGTTTCACCCGGGCAGTCTGTAAACACACTCTCCAGTCTGGGGCCCCTCGGGCCCCTGTGGCTCTTGGGTGTGTGTTCCCATGGTCTGTGGCACCAAGGGTCTGAAGCCCCTAAGGTCTTGGCCAGTTTCCCATGCTAAGCCCCACCAGACCCCCTAACCCTGTGTGTTTGGTGTTTAAAAACATACAAAGTATATACAGATTTATTTTTTTGTCACTGTTCTTTTTACGGACCAAAACTCCTTGAGTCAGAAGTGGAAACTCCTAATTTACTTTGTGTACTTTAGTGTGTAGTCGGTTTGTGTTGTCCTGAAGTTTCAGACTATGCATTTACTCCTGTCCAGTCCGGAAGTGAACAATCCAGTCATTACGTTAAACATGACCCATGTGTATGTGTTTGTGCGTGTGTTTGCTCTTATGTGTGTACATATAGAGAGGGGAATATATATATAAATACATTATAGACGTGAAGACTGGAAGGTTGATGTTTTTAAAAGAGCTAACTGTTAGCCACCAGGTTGAGTGTTCATGGTCCTCATAATTTCAGTATCTCAGTAAAAATAAAGAAGTGAATGAAATTGAAGGATTCTGTCGTTTTTCTTTGGTTAAACCTTAAATTCAGTTTCATAACCTTGCTGCATTTTTGAAAGAAATGGCAACGGTTGTGTGCAGTAGCATACAAGTAAAGCATTACCTTATTTCATCCCTATTTTCCCTTTGAAGCATTCTATGTGTTTATGAAATTATAAATAATTTAATAACTAATAATTGTAGCCGTTTAAAACTGACACAAGTAAACATTGCAATTACAAGTAATAAAACCCAAGAGACACAAAAATAGAACCTTACAGTGAGTATATCTATGGGTAGAATACTGACCAGAGGACTTCTAGGCGCCAAGGGTTTCTTCAATGTGATAATCCATAGAAAATAAAGGGGGGCCCTCTAACAAGGACTTTTTATTTAGCGACAGGCTGCAGGAAAGGGGAAAAGAGGGGGGTTGCAGGGCATCTACTCAGAACTCGCACCCTGGCTTCTGCTCTCAATTCTGCCAGCTCTGTGCAGGGCTTTCACAATAAATGGGCCATGGGTTGGTGGGTGAACATTTATTTATTTTTATTCATAAATATATATGAAAATGTTTTGTGTCCATTTTTATGCCACACCAGGCTTTGGCTACATAACTAATACTTGTTAGTAGGATCACTCATCTATTGTTTTTTTTCTTCTCATGGAATTTGTTGACAAAGTATATATCACTAGATTTATCCTTTCATGATTACTTTCAATTGCAGACACTCCACGAACTTGGGATCTGATGCACACCATCTCCTGGTTGTTAAACCGGTTTGGGTGTGTCTGATGCACACCGTCTCCTGGGTGTTAAACCGGTTTGGGATTTGATTCATTGTGGCGGCTAACAAGCACTACTCCATCGACATGGTCGTGGGCTTTTACATCATCACCCACCTCTGGGATGCACCTTACAACATGCACACCTTACACTACTGATTCCACTGATATCCACACTCCACACCTTGTTAATGATTATGGCTGTTTATGGCTCCAATGCCATAATCAAGTTTGCAGATGACACCACTGTGGTGGGTCTGATCAGAGATGAGGATGAAACAGCATATAGGGAGGAGGTTCAACATCTAACTACGTGGTGTAAAAACAATAACCTGGAACTCAACACCAAGAAGACCAAGGAGATCATTGTGGACTTCAGGAGAACCAGGAGCAGGGCACACATGTTGGCCTAGTCCATTATTCAACCAACTATTCTAATTACAACAGTTACAGCGAACATGTTAAGGTAAATTCATCATTGATACCACATAGACGGTCTCCTAAGACCAGTTCAGACCAAAGATTCGCGACGCAACGAGACTCTTTTGGGACGTCGCAGGGGAAAAGTTGCAGCAGTGTGAACTGGTCGTCGCAAGGCGGCTGATGCCGTTGCAAGGAGTCCCCAAAGATTGAACATGTGAAATCGCCAGGTCCAGTTTTAGAACGCAACGATGTGGCTATTTCTCTTCAGCTAATCAGGACACAGCACAACAATTTAGGCTTATTAAATACAAGTTGTAGATGCTAACGGTATTATCTTTGGTTTTACACCGCACTTATTTAACCTGCCCTGCAAATGTATAAATCAGTGTTCGAATTACGTGGGAGCCAGAGGGAACCGAGCTTCCAAAAAGGCAAAGTCAAAAAACTGAGGGGTCTCATATCTGAAGGTGTCTGCCATATTTGGCATTGTAATTTCATCTTAAACAACACTCATCCATCCCCGTGCAGTCTCTTACCATTAAAGATGTTAGATTAAAATATAGGCTAGCCTACTATACGTCACGTAGACTGACTCATTTCACGGATTCCTGTGAGACCGGGTTGCCTTAATTACATCGGTCGCATTTGTCAGGTGAAAACTAAATGTCAAGGGAAAGAGGCGGTGGTTGAAAAAAGTATTTCGATCGCTTATCGCTTGTAATGATTTATTCGTTCGAGTTAAAAAAAATTGATAAAAAAAAATTGATAAAAAAAAATTGATAAAAAAAAATTATATAAAAAAAAAATTATATTAAAAAATTATTAAAATAAAAAAAATTATAAAAAAAATTATATATAAAAAAATTATATATAAAAAAAAGAATTATATAAATTAAAAAAATAATTATAAAAAAAAAATTGGACCTGCGCACAAATGTTTTTTTTTTTATCTGCGCGCGCATCTTTTTTTTGGACATGCGCGCGCAGGTCCAAAAAAAAAAACATTTGTGCGCAGGTCCAATTTTATTTTTATTATTATTATTTTTTTAATTTATATATTTTTTTTATATTATTTTTTTAATATAATTTTTTATATGAATTTTTTTTTTAATAATTTTTTTTATATAATTTTTTTTATACAATATTTTTTTTAGATAATTTTTTTTTCAGAATTTTTTTTATATCTTTTTTTTATCTGTTTTTATATATATTTATATATTTTTTATAATTCTTATTTTTTTATTATTTAATAATAGGTAATGGATAATGAGCGTTGTTTAAGATGAAATTACAATGCCAAATATGGCAGACACCTTCAGATATATGAGAGACCCCCAGTTTTTTGACTTTGTTGCCTTTTTGGGAGCTTGGTTCCCTCTGGCTCCCACGTAATTCGATTTATACATTTCAGAGCTGCCAACTTGCACGGTTTCACCGTGTGACACACGTTTTTGCCTGCTTACACACGCCACACATCCAATTTCTCACGGCCAAAAAAACAAAAAACACGCGTCCCTCACGCCAGTAATGTAATGCATTACTGAACTGGTCGTAGGAGACCATTCGGGAACCATGCCTATGTAGGTAAACAAATGATACGTCTAAACGTAGGAGTCTTTGTAGCGCATTAAGACTGGACGTTATCAGGAAACCGGGCCCAAAGCTCTTCTGACTGCGCAGATTCCACAAGATGGATCATATCTGAAGCTGACTGGTTCCACGTTGCTTAGCAAAGTAAACATTCGTTGAAAAACACAACATAAAGTATGTCAAATGTAAGTAACAATTAATATACCTTATCCCATATCTGACCCAACTCTTGTCTCTGGGACTTGCTGGTGGTTGACTGGTGTGCATTTACAGTTATGGTCAACATTATGACAGCCTCTAAACTCACTTCAGGAAAGATATGACTATACAAGCTATAGTTATAGTAGGCACAGTTTAGTTTAGTGAGTTGAAGAGATTACTTCCAACGTGAATGATTCCTCTGCTTGGTCCTCCATTCAAGAACTTGATTAGCAGAATATAACCACAAGGTGTTGCAGTAGACTGTTTTATAGGCCT
The DNA here is from genome assembly GCF_964030765.1 of Micromesistius poutassou. Taxonomy (NCBI): domain Eukaryota; kingdom Metazoa; phylum Chordata; class Actinopteri; order Gadiformes; family Gadidae; genus Micromesistius; species Micromesistius poutassou. Next base: position 3,005,949 of record NC_140273.1, on the reverse strand, counting down.
ATTACAAGAATAAGCAGACTGTAAAGCACTGAAAACTACCAGCTTATATCAGAGGCACAATGGTAGTCTCCTATACTATATTCAATCTCCAAGTTGGAACTTGCAAACGCACAGCATGAAAGTAAATGAGACCAAAGTCTATAGGCTTGACAGATTTACAAGCCAAAAACTTTTTTATTTGAACAGAGGTTGAGCAGACTCATAAGGAAATTAAGGTAAAACATTAACAATCGGTTCCTTTGACAGCCACTTATCAATATCAATTTTGGTTAACTCGCCTTCACTTGACTTAACATCATGAAAGTAAATAAACCAACCCACTTGAAGACCATGAAGAAACATCTCCACATTTATTCTGAACCTGCCTTCCATTCATCTTTGAGGTTTCTGCTACTGCAGTGTTTCAACCAGTTGTGTGTTGTGTTGTGTGTGTTCATATAAACCAACAGAATTCAGGCTGACAAGACCAACAGCTCAGCTCTGTAGCAGTAACCGTGTCGCTCTACTGCTTGCGTTTCCCTTTCCTCTGTTTGATGGTGAAGAGGTTTTCGTCGGCGGGGTACATGTCTGCGCCGCCGCTTTTAGATGACCTCTTCTTCTTCCCGCCGGCCCTCTTCCCCTTCTCCTTCCCCGCCCCACGGCCGCCGTACAGCTGCTGCGGGGTGTAGGACTCTCGCTTGAAGGGCAACGTGCGCGGCTCCGTCTCCGCCGCCGCTCCCCAGTTCAGCCGGTTGGGGTTCTTCTTGTTCCTGCTCTTCTTTGCCGCCTTCTCTTCCCCGCCCCGGAAGCACTCCTCCTCGTAGAACGTGTGTTTCTGTGGTGTGGCGGTGCCGGCGGTGGTGGTGGAGGAGGAGGAGGAGGAGGAGGAGGAGGAGGGCGGAGCCTTGGCGGGGGGGGGGGGACGTCACGCTTGGGCTTCCACTGGTTGGCGGCGCCGCTGACGGGCGCCGGCTTCAGCTTGGCGGACATCTTGGTCTTGAAGACGACGGCCAGCCAGCAGGGCGTGGGTGTGGGTGGAGCTGGAGCCGGGTGTGGGGACCCTGGCAGAGGAGGGGCGGGTGTTGGTGTTCTCCTGCTGCCGGTGGTGGTTCTTCTTCTTGTAGTCGTGGTAGTGGCTGGTCCTCTGCCCCTTCTTCGGTGGTCCCGGGGCGGTGGGGGGGTTTGGGTGTGGTGCCGAGCAGGCCGGCTTCCTCAAGTTCTGGACGGGGGGGAATAGTAAATAAAATCACAACGTTATTCAGTGGCATTCTGAAACTAGTGGGGTCAGGGTGCTGTGTGTCAGAGGAGAAGAGAGAGACAGAGCTTACCTTTGACCTTCCACTTCACCCTGTGCTCCCTCTGGTTGAAGTTGACGGGAGTGTCGTAGTGATTGATGAAGGGCGTGCTGGGGTAGGTCCCATTACACATCCGACGCTGTGTACATGCCTGAGACACACACAAACACCTAATACTGATCTTGCAAAAAGGGCACACGCTCGCTATATTTTTTGATAATATTCATCTTTAGATCATAAATTTGATTCATTATTTGCTTTGGAGAAAATTAAGAAAGGGAGAGCAGGGTAAAGAGATAGAGGGAGGGACAAGAGGAGAGGATGCTGCGGTGCAAACTGAAGCGGCGACTCACGTGGCCAAAGTGGCCCTTTCTGGAGCAGTTGTAGTAGTAGGCGGGCGTCCTGCCCTGGTCCAGGGGAGAGAGACAGAGAGCAGGGGAGAGAGACAGAGAGCAGGGGAGAGAGACAGAGAGCAGGGGAGAGAGAAGACGCACATGAATAATCACAAAAAAAAGGAAAGCCTATCAGAACGACACCACACTGCCTGTCAGAACACCCCTCCAGCGTCAGCGTGTTTAAAAGTGATGTTATACCACTAGGTGTGAATGCGATTAGCCGTTGCAAGCAGTTTGAACAAGTGGGCGTGTCCACCTAGATGTGCGCTGGATAGATCAGTCTACCATCGTACATCTAGGTGCACACGCCCACTTGTGATTTTTAAAAAACGGCTCGTAAGGGCTAATCCCACTCCCACCTGGTGGTATAATATGTCACCTTTAAGAGCAGGATGCTGGGAGTCCCACAGCAGGTTAGCCCTCTGCCGCTGTCACCCGATAGCCTCCATTAATATTTCACATCAATGACATCGTGTGACGAACATCTGCTTTCTGAAAAAAAGGCCTACTAGTAAACTAGGCCTAGGCTATTCACATGAAATAAAACAAAACATTGAGACCATTCCACAAAGCACACTGGGTAATAACAAATTCAACCCAATGGACTTGTGGTAAAACCACTCGTGGTCTCCACAAGTAACTGTAAACTGTTGTAAATTGCAACTTAGGGACTGTTGGTTATTTATCCCGGAGGGATTTGGACCTCTGATCACTTTATGCATAACCCCCCCCCCCCGGCGATATAATTTTATGTTGACATGACCCTGCATGGACCCCCCCCCCCCCGCGGACAATTCATCATCAACTCATTCTGTCAACAAATTCCATGAGAAGACAAAAACCAATAGATAATTGATCCTACTAACAAGTATTAGTTGTGTATCCAAATCCCGATGTGGCATAAACATGGACACAAAGCATTTTCATATATATTTTGGAGTTGCCCCTCTGTAGATCCTATTTCGACCAACATTCACAGCATCCTGGAAACTTTTCAACCAAATAAAATCATAAATAAAAATAAATGAATGTTCACCCACCAACCCATGTCCCATTTATTGTGTGTGAGAGCAGAAGCCAGCGTGCGAGTTCTCGGAGCCCCCCTCTTTTCCCCTTTCCTGTAGCCTGTCGCTAAATAAAAACAGTCCTTGTTAGAGGGCCCCCCTTTATTTTCTATGGATTATCACATTGAAGAAACCCTTGGTGTCTAGAAGTCCTCTGGTCAGTATTCTACCCATAGATACCCACTGCAAGGTTCTATTTTTGTGTCTCTTGGGTTTTATTACTTGAAATTGCAATGTTTACTTGTGTCAGTTTTAAACGGCTACAATTATTAGTTATTAAATTATTTATATCCATATTTATTATTATTTTACTACTGCATAAGACCATCATTACTGCCTTATGGATGCCCATGGAATAGGAATAAATTTGTCTTGGTCAACACACTACAGTCTTTGCAACAACTTCTACAAAAGATTTAAAAACAAGTTTTCACTGCCATCTTCAGGTAGCAATAACTGAAAGAAGTACTCATTACATTTCCATGCATAATTTTCATACCTGGTATGCAGTTTTTGAAAGTCACCCTGCACTCTCCACACATATACAGAGTGTACATTTTGTAAAAGTCTGCCCTGTATTGTGCCGAGAACATGGTCCAGTTTGCAACACCTGTTGTTACAACAATTTTGAGAATAAGATGATTTCTCAAATATAGCTACGACCGTTTTTGTAATCTTACTGTCAAGCCACAGAAAATGCACTTTTCTCTTGAAGTATTCCCTCTCCACCACTTCTCTGAAGCAGGAAGGCACCAGGGACAGGGTCATTAGAGCTCTGACTCCATCATGAAGAACGACCTCAGCAAAGATGATCTCCAACAGGCAAGATGGCAACTGAAACAAATAAGATTCTTCTATTGAATACATCATCTCCAGTTAGTATTAAGCCAAACAGCATTAATAGAAATACTGAAAGCATGAGCACTGAATGTATTCAATAAATATTATATTCCCCCAAAAAAGAAACGCATGCAAACAAACAAAATCAAAAATAAATTATTAATAAATAAAAGACCTGCTCAATACATGTTGCCAACTCCTGCTCCTGCTCTCTTCCATGTGTCATGGGCTCTAGCCGTCTTCTCTTCCTACGTAGAAATGTCAAAGGGGTGACATTAGCAAGATGCTTTTCATGTAGGGGGGTTTGACGGTACACATGGTTTGGTTCATATTTCGGTTTAAGAGTCCATTTGGTGTTATTGTTGACAAAATCCTCTTGCTGGGGACTAATACAAACTACAGTACCTTTCCTGTTCCTTTAAGCGCCCCCCCCCCCCTGTGACGTGACATTTGTGCTCAACATTTTAAGCCATTTAAGCTTGCTTAATTAATTGGCTTCCATTATTGGTTTAAGCAAATGTACATTACAGCTTCACTGTAATGGCTTTTTCATAACTTATTAATTAACTTATTAATATAAATTTTGGTTAACTCGCCTTCACATTATATGCATAATGAAAAGCATTATGTACGAACTGGAAGTAAATAAACCAACCCACTTAGAAGACCATGAAGAAACATCTCCCCATTTATTCCAATTCAGTCCTGAGATGAGATGGGGGGGGGGGGGGGGGTGTTGTGTTGTGTGTGTTCATATAAACCCACAGAATTCAGGCTGACAAGACCAACAGCTGTTGGTAGTGGTAACCGTGTCGCTCTACTGCTTGCGTTTGCCTTTCCTCTGTTTGATGGTGAAGAGGTTCTCGTCGGTGGGGTACATGTCCTTCCCCGCCATACAGCTGCTGCGGGGTGTAGGTCTCACACTTGAAGGGCGACTTGCTCTGTCGCCGCCGCTCCCCAGTTCAGCCGGTTGGGGTTCTTCTTGATCCTTGGCGGTGCTGCTGACGGGCGTCGGCTTCAGCTTGGCGGACATCTTGGTCTTGAAGACGACGGCCGGCGGGCCGGCGGGGCGTAGTCTGGTCCGGGCCGGCCTCGCCGAAGCGGGTGTGGGTGGAGCTGGAGCCGGGCGTGGGGACCCTGGCGGAGGAGGGGCGAGTGTTGGCGTTCTCCTGCTGCCGGTGGTGGTTCTTCTTCTTGTAGTCGTGGTAGTGGCTGGTCCCCTGCCCCTTCTTCGGTGGTCCCGGGGCGGCGGGGGGGTTTGGGTGTGGTGCCGAGCAGACCGTCTTCCGGGGGGGGGTATCTGTGGCCATGGAATTCCATCTCTTCACAGCAGCTGGAAAGAAAACACCAGTACAAGGTTGGGGGAGAGCGAGAAGTTTGACTGGCCAAAATACACAAGTGTTTGGCTCAGTGCACGAAGCCTCAAGGGCTAACTGGTGGCTACATCAAGTCCATTTAGCTAGCTACATCGGAAGCTATCACCCCTCTCGCTATGAATAATGAGAAGAATGGGGAGTTCACAGGAGTAATGTACGGGGAAAGGGCTTTGCCACCCGTGTTTTATTTTCAAGAACACACAGCTAACGTTAGCCCTGAAACGGGACGCTGCTACTCCTCAGCTGGGAAGTAGCAGCGTCCCGTTTTAGGGCTAAGCTAACGTTAGCCTGCTAGCTTCCCGCTCCCAGTTCGTATGTAACGTTACAAATACGAAAACCCGCTATCCATGAGAATACACCATGTAGCCTCAAATTCATCAGTTTAGCATGCCAATAATAAAAGGGTAATGTCTGTACAAATACAGTTGCATTTTAAATTGCAGTGTCTTTTCGAAACTCACCTGCAACTCTTGCATGCTGCCGAACTTGACAAACTGATATTACCTGCGCATGCGTTGGAGGGATTACGTGTTGGTGCGCAAGGAAAAATAGTTCCTAAATGGAACTCGAGTAAATGCTGGAATAAAACATTTTAGCACCTATATTGGCCATATACATGATAGCATATTGCGTTTGGAATAATAACATTTTTCAATAATACAATTAACGTGTAAACATTACCGTTCACACTAATGTTACAAAGTTACATCGTTGTTAAGTTAAATAGCGATATAAACAGTGTTTATTCAGTTACACCACTGTCAAACAAGCTTTCCTCGAAAACACCATTTCCGTAGCGGCATATATGTTTTCATGTCGGCAAATGGTCGAAATAAAGTCACGTTATGACCCGCCGTATTTTAGACTTGTTGAATGCATAAATGTTTGCTGGGAGGGTTTATTCGGTTACACCACTCTAAAATAAGTCTTCATTGAAATCACCATTCCTCTAATGATTATGTTTTCATGTCGAAATGAAGTCACGTCGTGACTCGACGTCTACTGGACTTGTTCGCTTCGACGCAGGTCGAGAAAATGTTTGCTGGGATGGGACCAAAACTGTACCTTATCACGCCACACGTAGCGAGAGTGCAGTGTTTTCAACCGGACTGGGACCAAATCAATTCGGTGTCCACATCTGTTCGGCTTTGTTTCGCTTTCCCGAAGATTTTCGTCCCAAAGATGATTTTGCGACGGTAACTGACGTTCGTTATTTGCGAGTGCGCAAACGTAAATCAGTGTTCTCTCTTTTGATTGGTCGAGAATCGACGCAGCATCATGATGTAGAATCGTGGTGTATATAATGGGAAACGAGGAAAACTAATGATAGAGTACATATTCTCATCTATTACGGTTAAACATGTACATGTATTGGTTCCACTAGTAAAATAATTAAACAATATGCTCACTATTTTTTATGTGAAGCTACGTGATACGGTTTGGCTGTAATTACTGATATACTTTTTTAAAATGTCGTCTAACCCTAGACTGGGTTTAGCCATCGGTTTAACACGGGGTAATCGAAGTGGAACCACACTGCATAGGTCTTGACAATTATTTTGAAAGGTACATTCCCGGATGTACAAAACGTATGCATCCTGTAGTCATTCCGGGTCCAACACGTAGTAGACTTCATTGAACAGATCATCCGCTTCAAACGGTCTCTATCTTCACCAAAATGCCTCTTAAGTTTGAACTGTGTCCCGGGAGGATGATCGGGGGCTCCCACCCCTGCTTCATCATCGCTGAGATTGGACAAAACCACCAGGGAGACATCGAAATTGCCAAGAAAATGATTAAGATGGCAAAGGTAAACTCTCTTCCTAAATGCATTGTCCTGTATTAGTAGTTGCAGTAGTTGTTAGGATGGTGACTGTCTCCCGGCTCATCTTTGACCTGATTAAACCATGAAAAGGCTTTAAATATGTATTACTATTTATCGCCGTCCCTTAGCGAATATGACGTTCTTGTGGCCATCAATGAGATATTGAGCATACTAATAATAAATACACTACTGAATCGCCAATATCAAATTGCGTCAACGAACCAGTTAATTACTATTTAACTAACATTTACATTACATTTAGCAGACGCTTTTATCCCAAGCGACTTACAATAAGTACATTGTCATAAGAATCAGAATGTGGAACAATATATCGCTGACGGTACAGTGAGGTACAATCTAATGTGTTTTGTGTAATGTTTTTTTTGAATTATTTATTCTATTCCTGTTCTTAAAATGGGTCTACTGCAGCCCAACTATATTGGGCTGCAAATAATATCGGAGGGAGTTGTCTCTCCCCCCTCCTCCCCAGAATCAAAGATCATTTGGGTTGCTATGTCGAGGACACTGAACAAACAAGAACGCAAGACGCGCCAAGTGCAAACAAATGTTTGATATTTGCGCACTTATTCTATCTCAACAATGACAAACGATGACTAATCTTAAACTGTAAATTGATCAGCTAATGTATACGTTTGCAATACATTTTATTCTTTGCAAATTATAAACCAGCTTATGCGGCATCCGTCTTGAAATCCTTCTGAGCTCTAAGCTGTCTCAATTTTTCAATTGCAACTCCAAGATCGACCCTGTTTTAGCACGGTCATGGAGCTATTAGAGTCTGTCGAATCGAGTAGTTGATCCAGTTGATTTTGCCTGCTTCCGTGGCTGCCGCAAGCTGTGTTTGTGTGCCAATTTATTTCATAGCTCATATCTTGTTTCCTATTACATAGTCTGACAATAGTGAATCATAACACACAGGCCAAAACAAAAATAAACGTTCCATCCAAAAGGGGAACATAAATGTTCCCGCATGTTTCATTTTCTTCGTCTTCTTCTCCTTCTCCTCATCCTCTCCTCTTCCCGTTGACAGGACTGCGGGGCCGACTGCGCCAAGTTCCAGAAGAGTGAACTGGAGCACAAGTTCAACAAGCTAGCTTTGGAGCGGCCCTACAACTCCAAACAATCCTGGGGGAAAACCTACGGGGACCACAAGCGCCACCTGGAGTTCAGCCATGAGCAGTACAGGGAGCTGCAGAAGTACGCGGAGGAGGTCGGCATCTTCTTCACGGCGTCGGGAATGGACGAGGTATACCTCCTTTGGGTGGAAATTGGTTATTGAATCTACTGTTCAAAACGAGTTCCTGCAGAGTCTTCCCCTACGTTTTTGTGCATCTATGTTGAGCTAAAATAACTGTTACTAAACTGTCATTTCATTAGGTATGGTTTAAGGTTTTAAACCACAAAAGGTTTAAGCCCCAAAAAATGTTGTACTTTCAGATTTTACCGAATACTATTTTAGACAAGCAACTACCCAGTTTAATACCCAGCCAATAAAGGCCTCTCTCAAGGCTGTATTGCAATCCAATCCGCTCATAATTATGTTAATCAATGACAGATAGACGACACTGCCAAACACTGCCAAAATGGACACCAATGGACGCCAGGGTTAGGCCAACTAAATAGAGCTCTCACACACTTGGCTAAATGCTGATCCAAAGAGGTTCAGCAACATATTTTGAACCCTTGCCAAATGTCAATTGTCTCTGATTGGGTGTTGGCTGACTGTCCAAATCGACTTCCTATTTAGTGCACTACGTGAAGTTCTAGTTGAGAGTGCGGGGGCGGCAGTAGCTCAGGAGGTAGAGCGGGTTGGCTGGTAACCGGAAGGTTGCTAGTTCGATCGCCTTCTCCTAGCTAAGTGTCAAGGTGTCCCTGAGCAAGGCACCTAACCCTAACTGCTCCTGATGAGCTGGCTGTCGCCTTACATGGCTGACACCGCCGTCTGTACGTGAATGTGTGCACGAATGGGAGAATGTTACCAATATTGTAAAGCGCTTTGTGTGGCCACTGGTTACAAAAAAGCGCTATATAAATGCAGTCCATTTACCGTTCCAAGAGTTGACCGTTGTAAAGATAGATCGCAGGACTGATGCTAACTTGTGTCTATCCCATGATAAATAGTGGTTTTCATTGTCATCTGATTCATCCAACAGAGATGGTCAGCACATAAAGGTTCTTGAGACTTCTGGTGCAGCAGTTTTGTTGTGGGACTCAAAGGATGTTTGCCTTCCTCAGATGGCTGTGGAGTTCCTCGAAGAGCTGAATGTACCGTTCTTCAAGGTCGGCTCAGGAGACACCAACAACTTCCCCTACCTAGCCAAAACCGCAAAGAAAGGTGAGCAAATCCAACGGTACAGTGGCTAAGCCAGAGGTAATGCTAAGCAAATCCAATGGTAATATTAAGCCAATGGTAATGCTAACTCAGTGGTAATACTAAGCCAATGGTAAGGCTAAAGGGCTGATTATGGTCCCACGTTCATGCAACGCAAGGGGGTTACGGACCCCTTACGTCCTTGCGGACCCTCCTTGCGTTCACCGCAAGGGCCTGACGTGCGCCTCCCAAAAATTGTAACCTTCCGTCGAGGCGACGCAGCAGCAAGGGCTGTGATTGGTCCACTAACTAAAACCCGACGCAGAACCAAAATAGGATCACGACTGTGTCGGAGCGTCTGCGGGGTCATTGCGTTGCGTCGACGTAGAATCATAATCAGCCCTTGACTCACTGGTAATACTCAGCCAGCGGTAATGCTAACTCACTGGTAATACTCAGCCAGCGGTAATGCTAACTCACTGGTTATACTAAGCCAGCGGTAATGCTAACTCACTGGTAATACTCAGTCAGCGGTAATGCTAACTCACTGGTAATACTCAGCCAGCGGTAATGCTAACTCACTGGTTATACTAAGCCAGCGGTAATGCTAACTCACTGGTAATACTCAGTCAGCGGTAATGCTAACTCACTGGTAATACTCAGCCAGCAGTAATACTAACTCAGTGGTAATACTAAGCGGTATAATGCTGACTCAGCTGTGTATTTGTACTCAGGGCGTCCCATGGTGGTGTCCAGTGGGATGCAGTCTATGGAGACCATGCGACGCGTCTACAAGACGGTCAAAGAGCACAACTCTAACTTCTGCATCCTGCAGTGCACCAGTGCCTACCCCCTGGACCCCGAGAACGTCAACCTCAGAGTCATCTCCGTAAGATCCATACTATCCACCCCAACCCTCCCAACCCAATTCCAAGAGCCCTAACGTGGGGGTAGGTGCTACTGTGTGTAGTCCAGGTGTGAATGACATTCACTGTTACAGGAATACCAGAAGGAATTCCCGGACATTCCCATCGGATATTCGGGCCACGAGTCTGGGGTCAGCATCACGTTGGCGGCGGTGGCGTTGGGCGCCAAGGTGGTGGAGCGGCACGTGACCTTGGACAAGACGTGGAAGGGCAGCGACCACGAGGCGTCGCTGGAGCCCGCCGAGCTGGCCGAGCTGGTGCGGTCCATACGCCTGGTGGAGGCGTCCCTGGGCAGCGGGGTCAAGACGATGCTGCCCTGCGAGAAAGCCTGCCATGACAAGGTGGGTACAGCTGTTGGCATGCTAGGATAAGATGGGTACAGCTGGTAGCATGCTAGGATAAGACGGGTACAGCTGTAAGCATGCTAGGATAAGGTGGGTACAGCTGTAAGCATGCTAGGCTAAGGTGGGCGTTATCATCAGGTAGCCTAGGCCTCAAACAACAGTGTCTTAACAAGGCGTTTGTCGTCCCCTCAGCTGGGCAAGTCGGTGGTGGCGCGGGTCCATGTGCCCAGCGGCACGGTGCTCACTCTGGACATGCTGGTGGTGAAGGTGGCGGAGCCCCGCGGCGTGCCCCCAGAGGACATCTTCCAGCTGGTGGGCAAGGCGGTGCTGGAGGAGCTGGAGGAGGACCAGAGCATCACCCCCGACCTGGTGGACGGCTACGGCAAGCGGGCCAAGTGCTGAGGAGGACCCGGCCGGGACCAGGAGTGGGGGGGGGGGGGGGAGGGGGGTTATGGTTACTGTAGGTGGTGTCGTCGTCGTCGTCATCGTCATGGTAACCTCTGCCTCAGAAGGATGGAAGGTTAGGGGGAAGGGGGGGGTTCAATACACCACCCCTCTCCCATTGTTGCCAATAAAACTTTACGATGAATGTCTCTTCACGTGGAATCTCTTTATGAAGGCTACCTCTGCGTTGTGCTCTTGCACGTGTATAACAGGCACACCCAGAGCTGTTTTGGAGATGAAGCATGGTGTGATGTTGTGTAATCTTCTACCACCAGGTGGTGGTGTTTGCCACTATGATACTTTTGTTTCACAATGCAATGTGTAAACACACTTTAGAAATCCTTTGAGTCAAAAATACGTTTCAATAACATCACACTCCTCAAAACCACAATGTCAAAAGTCTGCTTCCATTCTGTTCCCAACGTAAATACGTACTTACTTAAATTATGATCTTCCTCTCCTGTCTTCTTAAATTTCGGCGAAAATAAAATGTAGAAAAGGTGTTTGTGTGTTTGGTGTGGGATGTGAGCCACTGGGTGAACTGGATCTGTAATGCCGTATTGTGCCACCAAGTGGCGCTGCTCTATTGCCTTTGTATGTACGGGTGAAAACGCCAATAAATCTTTTTCCCTCCATCCCCCCGAAGTAACTGACGCTTTTTCACACTGAAAAATGTATAGAAATTGACCAAGCGTTTCATTTTTATTTTTGAAATGACTCAAAACTGAATTATTTCAACAACAGTGGTCATAGATATTTTAAAATGATAAGTGATTACTTGTTTGGAAAGAAAACAGCAAAAGAGTACATTTGAATAAATTGGGATTTCTTTGCTATGTGTCTTTCATGTGGTTGTTTGACTGCCTACTGAGCAGGAGTGCACCCGCTCCTTAATGACATTTACCTTAACTGCAAGTCAACTCAGATAAAAAGGTCGCCCCAGACTCCCAAGATCTTTTAGAAATAGACCAGGGTCTGTAATGTGGACAGTGAATGTACAGCTAGGACTATGGCTTCTTATATACCCACTCATTAGGTTATCCTCACAGGTAAGCTCTGTTGTCACAACTCAAGACTCAAGATCTCTCGCTCACACACACACACACGCACACCGCACACACACACACACACACATGCTGCCCGTCTAGCTCTAGCTGGTCTCTGTGTGTCTTTGGACAGACGCGTATAGCCAACAGCTAGCCAAACTTAGAGGCTATTTAAAGTAGCCCATTAGTGGTTTAAGAGGCATTAAAGTCCTAATCCGTGGTGTTCAGAGGTGCCTGAGAGAGAGGTCACCGTTTGACCTTTCACTCATACAAAGTGAATAATTTAGATCAATGAATCCTGCCATTTAAATAAACGTAACAATTTAACATGTTAAATGATTGACAAAAAGTCTCTAAATGATTTGAATGGACACCGTTCCAAAGCCAGGAGAATCAGTAGAATGGCCTTCCACTGTTTTTCATTTTCATACTTTTATATTTGCCACAGATATATGTCTCTCATCAGCTTGTGCAGTCTGGTCAGGATCTCAAGTACATACCCACAAGGCAGGACGTGTTCAGGGGGTCAGTACAGTAAACACACAGGAAGGCTCCCTCTTCACAGGCCCACGAGGAGAGCCAAGGGGTCGCTAGGAGGGCTCCGGGGTCACTAGGGGAGATCTGAGGTCCCTAGGAGAGATCTGGGGTCACAGTAGTCATGAACGAATGGAAAAGTCAGTCGACACAATACAGATGCAGTTGCACCACTGTAACTATCCTGTCACCCTCTCTTTCACCCCCCCCCCCCCCCCCCCCCCGCACTAGCAGCACTAAGCTCGCGACTGCGTAACCTGGTGGCTAAGTTGTGCTAACCTTGATAAAGCCATGGTGGCTTAGTGCTTCACGTGGAGAAGCGTGTGGTTATACAATACCAGCTACTGGGTCAGGGGGAGAGGTCTGCATGACATAGAGACTGCCTCATAGCGCACCCTCACACCTGCAACTCCACACCTCAGGAGCTTCTGAACTCAGGGTCTGATCTCAGAATGTTCTGATCTCAAGTTCTGATCTCAGGACGTTCTGATCTCAGGTTTGATGGCTGTTCAGAGGATTGTGTGTGTCTGTTCATAGGATTGTGTGTGTGTCTGTTCAGAGGGTTGTGTTTCAAAGTGCAGGTGTCCAACCCAAAACAGTCTCGGGTTAAGTTAGTCCCCCTTGTGATGAACAGTTTAACGGTTTAAAACTGTCCCACAGCTGTCCAGAGATCACAAACCATCATTATTTGTTTGATTCGTCTTTTTTAAGTTCTGATTGGCCACTGACGTATTGCGTCACTGTGTGTGTGTGTGTGTGTGTGTGTGTGTGTGTGTGTGTGTGTGTGTGTGTGTGTGTGTATGCGTGTGTGTGTCATATACTGTATGTATGTGTGTGCCAGCATCTGTGCCTGGTGCAGGTGTGCAGAGGTTGTGATTATTAGGAGAGGAGAGAGGGAGGAGGAGGAGGAGGAGGAGGAGGAAGGAGAAGAGAGAGGGAGGCCACAGAGAGAAGGGAGAAGGACAAATATAGAGTGACAGTTTAAACGAGGGGATGTTTCAAACGGGTGACAGGCAGAGGGACATACAGACAGACAGAGAGAGAGAAAGAGAGCGAGAGGAGGTGGGGTCTATCTGATCCGTGCTTCCTGAGTCTCCGCCCTCCCCAGAAGCTCAGAGAGCAGGCGCTCAGCAGGATGTCCCGGCTAGTCTGAGTCCTGTGGACCGGTTCGACGCCGCGACAACCCCCCCCAAGCCTGCAGACCTCACCACCAGGTAGGCTCCACCACCACACCCTGAGTGGATACCGTATCATAGGTCTGTGGTTCAATTCTGTGGTTCCCCTGAAACCAAGGCCTGAGTAAGAGCAGCAGAGTGTTTGTCTTTGACATGAGATCTGTCGTCTCAACACAGAGACTTGTCTCCCAGTATGGAGACCAGCAGCAGATTTGGGTGGTCGTGGGGTGTGTGAAGGGGTCTGCTGTGGGTTGTGGGGAGGTTTGTGGACGGTCTGTGGACCCCCTGTCCCCCCCTACCGGCCCCAGTACCTCAGCTTTGGTGCTGCTGAAGGTGCTGGGAACCAGGATAATGAGAAGGATTAACCCAACGGCTAATGAGCTTCCACTAATGTCCTGTGTCTGTTCAAAGGTCTTAACTCAGCGTCAGGAAGCCATATTGTCCTTCTTTCAGGCTCTGGGTGGCTTTTGCTTTGTGAGCTGCACTAAGACGCTCACTCTCATTGAGTTATGTCTGATTTATATCATAGCTAGCATAGCTTTAAATTCAGCGGAGAACAGACCATAATGACCAAAGGGGTTTCAACAAAGGAGAGAATAAGGGTTTGGGTTAGGGTTAGGAGAAGCTTTCTTGTTGCTTTTATAATAATGTTGTGAGGTGAAACGACACCAAGTTCAAACCAATGTCTTTGGACCAAAGTATATGTGGTCGTATAATTCTAAATGTAATGCTTATGTAGTGGTCTTTGTATGATTGATGGCAGCAGTGTATCTGTCATTTAGCTGCAGAGAGATCTGCAAGGCCTGATTATCCACCAAGCATCGTTTGGATATTTTACATCATTATTTTTGACAGTTTTGAAATGCACAATACAATTTATTGCTCAGCTCTTCTGACTAGGACGGTTTTACGTTCCGTAGATCTCAGATTTTGTTTGGTCAGTTAACCGTTTAAAGCAGATCTCTTCTGTAAGCACAGACAAGAACAATACAGAGTCTCTAAAGGTGATACAAATGTAAAGTAAAGTGCCTATCTATTGAATAAGCCAACAGCTGCTTGTATCCATTACCACTGAGGCCTCTGTTGTTTGGGTTCTCTATGACTGAACATACCAACTGACGCCTGCTCCTCTGTCCTCCCCACCGCCCAGTGACTAATATGAGGAGGTGTGAGACCTGGCTGGACCCTGGCGTCAGACCCCTGGGTCTCTGTTGTGTTTAGCCCAGTGAGACCAGCATGCCAGTCCAGCGGTGACCTTCCCAGACCAGACCAGACCCTGCGACCAGACCTCACCGCTGGTGGTCCCGCCTCCCCCCCCGGGCCTCGCCCAACACTTTGCCTCGCACCCCGACACCATGTACCTGAAGTTCCTGGATAGGAGTCACCGTGGAGACGGTGCGGGTGCCGACCCCGCCCGCGCTCCTCTCCTGGCCGTCAGCCGCACCCGGGTGCCCCGCCCGCCTCGCCCTCATGTCCGCAGGAAGCTTCGCCCCGGACGGCTGGCGGGCTTCGTGCTCAGCCTGGCGGCGGTGTGCGCCATCTTCTCTTGGAGTGCCTTGGCGTTGACCGCGACGTCGCATCAGGAGGAGCCGGGACCGCCCGGCTCCGAGGGCCCGGCGGACGCCCCGGTGCACCGACGGACTCTCCTCCAGCACCAGAACCTCTCCGCCGGGCTGGCCAAGATGCCGCCCACGGCCATGCGCTCCTCCTCCAAGGAGGAGAGCCACGGGGACTACCCCACGGACTACTTCAGCCTGGAGGACCGGCGGCAGGGCTACGTGACGCTGCACATGTTCGGCATGCTCTACATGTTCATCGCCCTGGCCATCGTCTGCGACGAGTTCTTCGTGCCGGCGCTCACCGTCATCACGGAGAAGCTGGCCATCTCCGACGACGTGGCCGGCGCCACCTTCATGGCGGCCGGCGGCTCGGCCCCGGAGCTCTTCACCTCCGTCATCGGGGTCTTCGTCTCCCACAGCAACGTGGGCATCGGCACCATCGTGGGCTCGGCCGTGTTCAACATCCTGTTTGTGATCGGGATGTGCGCTCTGTTCTCCAAGGAGGTTCTGAACCTCACGTGGTGGCCCCTCTTCAGGGACGTCTCCTTTTACATCATCGGCCTGCTCATGCTCATCTACTTCTTCCTGGATAACCAGATCTCGGTGGGCGAGAGCCTCGGCCTGCTCTCCTGCTACATCTGCTACGTGACCTTCATGAAGTTCAACTCCAACGTGGAGCAATTTATCAAGAGCAAGCTGGGCGGCAACCAGGTGGAAGAGGTGGAGCAGGCGCCCAAGGTGAGTGAGCTGTGCGACCCCCCCCACCCCCCCCACCCACTGCCATCCATCCAACCCTGGTTCTACTACATCTCCACCACGCACCAGTCTGCCCACCCACCATGCAGCCACCTTCATCTGTTCTGCACCCGTTCATCCATCACTCCATCCCTCCACCCATCAATGCGTCTGTCACTCCACCCATCCACCCATCATGATCTCTCCACATCTCCACAACACATCTCATTGTTTGTCCCTCTCTACTGGCTCAAGCGTTAATAGTTAATATCGGGGGCTCCTTCTTCAGGAGGGAGATTCATGTCTCATTAGTTTTGTTGTGATTGGAAAGTGTTCTGTCACTAAGTCTCCAGAGGAAGGCTCTGTAACAGAACTTCTAATCATGGACCCAGTGATATGTTTGTTCTCACTGGCTTTTCCTGGCAGGGCTTAGATGTTGGGCTCAATCCATCAACAGAGAGAGAGGGGGAGGGGGAGGGAGAGGGAGGGAGAGGGAGGGAGAGGGAGGGAGGACTTTGTGAGAATGTACCAGCGATGGTAAGCCAGTGCTAAAGCCCTCTACACTTCCCAGCTGGGTGGATCCTCAGTGTTGACCTGTTACCTTGTGAGTGTCACCTGGCAGATGAGGCAGAGATTGGTTTGTGCTGACTATGTTGGACCAAGCAGGAACCAAGATAAGTCCTGCGGCCCAAGATCAGCCGGCCTCCAGCAGTCCCCTGGACTCTGCGGTCAATGATATGGTTGTCCTCACAAACCCCCCGGATCATTGATTATTTCAACAAAAGACCTGATCATTTGAATTTCAAAATATATCTCCCCATGTTGTTCATGTGGGCGATGAGATCTGCTCTGACAAGCTGGAATGGGGCGTCCACCACTCAGCACGTTTTATCTCAGTCATGGCGTGACCTCTGCCCACGTGGAACGGGGTAAGAATCTCCCTCTACCGGGCTACAGGTTCTGATCAAACCTTCCAGTGTTGTTTGGCTGATGACTCATGTTTTGGTCCAGATATGGATGGAACCCGCCAGGAGGTTCTGTTTGGTTCTGAGAATGGGGAACCCCTGGGGCGGAGGTGGTGGATCCGGGGGAACTCTGAGGACCCCTGAATCCCTCAGAGCTCCACCTTAGTATAGAAGGTTCTGCTCTCGCCACTCAGTCTTTTTCAGACGTTTGGGCGTTTTTCGGGGAAACTGTGGCCCAAGAGGTAGAACAGGTTGTCTGGAAACCGGAGGGCTGCTGGTTTCGACCCCCAGTTCCTTCTACCTTAGTGTCGAGGTGTCCCTGAGCAAGACCCCTGACACTAACCGCTGGTCCACACCTGTTGACTACTAACGTATGAATGCAGTCCATGTACATGTGGCCCAGTGGTGCCAGTCTGGTTCTCCCCTCCCAGTCGGAGGGATCCCACGGTCAGTCAGGAGTCGAACCTGCTACATGCTACACGCTAAGATGCAGTACGATAGCCTGGTGGTCAGACTGTTCGACTCCCATCCGGCGGTTCAGGGCTCCAACCCCAGCGTCCATCAGCTACCTGTTAGCATCCTAGAGCCAGATGTCTCCCGTCTTAATGTAAAATAAGTCAATAGTGATGTGTTTGCTTTTTAGCGTGTGCAGAGTGACAGGATTTAAATGTGTGTGTGTGTGTGTGTGTGTGTGCGTGTGTGCGTGTGTGTGCGTGTGTGCGTGTGCGCGTGTGTGTGTGTGTGTGTGTGTGTGTGTGTGTGTGGACACCTGAAGCACCACCTCATGTCCTCTGGGAGGGGGGGGGGGGGGGGGGGTGGGGGGAGTACCTCTCCTACACCACCCACTCTTTGGTCTTGGTCTTTGGTTTTGGAGTGGCCATCATGCTGCTTAGACATACACACACCCATACACACACACACTCACTCACACACTCACTCACACACACACACACACACACACACACACACACACATACTCACTCACTCAGTCACCCACTCACTCGCTCACACTCACTCTGGGACGCCCAGCCAGGAGTGTGACGGGTGTGTTCTTTCCTCCCCTCTGTGCAGTTGGAAGCAGACCTTCTGCTCTCTGACGTGATCACGTCCTACGGGAGTCAGGTGACTACAGGCTGTAGTCTAGCACGGATGCACACCACCGTTTCTTCAGGGGCCTATATGCTGCTGTAGTTAGAGTTAGAAACCCTGGAAACCAGGCGCATACAGTGCCAGGTATTGATAGACCTGTTTCAGAAACCAATGGGATACCATAGACGCTTCAGAAATACCATGTGGTCATTTAGCGAAACAATGAAAGTAGAAATGCTGAATTCTATCCGCTGTTGATTCTTCTGGTAAAACTAGATGCACTTGGTCAAGTCACTCATTGGTCAGGAGAATCACGTGTCCTGCCTCACCATGGCAACCACATAAACAAGGGTACCAGATGGTAGAATGTTTTTTGAGACTATTCCACTAACCTTAACCCTAAACTGACCCTAACCAACCCATAGAACAATGAGCTGTCCCCAGCATCGTGGCCTGTCAGCACAAGCCTACCCATCCTACCCAGTGGACTGTACCAATTGAGAGGAGAGATAGACCAGCCTACCCAGTGGACTGTACCAACTGAGAGGAGAGATAGACCAGCCTACCCAGTGGACTGTACCAACTGAGAGGCCGATCCATCCATCACATGTGCTGGTCCAATACGGGACAGATGAGTCGCAGTGGGGCATCAGTGAGACAATCTCACGCTCAGAGGTTGAAAGTTGAAATTATCAGCTAGCTGATATCTCCCCCGCCCCCCACCTGTGTGCTATCACTAAACCTAAAACAGAATAATCCTTGCTCTCTCTCTCTGTCTCTCTCCCTCTCTCTCTATCTCTCTCTCTCTCTCTCTCTTTCCCTCTCTCTCTCTCTCTCTCTCTCTCTTTCCCTCTCTCTCTCTCTCTCTCTCTCTCTCTCTCTCTCTCTCTCTCTCTCTCTCTCTCTCCCTCTCTCTCTCTCTCTACCTCCCAGGTCTCATGTGTCACTAGCTCGTGGCTAATCCTCCCAGGTTAATCTGCCCTGATCTCATTAGCACCGCTAAGAATAGACACCTTCTCTCTGAGGGGGCAGGAGTCTGCAGATCACTGTGAAGAACATTCCCCTCCCACTAAGATCACTGCCTATATCACTCCCAATATCACTCTTCTGTATCACCCCTGATAGCACTCCATATCTCACTCCCCATACCACTCAATGTATCACTCCAAATATCACCCTACTATATCACTCATCATAGCACTCCCTAGCTAACTCCCTATAGCTCCCCAATAATAGTCACAATATCACTCCCTATACCACTCATAATATCACTCCCTATTCCATCTTCCATATCATTCACTAATCAATAATATCAATCCCAATAAAACCTGAACTAATACTTCTAATTTGACTACCCATATCCCAATACTACTCCCTATTTCACTCTCTTATAACTCCAAATATCACTCCTAGTGTTAATCCCTATATCTATCTCTATGCCACTCACAATATAATTTTCTATATCACTCCCAATAACACTCCAAATATCCCTCCCAGTATCAAACCCTTTATCACTCTTAATAGCATTCTCAATATCTCTCTATATCACTCCCAAAATCAATTCCAATATCACTTTTCATATCTCTCCCAATATCACTCCTAATATCACATTCTATACCACCTTAATATAACTCCTTCTCTCAGAGAGAGAGAGAGAGAGAGAGAAGGAGGGAGAGAGAGAGAGAGTCAGAGTCAGTCCAGAAGTTTTAATTCATAATATTGCATCTGTCGAGAGACAAACCAAGAGATTTAACCCCCTAAGTCATGTGGAATTGATGAGTTGCCAATGAAAATAATCGTAGACTTCCTGTCAAGACTGTTGACCTGTGTATTGAGTATGTTTCATTTCCTGGCTTCACTTCCTGGTTTACCACATAATTTAATGTTTCACATATTCATGATGATGATGATGATGATGATGATGCAATAGGTCGTAAGACGCCTTCAATTCAGCCTTCCTGAATTGGAGGGCTGAATTGGAGGCCCCTCCAGATCCTTTCTAACATTCATGTCGTGGCACCAGGTGATATTGATCGATGAATATCAGATTAATTTGTTCCCGGGCCAGGTCCTGCCTTATGGTTCCGTACAACTCAAATGTTTGGAACTGAATGTGAGACTCTCTCCTCTAAGCAGCTCATTAAAGAGCATCAGTACACTGGGCTTTTTTCTGACCTAAGGAACCACTGCCTTATCACATCTTAGCATCATTGACACGATTTTCAGAATCGGTCCAATGTGGGCCACGACTCCCAGAGCAGTTACCTCAACTGTCCAACACTACTGTGTTGTTTTCAGGGCGATAATATTGGAGCAGGTAGGGGTTGTTGTGGATAAACCCCCACACTTCAACTGACTGAGATAGGTCAAGAAAGCAGAGGTTTCAAAGATAAAGACTTGATTATCCCCTGCACAGAAGTAGCAGGTCGGGGTGAAGTAAAAGAGACAGGTCACTAAGGAGCAGGCAGGGATTAGACAATGCAGAGAGATGTCATTAAGGAGCAGGTAGGGGTTAGACAGTACAGAGATAGTTCATTAAGGTGCAAGTAGGGATTAGATAATACAGAGAAAGGTCATCAAGGAGCAGGTAGGGGTTGGATAGTGAATTGAGGAACCTTGGCTCTCGAGCAGTATTTGGTTCTCTCAGTTAAGGCATCATGAGGCTGAGAACGTTATGTCAACTCTTCTTCCACTCTTGTAAGAACCCGTTGAACAACAATTCAACGTGTCATTGTTTCTTGCTCTGCCAACGGGACCTTCCCCTGGACCGGCCTGGGCCCCGCGGCCCTGGATGTCCGCTGATTAGTAGCCTGACCCGCGGCTAGCAGCTTTAGTTCACACGCATCTGCGCGTCTTAGCGAGCTGTGCTAGCATCTTAGCAAGCTGGGCTAGCGTCTTAGCACTCTAAAAACAGACCTGTTAACCACCGTCTAAAGAGAGATAGAGAGACCCTGAGAGAGAGAGAGAGAGAGAGAGAGAGAGAGAGAGAGAGAGAGAGAGAGAGAGAGAGAGAGAGAGAGAGAGAGAGAGAGGTCTAAATTTGGAAAGTCAGATCTTTCATTTTTTTTCTTGTTTTAAATTGAGAGCAGGATAGGAGATGAGTAAGGGTAGATAGTAGAGTAGAGGACAG
>NC_140273.1:2967396-2977396 GCF_964030765.1 Micromesistius poutassou | reverse complement strand
AGTAAAGTACAGTACAGTAGTACTGGAGTCAGCGGTCTCATTTTAAAGTGAGTTCCTATTCGGATTGATTCTGGTGAATCTGGTGTTCAGGTTGAATGGTGAACGAATTACCTACACTGAAGTAGGGTTGGGGTTATGGGGAACATTTTCATTTACTCTTTTAATGTTTTATTGTGGTAAGAAACAGGGAATTGTAAAAATAATATATAAAAAATATAGTAATATAACAAAGCACACATAATTTAACCACAATTCATACTAAACATCCCGATAGGTAATCAATAGTTTGATCCTCTGATGATCACTTCAGCCAGGTTGCAAAGGGGTGTTTGATAATGCTTATTTATTTGTGAGAATGCATCACTCAATAGTGATTTGTTTCCTACTTTCTATGTAAAATAAAAACCTAATAAAGTCCCAGTGGGAGAGAGTCAGATGATGTAAATAAAATCCAGTCTCTGTCCTGTCCTATGTCCTGTTTCCTCTGTCCTGTCCTGTACTCGGTCTGGTCGTCTGTCTTCTGTCCTCTTTCCTCTGTCCTGTTTCCTCTGTCCTATCTTCTGTCCTGTCCTCTTTCCTCTCCCTACAACCAAAGGTCAACCAAACGTGACATTGTGTTGTCGGTTAACACTCACCTTGTTAGCTGAAGAAATGTGTCTAGACAATGTGCTTTTGACCCGAGAGTTGTAGGCAAGGAAGGTTAAGGCTCTGGGCAATTTGGCATACTTTTTTATCACTGAGAAACGTTGCCGTCGTTCTGTATGAACGTTATTATGAGTGATGTTGTATATGAAATGCGCAACATAGTGACATAATATAAATCGTGTACGGAATGCTTCCTATATATAAAATCCTACTAAGTATTAAAGAGCACACGCAATTCAGATGCATAGGCTACTGCTATTGTGCCGTCATTCCATATTCCGCGTGTGTATAGTACTTTCATTATACTGTAAAAATGCGTTTAGGGTCTCTTTCTAGCTGAAAAACCTAAAGTAAACCTACAATGCAGATAATTTCACACTGTCGACAACACGATAAACCTGCACATTGAGTTAAGTAACGATTTATACTAGGTTATAAATCCACGTCCCTCTGATATTACAATCAGAAGAGGTCATGATGAGATAATTTTTAACATTATGTAGATCTAACCACTCTGATCATGTTCCCTACCTCCAGGCTCCACTAGGGAGCAAGGAACGGTCATCAATGACAAGGAGCGTATGAATTAAATCATTACTCGCTGCCCGCTTCGCGCTCAGAAGGGAACATCAGTACTCTTCATCATGGTTAGAGTAACCGATCACTTTCGTACGATATTTCTCAAGTCAAAGACTATAGAAATGATCCCTGAAAGTATGATCTTGACGTTAGCCGGGCGCG
Source organism: Micromesistius poutassou (assembly GCF_964030765.1). Lineage (NCBI taxonomy): Eukaryota > Metazoa > Chordata > Actinopteri > Gadiformes > Gadidae > Micromesistius > Micromesistius poutassou. The sequence goes on along the minus strand of NC_140273.1, from coordinate 2,976,010 downwards.
GACGAAACCCCATTCATGGGAAAGTCTTTCTCACTGATGGTTGTCAGGTTGAACTTTCACAATATTTACGCTCTCGTCAATATAACGGATGACACTGATACAAACCTATGGTTATTGAAACTGAACTCTGGCGTCAATGATCCAGACATGATACAAAAAACAACCACTTGAAACTTTATCTATTACGTTACCCTGAATTTTTAAATGTATAACCATACTATTCTATAGCGACAAACATCGCTATAGAATGACGTTCAAAACTAGTTATCATAAGGGGCAATACAGGAGTCACGCACAACTACGTTAAAGGAGTGATATGATAAAGAGATAGAGATAATTAGTACCCACATCTCTTTGCGAGACACGCGGGTCTGTTGACGAAAGTAACCCCCCCCCCGTCGGAATTCTACTCAATCCGCGTATTCAGAACCCATACACTGCTAAATGTAGGGCTATACATCTTTCTCTTCTCATACTCGTCTTTAACACAGACGAAAGACGATTTTGTATACATCACCATACAATGAGAATTAAGGAGAGATTTTGTGCTTTGGAAATGTAAATGTACGTTTTCTGATGGATAGATGGCGCCCTCATCTGTCACAGTATTTGAACAACCCCACTAACGTAATTTGTATTATTATATATTAAAAATAATTTAAAAAAAAACATACATATATATTTGAAATATTTCATAAAACTGAGAACATTTACAATTGTTTATGATTCGTTTAATTTAAGTGCAATTTGTTGGTGCCTCTGACTTCCTAGCGGGGGGCTTTTACTGTGAAAGTACGAGGTACGGGAGGAAGCGGTTGTAAACAATTGAACACGTACATCCACCGTTGTACAACAGAAACAGTTAGCTGGAAACAGGAGATGCATGAACACATTTCATACAACTAGACCTCGTATTAAACCTTCCGTTCACCAAACCAGAAAAGTGTCGCAGCTGGTCTGGTCACCGCAAGGCAGCCGACATGGAACCGGCAGAGTGTGAGATCGCTGCTCCTGTCACAGACTCTGAGGCGTCCAAGACAGGTCAGCAAGCGGACCGGGTAGAGCTTTCCCCGGCGATGCGGGCTAAGATAGAGCGGAACCGACAGCGGGCGTTGATGCTCCGACAAGCCCGACTAGCGAGCCGATCTCTAGCGGCGATCGAAGGCTCAACTTCAGCCAAAGTCGCCAAGACCATCGATTCAGGAGCCGGATTCTTCATCGAGGAAGAGGACGAGGAAGACACGCAGTGGGTCAAACCTGTGGTGCATCAACCAGGTGAGCTATATTTATGGTGGACCCGGATACTGACTGAGTGGGTGTGTGGGCTGTAATTAAGTGTTTTGTGTGTGTGTAGCCCCGGTGATAGAGACCGACTACCTGGTGTGTGATGAGTGTGGTAAACCCTTCATGGATTCCTACCTCAGCAACAGCTTCGACCTGTCAGTCTGCGACAAGTGCAGGTATATGATATATATATATATAATAGATATAAATATATATATTATTTTTTGTTTGCATGTATAGATGATATGTGTGTGTGTATCTACAGACTTGGTGTATGTATCTATACAGTGTGTCTGTCTGTCTGTCTGTCTGTCTGAAAAATGTATCTATAAACTGTGTGTGTGTGTGTGTGTGTGTGTGTGTGTGTGTTGAGGGATAACGATGGGAAGCACCAGCTGGTGAGCCGGTCGGACGCCAAGAAGAACTTCCTGCTGAAGGACTGTGACCTGGACCAGAGGGAGCCCCCCCTCCGCTGCATCCTCCGCAAGAACCCCCACAACCCCCGCTGGGGCGACATGAAGCTCTACCTCAGGACCCAGGTGGGGGTGTTAGTGTTTCCGTGATGGTTTTGTGTGTGTGTGTGTGTGTGTGTTGTTAATGGTTAAGTGTGGGAGTGTGTGTGCATGAGTGCGTGTATATGTGTGTCGTTAAAGGTTTACATTGCGTGTGCATGCGTGTGCGCGCATGTGTGTTGTTTAAGATTCCGTTTTTGTGTAGGTGGAAAGGAGGTGCAAGGAGGTGTTTGGCTCTGAGGAGGCGATGGAGGAGGCCAAGGAGACGCGGCAGGAGAACAAAGAGGTGCAAGCACAGAAACGCTTCAACAAAAAGGTCAAAGGTCAGTAGAAACCCTAATCCTACTTACCCAAATAACCTAACCCTAGTTCACCCTGATCCTATTTAACCAAATTTACCCTGACCCTTATAACCTAACCCAACTGTGTGTGTGTGTGTGTGTGTGTGTGTGTGTGTGTGTGTGTGTATAGAGTTGCGACGGGCCGTGCGTAGCAGTGTGTGGACCAAAGACTCCCAGGTCCATCATCACCAGTACGGACCAGAGGAGGTCCTCGATGCCGAAGAGGACCTCTACCAGAAGACCTGCTCCACCTGCGGACACACACTCAGCTATGAGAAGATGTAGACACACACAGCTACGAGAGGATGTAAAGACATGCACACACACAGCTAGTTCTCCACAACTTCTATCCAGACTACCTCACCTCCAGAAGCGCTCAGACCTCGTATGGAGTCCTGGTCTATATGTTGTTGGTTCTTATGGACGTCCGGAACAGACCTGCGATCTCAAACTCAAACTCAAACCGTTTATTATCAATTATTCTGAAATGACTGGCAGACATTGATGACACAAGTGGCACCCGTCTGAGCAGAACCAACGAGAACAGGAGCTGTGTTCTCATTGGACGACCTGTCTGGTTTCTCGGTGCAGCCGTTCCACACCCAGGTGCTTCCTGACAGACCCCCGCGGCAGGAGAACGCAAGAAGTCTTTCTTGTTTGTTGTGGTTTTACATCTCGTGCATTTGCTACCAACAACAATGTGTGTCATGTCTTGTCAGGCAGAGCCATATAAATGCCAATTTTGTACTGTACAAGGTATTCACTACACTATTTAATACTGTAAAAATGTGCCTATGCTGTCTCTAGCTAAACAGTGCGGCAGTGACCGGAGCCACGATCAAGATGATGGGTTGTCAGGTCAATTGACATGTGATGAGATTAATTAAATAACGTCTGCATTATTAATCCTTCCTTGTGTTGGCGTTGTTTCAGTTCCTCAACATGAACCTAGCCATGCTTCACAGTCAAACTAAGTTAAGGATTTCTAGGGACACCTGGTGTAGTGTTTTACAATGACTGTTACTGCAAAATCGCTTTGCTTTCTTATGCCTCACAATCACTTGCAAACTGCATGTTTATCGGTTCAATTGAAATGACACCTTTTGATGTCAAATGTAATGTTTACAATGTCAACCATTTCGTAACTTGAAGTTGAATTACTGCCGCTAGAGGGTCTCTTAATCAAGACAGGGTTTGACGTGGGGAAGTATTGCTGGATCATCGTGTTGGCCATTGGCCACACGTCCTACAGTGCCCTCTAGAAGATGAGATTTTATGTAAAATATTGTTTGACTTGTTGACATGTATTTCTTATGATAGTCAAGCCATGCCATTTTGTCACCAAGTCATTGAGAAAAGAAAGTCAAGAGCTGTGCAGAGGTTGATTGAGATCAGTCACAAAAAGATTTGTAAATGATTTATGCCTCATACGATATTAAAGCCTACATAACGGCAATGGTCCCCATAGTTACTGGTAACCCCATTTCGGAATAGTTTGCCTTGACGACGCCAATTGTTAAGAGTCAGATAATCCGAACCTGTAGGTGACTTCTTTACCATTCTGCTCATACCAATTTAGTCTGAAACGTCTTGTGCTGCATCATGAACCACCTCCAGAGTGCAGGTCTGCTTAGCTTGTATCTGAATAAACTAACATGAACCTTTTCCATTTGTCTCACCCTAGCGCCTAAACCATGATAGAGGCATCAAGATTACCCTTAAGCAGAAGTAACGCTTCACACAAGTGTCGCGAATCAAAACGCTGGTACACAACTGGGAAAAGAAAAAAAAGTCACAAATTTGGCACAGGTCATAACCATGGGGACCTCCCCCACCCCTGTAAAACAGCTTTCCCAGTTAGTCTTATAGGACCATATTGTTAGCATCTCCTGCAGGTAATGTTTCAGTCAGCCTGCTAGTTTAATGATTTATGTTCAGGCAACGCGTAGTTATAACAAAATATTTTTATTAGCTTTAGAAACAGTGTCAAAATACAAGTTTTAAAATTCAAAAGTTTTCTTGACATCAGCCGCCTGGAAGATGAACTCGTCCTCTGTAGCCTCCGTTTCCAAGACCTCATCATCCTGAAGTGAGAACAAGACCCAACGCATCACTACCAATGTGAGGACAAGACCCAACGCATCACTACCATGTGATGAACCCAACTGGTGCATTTCCATATAAATAAGATCCCAAAGCATCAAGGGTAAAGATGGCATGCATTCCCGGTTTAGACCACACTCTAAACAGCGACTCACGGCAGAGAAAAACTTTTCTATGAGGTTGTGTGTTGCCTGGTACACCATCTCGTTCTCATGGTTCTGCAGCATCTCAATCCGGTCCAAACCACCCAGTCCCTCGACCAGCAGACACAGCTTTGCTGTCTCGCCTAGCTTCTCTGCGGCCTGCAGAAAGAACCAGGTTAGCCAAACGCAGATGCATGCTGACTTATGGGCCAATCAGTTGTGGCAATAACTGCACTTGGCAATATCATGCTCATTTCATTGAAAATGGATAGACAAACTCCAGACGCTCTTCTGGCCAATCACAAGCAGTGCCAAGAGTAAGTGGGCCATCACATTATGGCCTTGAAAATAAGTACTGCTTACCAACAAATGTGCACTTAATTAGAAGTTCTACTTCAAACCAATGTTATGAAGTTAAGATTAATTTATACTGTATAGCTTGGCCATTGAGCCAAACAGGGAGAGCATCCAAGACCAAGGACCTCAACTTTCCAACTAAAAATTTACATTGGTTCCCAAACCGGCGACTCACCAAGAAGATGTTGCTGATGGCGTCCAGTATCACCAGGACGGTCTTGGTGTCCTTCACCTGCAGCAGGTCCAGGATGGCCTCCAGGGCGCCGCTGTGCACTAGCTGGACCACCTGCTCAACTGTGCCCCCGCTGGTCAGGTTGGTGATGGCCCACACCGCCTCACGCTGGGTCTTAAAGTCCCCCTGAGAGGACCCAATACACACATCCAGAAATATGACCACAGAACAGACTCTAGGAGTTAATGGACTCTCGAGTGAGCTAAACTGCCGTCACATAAGAGACAAAGACCTCGTTAACATAAGTTATACCTATGCATGTTTTTCCCTCTGCTTTTGAATGTAGCCAGCGTTAGTTCCAATGTCAGGGAGCGGCACGACATTTAAACGAAAGTCATCCAGGTCTCTTCAGTTTCTACCAGGAAGTCCCACTCACCACCACATCATGGAATAAACTGAACCCTAACCAACCTACACCGACAGCACCATCCCTGGTTAGCAACAATCACTACAACCACTGCCCAGCAGCAGCAGCAGCCACAACATCAGACTCACGTTCTTCAGCAGCTCCACCAGAGGGGGCAGCAGGCCACAGGTGATCAGCTGCTGGATCTGTTTACAGGGCCCGGCGGCGATGTTGGACAGGGCCCAGGCGGCCTCCTTCTGCACGCTGGACTTGGGGTGCCTCATCAGACGGGGCAGCACGGCCAGCACCCCGGAGTCGATGGCCATCTGCGTCTGGACGTCCGAGCCGCTCACGATGTTCCCCATGGAGCGGAGCGCCGGAGTCTGGGGAACCAATCAGAACGTGGCGAGAGTGTGATTAGCCGTTAGAAGCCGTTTTGAAAATCTGCCTCTTCTGACATCACAAGTGTCCACCTAGATGTGTGCTGGATAGATCAGTCTACCAGCCTACCCAGTGGACTTCAGCAAACATTGCTTGTCTATCCGTCATATATCTAGGTGGACACGCCCACTTGTGATGTCAGAAGAGGCAGATTTTCAAAAACGGCTGATCACACTCACACCTGGTGGCATAATATGTCACCTTTAAAAATACAAAGCTAACCACCAGGAAGTGACCCGTACCACAACGGCGAGCTCGACATGGCCCATGAGGGCGACCAGGCGCGGCACGATGCCAGTCTTCACCACCACGTCGATGCGGTCGTTGGAGCCGTCAGTGAGGTAGGAGATGGCCCAGCAGGCGTCTGACAGGACGTCCTTATCGCTCAGGTGGAGTAGTTGGACCAGGGACGGCAAAACCTGGCGGACAGGAAGAGATCCTGTTGAACAGCCTGGGTGTGTTGCCTCTTGTTATTGAAAATGTCCCATATTATACCACCGGTGTGCGGTGTCAGAAGAGGCTTGTAACAGCTAGTCACACCTGGTGGTATAAGTCACCTTCAAGCACTAGCAGAAAAGTGCGAGTGAGTGGTACCAAGAAGGCCCCATGAACTACTGATAGCTACCTTTACGCCAATAACAATTTGATGCATACAGCTTCTTTGCACTGCATTTGGATTTCTAACTAGACCACTCAGACCCAAACATGTAGCTCCGGTCATGATCACTCAGATTGTCCTCAGCCACATGCGTAAGACACTCGTCATCTGCTAAACGAAGGAAGGTCTGCTTGGACAGCTTCATAACCTCAAGCTAGAAGGGAAGCACACAGAAAACCACCCAAGAACAGGAGACTTGAGTCGGTCGGACCCAGGTTACCTGCTGGACAGCGGAGAGCGGGGGAAACGGGTTCTTGTTTCGGCACAGGTTGGATAGAGTCCAGGTGAGGTTCCTCAGGTAGCCCACCTATAGGGCCAGAGGAGAAAAATATCTGCTCCAACAATATCATCCATATGATACGAGTTTGCCTGTTCCCACATGATGTAAAAGACAAAATTATGGAAGACGTTGTTGGGAGGTAGTCATTAGCGGAGAAAAGTAATTTATCAGCACCATCAGGCCTACACCTAGTGGTCATATTGGTTTATTTGGGGAAACCACGACACTACCAGGTGGGGGGGGGGAATAGATAAAACATACATAAAAAACATAAAACGCAGCGTAGTCATGTTTGTCATGACTACTGTCATGTCAGCCAGCTAGGAGGACCTGACCCTGAAGGCCCTCTGAGGTGGCGGTCTAGTAGGGTCGGCTCAGTACCCGTAGGGTCGGCTCACCGGGGTTTCCGGAGTGATCCGGGACAGCAGCGCCGGGATGACGTGGCAGTCGATCAGAGCATCGCGATAAGCCGGACCGTCGCCTGGAAAACCAGAGGGGAATGTTCATTGTCATGGTCCATGAACCAGTACACAGATCGTAGACCTCATGGAAGAACTAACGCCGAGAGGCGGTACTTCAGTTTGACCTGCATTGCTTTCAGGAATCTATATATATATATATATAAAAAAAAAAGATATTCAGGACAGATATATTTTACTTAAAACTAAATTGCTGTGAAATGTTGAGCGTTTATACCATAGACCACACCACTGAGCTTCTCCTTCAGGACATCAAAGATAAATCTCTTTTAATCTCTTTTTCAGGGCAAAGCACCGAGACCTGTGGGGTACGTCGTCCCACAGCAGCATGTTCCGTGGTTACCTGCGATGTTGCCCAGCGCCCAGACGGCCTGCTCGCTGATGTGCAGGAGAGGAGAGCTCAGCAGGGAGATGAAGGCGGGCACCGCGCCATGCTCCACCACCTAAAACCACCACTCCAGGTAAGAAGGTGCTTAAACCATCCTCAACCGTCTCTTGGCCTCACTAAAGAGCCATTAGCAATATCTTTCGTCAACATCATGTCTGCCCCGAGACGGTTTAGCGTGAGTGCATTCCCCCAAGAGGAGGCTGTAATGAATGCACCAAAGTGCTTAGTGAGGCCAAGAGAGACTTTGCGATGCATGAGTCTTTAAACGCTCTACTCCACATCCTTCAGAAATATTGACAACCCTTTCCTGTTCAAAAAAAAAAAAAAAAAAAAAAGGGGTCCTACTGTTTGACATTGCAAAATCAAGTTTACAGGCCTGCAAAAACCTATACAGTACCAAATTCAACTCCCAACTGGCTACATTGAGATTCAGGTGGGTGCATGATGCTAATCACCTGCTGTGTGTGCCAGGACGTTCCGGAGGCGATGTTGGTCAGCGCCCAGGCCGCCTCGAACTGCAGCGTGGGCTCGTCGTCCATGGACAAGAACTCCACGAAGCGAGAGAGCAGACCGGCGTCCACGATCTCCTTCAGAGGAGGGTTCCTCTCCCGGGAGAGGAGCTTCCTGGGGAGACCAGCGGGAGCGCATCAAGACCAGGAGCGACCAGACGGCATGAACCTTCTCATCTAGCAGCCCAGTTCCAATACACTAGGGTTAACAATGAGGCATCATGCCAATATTAGGCTTTGCAATTAGTTCCTAGGTAGTTACAATATAAATGATGCAGACTCTAGTTTGAAAAGAGTTCAAAAGGAATGCATTATTGTAGTTTGGTGTCGCTGAAGTGGAGCCCGTAGTCGCCCTACTGGCGGGGTTGTGTGGGGGTACAGGAAACCCAGAAGGTACTGAATCAGCCGGACTACCTTGCAGCTTGACATCCGCGAGTTCTGTCGTCAATGCAGCCGCTGTTAACGTGTTGGATGATCTCCTCGATGGACAAGGATCGAACCTGGAACATCACATGACAGGTTATGGGTGACTCAATAAAAT
>NC_140273.1:2959896-2962396 GCF_964030765.1 Micromesistius poutassou | reverse complement strand
GACCACTTGGAGCGATATCAAAGGAAAACAAATAACTGGCAAGAAGCACGGCTCCCCTCCCTCCCCCATCACCCCACCTCTGTTGATTAGAGGAGTGGTAGGGGAGGTCTCTCTGCACCACCTAGCCCCCCGCTACAGAGAGAGAGACCGAACAGACTGTCTCTCTGCATCACCTAGCCCACCGCTACAGAGAGAGACCTAACAGACTGTGTGTGTGTGTGTGTGTGTGTGTGTGTGTGTGTGTGTCTGACACACACACAAACACAGACACACACATGCATGCAAACACAAAAACACACATGCACACACACACACACACACGACACACACACACACACACACACACACATACACACACATACACACACATACACACACACACACACACACACACACATTCTTCTACAAATATTCTCTTATCACTTGTTCATGATGTTACACTTCAGGTATGGCTACTGTCATCACTAGTAAACACTGCTCTCTCTCTCTCTCTCTCTCTCTCTCTCTCTCTCTCTGTCACTCTGTCTCTCTGTCTCTCTCTTTCTCTCTACCTCTCTCTACCTCTCTCCTCCCTATCTCTCTCTCTCTCTAAATTCTTTATAGAGTGTGTAAGTGTTTGTGTGTGTTTAAGGATAACATCATCAAGGTTCACAGATGACAGCTACAAATACAACAAATACTGTGTTTAGTTAAACAAATGCTCCTATATTGTACAACAAATACTGTACTCTATATACTACAAGAAATACCGTACTATATAGTACAACGAATACTGTACTCTATAGTACAACAAATACTGTACTCTAAAGTCCAAAAAATACTGCACTACATAGTACAACAAATACATTGTACTATATAGTACAAAAAATACACTGTACTTCATAGTACAACAGATCTCTCAGACCTCACTAATAAACAACATATATACTGCAATCCTAGAACAAATTATCATTAATAATTAGCCCTTCCTATAACTTTGATCCAAAGTGATTCATGTTAGAGGTCACAGGTCATCAAGGTACAGGTGACAAGGAGCAGGCGGGGCTTGATCAAGATGACAGGTGGACTGGGGACACTGGGGATCGAACCGAGAACCTTCAGCTGGAACCACCAGTGTCACGACACTACCTGCCCTCTTTAGTTAAGCTTATAAGTACTAACTAGTACATGAATATTAATGTTAGAGTGAATGACAGAGGATGACAGAGAGGGAGACAGAAAGAGGGAGGAAGAGGGCATGGGAGAGAAGGAGAGAAAGGGATGGAGAGCGGGAGAGGGAGGGAGAGAGAGAATGGATCTTGTTAATCCTGTTAGAATTGAACACAGGAACAGGCTGATCATTCGATCGATAAATGCAGACGTTTCAACAGAAAACAGAAGTGGTGGAGCCTTCTGGACTCATTCATCACACTCACACACTCACACACACACACACACACACACACACACACACACACACACACACACACACACACTCACACACTCACACTCACGTGCACCCACACGAATACACGCACACACATGCACATTGATCTGTGTGTGGGGGTGATGAATTGTGAAAGTCTCATTTGCTTAAAGTCATTACGGACGCCACAAGATGGATAGAGATTAGGAGAGAGGGGGGTGGGATCTAGTGATTGACAGATCCAAAATTAGTTTTTAGAGATTTTTATTGGGCATATCTATCTCTCTCTCTCTCTATATATATATATATATATAGAGAGAGAGAGAGAGAGAGAGAAAAACGCATTATCTAATCTCGATTTAAACATATGCAAAAAAAAACTTACGCCTTGCAGTATAATGTATACATATACTGTATTCCCTTTGCTTGTTAGGCTACTTGGCATGCTAGGGTACCTATGGCTAACTTGGGTACTTAGCATGCTGAAGTACTTAGCACTAGCATTAGTGTGTGTGTGTGTGTGTGTGTGTGTGTGTGTGTGTGTGTGTGTGTGTGTGTGTGTGTGTGTGTGTGTGTGTGTGTGTGTGTGTGTGTGTACATGTGCGTTTGTGTAACAATATCATCATATATTCTCCCCCACATGAATCAAACAGAGAGGGAGAGACAGACAGGCAGACAAACAGGGTCACTAGATAGTGTCAGGGTGAATATATGTTGACAGGGTTAATATAGGATGACAGGGTTAATATATAGTGACAGAGTTAAAGGATAAATGAACTGCTTTCAGCTGTTCTGTTTGGAACAAGTAGTGATGTTGGGGTTTACTCACCCTTTAATAATTGCTGGCATGGTGAATATACAGTGACTGAGTTAAAATGTAGTGACAGAGTTGATATGTAGGGACAAAGTTAACATAGAGTTATATAGTTATGTTATAGTATAAGAGTGAATATATAATGTCAGGGTGAATTTCTATTGACAGGGTGGATATATAGTGACAGTGAATATATAATGACAGAGTTATGTAACATCGAGTGACAGGGTGAATATATAGTGACAGAGTCAATACATAGTGAATATTTAGTGGTAGAGTGA
>NC_140273.1:2912476-2959696 GCF_964030765.1 Micromesistius poutassou | reverse complement strand
ACTGCACACTATACACTCACACAGGTTACACAGTACACACACACACACACACACACACACACACACACACACACACACACAGGTTACACACTGCACACTATACACACACACACACACACACAGCTGGGTTAGGGACTATACTCACACACTATACACACACACACATACACACACACACACACACACACACACACACACACACACACACACACACACACACACACACACACACATTACAAACAGGTTACACACAGCAGAGTTACACACCAAACATGAGTTACACATTGCACACTATACACTCACAGCAGGGCTATACACTATGCACAAACACACAACATACAAACACACAGCAGAGTTACACACTACACGCACAAACAAACACAGACAAACTATACACATACACTATATAGTAAAACACAAACAAACACAGACACACACACACACACACAGACACACACACACACACACACACACACACACACACACACATAAACACAGCAGAGTTACACACTATACACACAGCCTCACACACGCACACCACACACACACAAACTATTAACACATCTAAAGTAATTAAAAAATCGTAAACATAAAATCCCTATAAATTAATATATTATGTAACTCCAATGCACAACGGCGTCAAAGAAGTGCCGGTTGACAGTGCATACATGAAAGTGAGTGGTCGGTGAAACTAGGTGAGAAGCTCGGTTCTGATGTGAACCAGCTGGAGCAGATCGGTTCTGCTGAACCGGTACGGGGGTCAACGCTATGCACGTCTCCGCCCGGTGTTACAATAAAATAATTCATCCAATCATCCGTTCCGATCATTCCTCCTCTCCGTTCAACAGCAAAAACCCCCAATCACAGAATCTCAATCTGTGCTACATCGAAAAGCTTTCGAGATGGACTCACCGAACCTGCTGTGGTCCTTCCTCGTGCCCTGCACGGAGCCGTCGGGGTGGATCTCGAGGTGGAAGCCGGTCCTGCAGTAGAGCTGCCGCCGCCGGAGGATGCCCTTCAGGTGGCTGAGATCCGCGAGGCTCCGGGACAGCCGCTCCGCCGACAACAGCTGCTCGCGCTGCTGCTCGCTCTGCTGCTGCTGCCCCAGCGTGCCCAGTCGTCCGGTACCGGCAGTATTATAGTCCACAGCACCGGCCGCGGGAAAGATGAAATGGGAGCCGGTAGACGCCGACACGGCGGGGGGGGAACCAAAGCTGTTCAGGAACACGCTGGCGAACCCCCCGAGTTCTGCGGCCGATGCCCCCATCACCGATTACCGATCACCGGCGTACAGTTCCCAGACACCGCCGTGCGTGAGGTCTTCCACGAAGCGGCGCGCGACGCTTCCACGGCGAGACGGAGAAAAGTTAACCGCGGAGAAGGTGATGCTTCCCCCCCCGTGCGCTGCGTGTGCGTTTTGCGCAGTCTTGTTCAGGATCTCATGGAAGTGAAATCCAGGGTTATGTTATCCCTCTTCTCCTCTCCTCACCTCCTTATATCTCTCTCTCTCTCTCTCTCTCTCTGTGTCTCCCTCTCTCTCTCGCTCCCTCCCTCTCTTTCGCTCTCTCCACCTCTTCACTCCTGCGTGTGTGTGTGTGTGTGTGTGTTTTCTCTGCGGGTATCCTGTGCTGCACGCGGCCTCAGTGAGTCAGTGTGTAGTAGGAGTGTGTAGTTGAGTGTGTTGCCTGTAGTGCAGTGAGTCGGGGGAGTCCCGCGCCACATATATCTGGCACTCCGTATGGAAATGCGTCCCGCTTGCCTTTTTATGCTAATGCTGTCCTCTCCTCATCTTCCTCTCATCTTCTCTCCTCCTCCTCCTCTCCTCTCTCCTCATCATCTCCTCCTCCTCCTCCTCCTCCTCCTCTCCTCTGTTATAGATCGGTGTGTGTGTGTGTGTGTGTGTGTGTGTGTGTGTGTGTGTGTGTGTGTGTGTGTGTGTGTGTGTGTGTGTGTGTGTGTGTGTGTACGTGCTTGTGTTTGTGTGTTCGTGGTGCGTGTGCGGGCGTGTGCATGTGTGTCTCGCGGTTATATTGCCAACGAGGGATCCCAGATGAATGCTGCTCACGATCGTATACGTGCGCGTATGTGTGAACTCCTCGTGCTCCTGCGCGCGAGCCCGAGGTGGAGAGTGAGCGGCAGAAAGTGATTTGCGTTACAGCCGCGCGCCCCCCTCGCTCCATAAATGACTCAGGTGTAGCGCGGGAGCGCCGTGCAGGAAAGCCCCCGTTTGCGTAATTTTCACACCCAGATGTTGATTTATTGGTTCTGTTTTATGTAACCCAGCCGCACTTGGGAAAACACACACACACACACACACACACACACACACACACACACACACACACACACACACACACACACACACACACACACACACCACACACACACACACACACCTGTGCAAACGACATCAGTTGACTGTCAATCCTCCCTCCACTGATCTCGCGCGGTGCTTTGAACACACTGTGAGCCCATATATCCTTAATTGTGGTCTTAAAAAACGAATCAAAGAGACAAAGACATCAAAGGCGGGGGATCTTGTAGTAAGGGCCTCGACCAATAACAAGCCGGGCGAGGGGGCTGTTTCTGTGGCCCTCGAAATACCCCGACACTCCTCGACACGTGGTGCGGGAGCGTGAATGGCTCACGCTAAATATCCGCGTCGTTACTTCCACACACAGTTCTCCTAATTGAAGTCGTAGTATACGGGCACAACCACAAACACACGCACGCACATACACAGACACACACACCCACACCCACAGGGCCAGTGGTCTGTCTGTGACGACGCTGTTAAATTAATCGCATGAACTGTGTGTGTGTGTGTGTGTGTGTGTGTGTGTGTGTGTGTGTGTGTGTGTGTGTGTGTGTGTGTGTGTGTGTGTGTGTGTGTGTGCTCCATTGTGCTTATGCTCTCCACCATCTCTCTCACACCACGTAACCACACTATACCTGCTCGGAGAAGAGCTGCGCCTCGAGAATGAAACATTATCCATTCAAATGAACGACCGCGCTTTGCCTGTTTATTGGGTCAAGCCGCAGCACGCGCCCCCGCGGTTAGTCGGGACTCAACACGCGCGTGTTTATCCCCGGGAGGGCTCGCGTTTTCTCACCATCGATTTAAAGGTGAATGGCATATACGCAGCGCACGCGCTCTCGCTTCAGGAACACAGACACACGCACGCGCACACAGCTGCACTCTCCCTCGGGAGTTGCCTTGATAAATGAGTTGAAGGTGCGGTGTGAGTGCGTGCGCGCGCGCGCGCGTGTTTGTGTGTGTGGTCGATTTAAATTTTTCTAATGTGGAATAGATGAAGGCCTATTGTTTAAGCCGTCCATATCAAGTGTACCCCCCACTACACCTTAATTTCTCTCTCCTTCTCAATCCTCGCAAACAAATTCTTGATTTGGTTAATTATTATTCATAATTTTCACAAAAAAAAAAAAAACACTTTTGAAAAACGCTTTGAAATCGATTGGAGCAGCCTCGAGGCCGATTCGATTCTAATATATCGGCTTTCGATCCCGAGCACAATGAAGACGTCAACTTCAGCGGCGGAGCTCAGCGGTCACCGTGTGAGAGCTCGCGGGACTTGATGAATGGTTCCCGCCGGGGTCCCAGCGGTCTCTACAGATGACAGAACAGACCGCGGGCTTCGTTCAGTGCCCCCTGGTATTACACACCCACCCGGGGGTCTCTAAAAATCTCTCTCACCTCCACCCGCAGGTTTATAGATCTCTCTCTCTCTCTCTCTCCACCTTCCTTCCCTCTCTCTCTCTCTCTCTCTCTCTCTCTCTCTCTCTCTCTCTCTCTCTCTCTCTCTCTCTCTCTCTCTCTCTCTCTCTCTCTCTCTCTCTCTCTCTCCACCTCCCCCTCTAAATTTGGAGAAAGATGATAAACTAATGGAAGGGCGGGATAAGGTAATTAGGGAGTAATTGATTAGATGACCTAAGGGTCACGGGGCGTGACTTTAGATGAAAACAAGGTCGCGACTCAGAATATGAATAAACTTAACGCGCGCGCTCGACATAAGGCACACAGGTAGGCTGATGTTGATATTTTTCGATGCAATTTATGTTCAAAACAACAGATGAGTGATTAACGTTTATGCATTTCGGATGAAAGCCGTCAGTTATTGGACAGATTAGGCTAATGGTTGCCTCTATGTTAATCACCCCTTTAATGTGTTGATTTCCATCGTTGGGGATGGGTTGTCCCCGTTTGATCTTCAACCTGGGGATCTCGCGCTGACACGACCAGGGAAAGGCCGCTCGCCGTACCTCCACCGCACAGGCATCAAAGTCCCCCGAAAAGCCCCAGCGAGTTCCCACTCAAGAGACTTAAATGGAAGTTCATCTTTCATCTTCGTTCGTGTATCGTTTCATATCTGCTCTCGATGGGCGGCTTTGATCCAACATGTGCACTATTAACCTGATACAACCACGATCCTATCAAAAGGTTGAACGTTGACTCTAGACCACAACCCGTGACGGGGGAGGAGTATACTTTATGTACGCGATGTGTGTACCAGCATGTCTAATTACAATTTGCATGCTGCGGGAATGTTTTAAATCAGCGTCCTCGTAGACTGAAATATAAACTCATTTTGAATTTGTTTTGATAGAGTTTGCATACGCCAGCAGGTGGGTCCCCGTCTAGCCAGGCAGTCACGGCCTGCTCGACTTCATAACGTAAAGGCCCTGCGTGTTTCATGTTTTTTTTTTTTAAATAAACAACACACTCAAACACCCTGCTCTTCATTTTGTGTTTAAACAGAGTGACGCGGTGGAGAGTGAGAAGCGTTTTGTACATCTCGCGATGAAACGCGTGAACGAGTCTCCAGCCGGTACCCTCTCATCCTCATAGCAACCAGCAGCGAGCAACAATGTCCGCCTTCCGCAGAGCGTTGGCCGTGCTGGCCAGCAGGCTGCACCCTCGGTCGCCGTCGAGCAGCGAGCTGGTCGGCTGGCCGACCAGCAGGACACGGAGGCGGGCCGCCGGGATGTGTTTGGCGACCGGGGGAGCCATAATGGCGGCATTTTACCTGTACAACGATAAATCAAAATACAAACGCAGCGCCAGCCGACTGAGTCGTTTGCTGCCTTCCGTTCCCGCCGTGGCAGCCAAAGAGAAGGTAAGATGTCGGCCCCGCTGCCACAGCCCATTAAAAGACCACGGTGCCACGCGGCGAGAGGGGGAGAAGCCTGTTTGCTCAGCGGCAACATAGCTTTCCGTTTCTTGGATGTTGACCTTAAGGGCCTGCAATGCGAGGACTTCTCGCCCAAGTGTTAGAAAACTAAACACTGTTGATTGAGGAAGAGACCAACCGGAAGATTGGCGAGCGGCGTTTCCTTTCTGCTTTGGATTGTCCAGTAACTGCGGTTGTGTCTCTGTTTGTTGTGGAGGAGCCGTGTTGTTTTCCTCTCTCTCCATCGAATGAACCCGGCTGTCTCACTATTTGGCAAGTCTTATTGACATCTGGCGCGGGAAGGAAAGGCGCTCTCCGCTCGTGGTGGTGCTGAACACACGGTGCATGCGCGCGTCGTTCGGAAAGCACAATTATTATATTTTATATATATTTCATCTATTAATCTATATATAAATTACAAATATCATATGGCCGGAGTTTGTTCTGATGTGCAACGGGCAAACCTTCCACGTTGACATATACATTTCTGAAACATCGACTTGTACTGGGCTATAAAGTTAGTTGTTAAGTTGAGTAAGTTGGTTACAATTATCAACACAGACCACATTGTGCTAATTTAGATTAGCATAATGTAGTAAGAAATGACACTACAAAACAGAGGTAAAGAGTAATAACCAGACATAAGAGTGTCTTTATAGAGCGGTCTATAAGTAGTGTTTATATATATATATATATATAAGTAGTTTATAATCGTATAGAATAATATAGGCCTATAGACATGTTCTCAAAACGACATGTTATGTGTTGAGGCTTCCTCTTATCAGTCCTAGAGAGAGAGAGAGCTTCATTCTACTCTATTCTATTCTATTCCCTTTTGGTTCCGTTGCAGTTTGATTTCATAGTTCTGTTTTACTACCTCGTGACACCCTTGGATTTTCTAAAACACGGTGACATTATATAAACTGTAAATAGTAGAACCTATATACTATACTACTATATGGTAACGTATCCGTATATATACGGGTAGTACTCATAGTGGATGTCAGTACCAGGGTGGGTATGGTAACGTATATATACTGGGAGTCATTATAGTGGATGTCAGTAGCACAAGGCTGTAGCGTTATGGAGGCATCTCATTGAGCTGGCTGCTCAACTCTCATCTCCTTCAAGATAAAAGCCCCGCAGAGAAATGGGCATCAAAGCTTTATGAATGGAGAGCTATGCTCATTAGCATATTAGCTGAGCAGTGCAGTTAGCCCCTGAGCCAAACTGGATTACATTTAGAAACCTCTTGGGTGATGATTATACTGCTGCAGCACCACGCTATACTGCAGGAGAGAGAAATGGAAGAGGGAGATGGAGAGGGAGATGGAGAGAGAGATGGAGAGGGAGATGGAGAGAGAGATGGAGAGAGGTGGAGGGAGAGAGGAGAGAGAGAGACAGAGAAGAGTCGGATAGGGAGAGAGAGAGAGATGGAAAGAGAGATGAGGCGAGAGAGGATAGAGAGAGAGATTGAGAGAGAGATGGACATAGAAATGGCGAGAGAGAGGATAAAGAGAGACATAGCGTGAGAGAGACAGAGAGAGGAGAGAGAGAGACCAAGAGAGAAGAGACATAGACAGGGAGAGAGAGAGAGAGAAGGGGGGGAAGGGGAAAGGGAGAGAGAGAATAGAAAGGGAGAGAGGGGAGAAGGGAAGAGAGAGAGGATAAAAGAAAAGGGGAGAGTGGGGGAGAAAAGGGAAAGGGAGCGAGAGATGCTAATCAATTAGATGAGAGTTCTCCCCACTCTGCGCCAGAGCTACTGCTTCTATTTATAGCCCTCCAAGAGCTGTCGTATCTTGACATTGTGGATGTCTAACTGAATCAAGGCACACACACACACACACACACACACACACACACACACACACACCACATGGAATCGTACAGTAACATACTTCAGTAAACTAGGACTAAAGAAGGTAATATACTGTATGTAATCAGTGTACTGATTAGGAATTAGCCTAAGGTTCTGGGTTCCATCCCCAATGTCGGCAGCTTACCTAGGCGTCCTGCCGCAGCCCGGTGCACGCCAGGTGTGGTCTCAAAGGTCAAACATTTGTCGCCTGTGGTGATTACTGACTGTTGATTTCAGATCTCTGTGCACCTTTTCCTTCGCAATGTCTGCTACCTATTTTGAGTCGTTGGTTTCAATCCCTGCTAATGGGTTTACCCTGTGCCGAGGCATGACAAGGTCTCCTTAGATGAAAGCCTCAGCTAAATAGTAAATAATAATTATTTACAACGTAATCGGGCCAATCGGGGACTATAACGTCAACTACAGGCCACCACTGGTAATCTGAACAGTAAAGGGGTCTCCGGATACAATGAGTCAACGTTAGCACAGTTAACACAGCCTTAAGTGCAGTTATTGCAGAACACCCCAGAACAACAATTAAACAAGAACAAGAGTATTTTCCGCCATGCGTCCGACTTGATTGTTACACTGATTGGCCGAAGGAGTTACTCTGTCAAGCCAAGTTCTCCCCAAGTTCTCCAGTCCGCCAGAGGTCCACCCTGATGTGTGTAGCGAAACAGAATGTGAGGTCACGTGATCAGGATGGTCTCCAGGCTACAGCAGCACTGATGCAGCACAGAGACCACTAAGACAAGCTTGCTTACAACATATAACACTTAAGCCACTACACTGTCCTGCTCCCTCTATGAGCTCTAGCTTGGCTCATGTTTACTGTTATCAACCAGCGTACACCGCAATCATAATATCATCAGATATCATTGCCCCTCAGGGACAATAAAGACTATCCTATCCTATCCTATCCTACACTAGCAGGCTATGTAGAACCCTAACATGCTAAATACCCTAGCATGCTTAGTCCTCTAGCATGCTAAGTATACTAGTGTTCTACTATCCTAGAAGGCTAGTGGACTTAGGATGCTCGGTACTAGCCCGCCATTATCCTTTCATACTAAGTCCACTAGCATGTTAAGTACACAAGCATGTGCAGCAGTGGGAGACAGCATACAGTAAAGGGTGCTGTCTTAGCCCCTGTTAGTCACGGGGCTAACCTGCACATGGCCAATGTGTGTGTTGATATGTGTGTGTGTGTGTGTGTGCAGGCTCATCCATACGACTTTGACGAAGGAGAGGTCCACATGTCGTCCCATGAGCATCGCTTCCGCCTCTTCAGCTCGGTGGAGTTCGAGGGACAGCTGTACATGACGCCGCACAACTTCATCGAGTCGGTCACCATGAGCGAGCCCAGGAGTACGTAGACCCTGACCCTCCAGACCAGAACCTCTTAAACCTCTTCATCTCACCTAACCCCTACCTGCTCCTTAATGACCTGTCTCTGTACTGTCTAACCCCTACCTGCTCCTTAATGACCTGTCTCTGTACTGTCTAACCCCTACCTGCTCCTTAATGACCTGTCTCTGTACTGTCTAACCCCTACCTGCTCCTTAATGACCTGTCTCTGTACTGTCTAACCCCTACCTGCTCCTTAATGACCTGTCTCTGTACTGTCTAACCCCTACCTGCTCCTTAATGACCTGTCTCTGTACAGTCTAACCCCTACCTGCTCCTTAATGACCTGTCTCTGTACAGTCTAACCCCTACCTGCTCCTTAATGACCTGTCTCTGTACTGTCTAACCTCTACCTACTCCTTAATAACACATATTTGAACTCACTGTCTGACCACCACCTGCTCCTTAATGACCTGAATTCATAGTAAATCACTCAATAGTCAAAATGAAGAATTCAATGTTCGACGAGACAAGACCCACAGTCCAAATTACAAGAACTGGTCGGTTGAGATCAGAGGGTGTTGTCTAATCTAACTAAACCAGGGACTTAGTATTGTTTACGGCTTTGATTACATTCTGCTTCAATTAGAGCCACCCGTATAGGCCGTGGCGGGCCCTGATGAGCACTCCAGGTTGATGCATCACTGTGAGGCGATTTGGATAGCTCTCTCTGTCTCCTCACTCTCTCTCTCTCTCTCTCTCTCTCTCTCTCTCTCTCTCTCTGTCAGTGCCTGTAGCCCCAGATTACTCTGAACTGAAGCAGATGCCTTCCCAGCATTTGTTTAGTCTGAGGTTAATGTTAGTCAGACATTCACACGCACACTAATACACACACACACACACACACACACACACGCACACACACACACACACACACACATGCACACACGCACACATGCACACACACACACACACATGAAAGCACACGTGCCTTTGATCACATTCCACTGACCAACATTAACCCTGTCACTAACTTGTAGAAGCTAACCTAAAGACCTAATCTTTAAACTGCAATTCTATTTTTTCCCATAGACAATACTGTCAAGCATCCTGTTACACACACACACACAGACACGCACGCACACAGACACACAGACACACAGACACACACACACACACACACACACACACACACACATGTGCGTGTGTGCGTGCATGTGTGTAACAGGATGGGTGTGTGTGTGTGTGTGTGTGTGTGTGCAGGCGGTGCACCTGTGTGTGCTGGTGTTTACATCCCAGTAGTACTCCCTGACATGTGATACAGCCACACACTGTCCTCTAATGCCTTCTTTGAAGTCCCCTTGGATGAGCAGAACACCCCCGCCCCCGCCTCCCCCTTCATCCCCCCACCCCTCCCCCTTCACCCCCCCCCCACCACTCCCCTTTCACCCCCCCACCCCTCCCCTTTCACCCCCTCCGCTTCCTACAGCCACACACGGGAGGGGCCCTTAAGATGGAACAAATGGGCCCTTAATGATGACAGTATATATACACTGTCCTGTGTGTGTGTGTGTGTGTGTGTGCGTTTGATGCTATCTCAACAAGCCCACCCAAACGCTCTTCTCCTCTCTTCTCTTCTTCTCTTCTCCTCCTCCTCCTGCTGCTCTTTGTTGTGTCGTTCTCAGACAGCAGGGCCTGGCGCTCGCTGACCAAGCAGGTAGGAACACGTCCCCTCCCTCTCTCTCTCTCTCTCTCTCTCTCTCTCTCTCTCTCTCTCCCACTGTCCCTTTCTCTCTCTCTCTCTCTCTCTCTCTCTCTCTCTCTCTCGCACTGTCCCTCTCTCTCTTTCTCTTGCACTGTCCCCCTCTCTCTCTCTCACGCTCTCTCCCTCTCTCTGTCTCTCACTCCCTCTCTTCTCTCGCTTTCTCTCACCCTCTCACCCGCTTTCGCTCCCCCTCTCAGTCTATCCCTCTCTCTCTGATGTCTGTTTGTTGGTCTGTCTTTCTGTCTGTCTTTCTGTCTGTCTCTCTTGCTCGCTGTCTCTGTCTCTTTGGTTCTCTCTTTCTTTAGGTCATCTCTGTAGAGACACAGAGTTACACATTCTTCTAGCTGAGGTTATCGTTGATTGAATAAAGCGAGTATAAATAGAAGTACAAAGTAAAGTAACTATTAAACAAGTGCCAGCTAACTTGGTCTGAGACCATATGCTGACCCCTACTGGCCGGTTGGACCACAGCATTGATGGCACGCTTTGATATATACCACATACCATTTATCAGAATAGGTTAGCGTAGCAGCGAGCTTTCTGATAGATGCCTTCATTTATAGTATATGTTAGCATAGCAGCTAGCTATCTGCTATGTACAGTAATATTTTCAATTATGTAGGCCCTAAAGACACAATTCGGGTTTGAATGTAAAAATGTAAATACTAACATCTGACATCATTGTGTGTGTGTGTGTGTGTGTGTCTGTGTGTCTGTGTGTGTCTGTGCGTCTGTGTCTGACTGTGTCTGTGTCTATGTCTGTGTCTGTGTCTGCGTGTGTGCGCGTGTGTGTGCTAGGAGCTCGAGAAGATTCTGTCAGACACTCCGCCGGTATGGAGGGGAACCTCCAAGCTGTTCCGCAACCTGAGGGAGCGAGGTAGGCAACACCCAGACACCTGTCCTGTCCTCCTCACTTCCTGAGCCCGGGTATGTGGTTATGTAGCACTTGTGTATTTTATTTTGTGTGGTTGTGTTGAGTATGTTAAGGATTTGTGTTCAAAGTGTGCATTTTTGTGTGTGTGTGTGTGTGTCTGTCTGTATGTCTGTCGTTCTGTGTGTTATAGAACAGATTGGATGAGGATGAGAGAGAGAGAGTGAGAGAGAGAGAAAGAGAGAGAGCGTGTAAGACTATTAGCGATTGGAGGATTGGATATCTGTGACAAAACTGTACACACCATTATTTAAATATCATTGGTGGCATATTGCTTAGACCAGACAAACAGACACAGAAACACAAAGACAGATAAACACACATACACACAAACACACAAACACACAAAGCAATAATATAATATATTCAGTCAGATATTTGTGTGCTTGCGTGCGTGTTTGTGTGTGTTCGTGCGTGTGTTTGCGTGGTGATGTAAGGGAATGCACTGTGTGTCATGGTGTGTGTTGACAGTCGAAATCCTTGGATTACTTTTGTGGCGACAGAGAAGACTGCGAGAGATGAACGCCACACATAGGAATGCACCTGGTGTGTGTGTGTGTGTGTGTGTGTGTGTGTGTCTGTTTTCCATTGATGGTTCAATACAACTTTAAGTTGCTAGTTTGAAAGGAACCCGTACGACCTTCATCGAGGCTCTGAGGTCGTTGGCTCCAGGTGATAACATCATGACCTCACAGAGGATGCGGTCATCCACAAGGAATACCTTACGTCATGCTAATAGAATTAATAACAGCCATGGTAAAATAATTGGTAAGAGTTATTCAGAACACTTTGTT
Source organism: Micromesistius poutassou (assembly GCF_964030765.1). Taxonomy (NCBI): domain Eukaryota; kingdom Metazoa; phylum Chordata; class Actinopteri; order Gadiformes; family Gadidae; genus Micromesistius; species Micromesistius poutassou. The sequence goes on along the minus strand of NC_140273.1, from coordinate 2,947,812 downwards.
AATCCTGAGGTAATTTGTAGTCAAGGCAAAGTATTATTATTATTAATCGTGGTAGTAGTAGTAAAAGTCGTTCAAATAATCATATTTGAATGAGTAATAGTATTTGTAATTTAATACTAATAATAAAAAAAATAAGAGTGAGAGAGCCAGACAAAAAGTGAAACACATGCACATATTTGGACTGTCAGCAGATTGTGTGTGTGTGTCTGTCTGTCTGTCTGTCTGTCTGTCTGTCTGTCTGTGTCTGTCTGTGTGCATGCATATGTGTGTTTGCGTGTGTGTGTTTGTGTGTATATGTATGTACGCGGGAATGTTTGTGTATGTATGTATGTCTGTATGTGTGTGTGGGTGTATGTATGTGTGTCGGTGTGTGTGTGTTTGTACTAATGTATGTGTTTCTGTGTGTGTATATATGTGTGTGTGTGTGTGTTTGTGTGTGTGTGTGTGTGTGTGTGTGTGTGTGTGTGCGTGCGGTCTATATGTCTATATCATATACAGTGCTTTCTCCCTGCTGTCTGCAGGTATCATCGCATACACAGAATACCTCTTCCTCCTCTGCATCCTCACCAGTAAGTACATTCAGTTGAATCCAACAAAGCTTTATTCACAAAGAACATAAAGCCGAAGCAGATTAAATATTAAATTAAGCAAAAACAAGAAGTTAAATATTCATTGTGTGTGTGTGTTTCCAGAGCCTCATGCTGGCTTTAAGATCGCCTTCAACATGTTTGACGCCGACGGCAACCAGATGGTGGACAAGAGAGAGTTCCTAGTGGTGAGTCTCTGGTACTGCGCCTCGGATCGCATCCACACACCCATCAGGGGCTTTCACACTAGGTTGGCTCAAACCCTGGGCTAAGAAAGGTTAGCTCTTTACTTAACCCTGGGTTAAAAGACATTAGCTCTTTACTTAAGCCTGGGCTAAGAGGGGTTTACTCTTGGCTAAGAAGATCTTCACACTCATTTTAAGAAGGCTAGCACTGACTCTGCTCTGAGTTTTGCTGGAAATCTTCTTGGAAAAGTTCTCTCCACTATTACTATTACACACTATTATACTATATACACCTGAAACACTAAGAGCTTCTGTCCTCCTTTCTATCATTCTGTCTTCCAATCACTTTATTTTTCTATCGTTCTATTCTATCATTCTATTATTCTATCATTCTATTGTTCTTTCATTCTATTCTATCGTTCTATTATTCTATCATTCTCCTCCGTATGACCTCAGCTCCAGGAGATTTTTCGTAAGAAGAACGAGAAGAGAGGAAGGAAAGGAGATGTTGACAAGTCAGCCCAGTTGGTACGATCAAGACACACACAAACACACAAATAAGCACAGACACACACACACACACACACACACACACACACACACACACACACACACACACACATGCACACACTTCCTGTCAGTGCCTGTGTGTGAGTGTTTCCTGTGTGCACCAGACCCTGGTCTTTTGTCTCTCTGGTCCACCTCAGGTTCCTCTGGTGGGATCCACCTTTCAATGGACGCCTCAAGGCAACATTAGATCGGCTATGTATGACTTAGATTACGTTATATTCGATATTCGATATATTTTTATCATATTCGATCAGATCAGATTACATCACGTTATATCAGATTACATTACATTACGTTATATTTGATTATATTGTGTTAAATTATATTATATGATATTATTGTATTATATCAGATTCTATGTATATGTTTCATTATATTACTTAATATTATATTACATTATAATATGTTACATTACACTGGATTCAATTTGATAATATTATATTCAATTTGATTAGATCACGTTAGTTTAGATTAGATTAGGTTTGGTTAGATTTAGTAGCGTTAGAATCGAGCATATTACTTTTGTTCCATAATAAAGAGAAGGAATTGCATCCTTTAGAACAGAATGTTTCCTGCATGTACTAACATGTCTCTCCCTGTTTCCTCCCCATCTCCTCCTCTCTGCATGCTCTCTCTCTTCTCCTCTCTGCATGATATCTCTCTCCCTCCCTCTCTCTGCCTCTCTCTCTGCCTCTCTCTCTCTCTGCTTCTCTCTTTCTCTCTCTCTGTCTCTCTCTTTCTTTCTCTCTCTCTCTCTGCCTCTCTCTGCCTCTCTCGCTCTGCTTCTCTCTTTTTCTCTATTTTCTCTCTCTCTCTCTCCCTCTCTCTGTGCTGTTTCTATGTCTCTCTCTGTGTATCAGAGTATGCAGCTCTATGGATATCATGTCGCTCCTATCAACAGTGTATGTATCAGCCCTCCCTCCCCTACTCCCCCCGATCACTATGGACAACCATTGTGTGTGTGTGTGTGTGTTTGTGTTGACTAATTCAATTGTCCAATTGAATATGTATATCCAACAAAGGCAACAGTATTGTAAATGCTAATGCTAATATGAAGGCTAATGTGCATCTTACTCTCCTCCGATTAAGCTTTTAGCTAGATTTAGCTAGTTGAATGCCAAACTACAACAACCACGTAGCCATCATTGAGGCAGTCATGAGAACCAGTAACCATTCACAGGCCTTCTCTCTATCAACCTGTAGTTCTTTATCGTTAGCCTCTGATCCACTGAGGCCGAACAGGCCCTGAGAACGTCCTCACGTCACTCAGGCTGCATGGATTAGATGTTGAGAAGGAGAGGAGCACCCAGCATCTGAAGGCTCTGGTGGATGGAGGGATGAATAGAGAGAGCATAGAGGATGGAGGGATGAATAGAGAGGATGAAGGGATGAATAGAGAGAGCAAGCAGAGGGCCACTAAAATATATTGAAGGTCAGGTGAAATTAAAAAGAGATTGAATTGAATGAGAGTGACGTCAGACGCTCTAAACAGAAGCAGACGTTTTGGGCCTTTTAAGGGCGTGTGTGTGTGTGTGTCATCTCTGGGCTCTCTCTGTATGTGTATGGTACTGGGTCAGTACTGGAACCAGAGAAAACAGCTGTCTGTATGGCTGCAGTCTTCACAGTATGGACATACCATAATATATCTGGTGCCATGGTGACTCAGATCAAAGAAGTCTGTCTACTGTCTGTGTTTGGACTAAAAGCCACTCTCTCACTTAGACACACATCTTTATACACACATGTACACGTACTCACACACACACACACACATACACACGCACACGCACATACACACAGATTCAAACAAGCATGCACACACACACACACACACACACACACACACACACACACACACACACACTTGCACTCTTTAAAACATACACATATACTGAGAGAGTGTGTGTGTGTGTGTTTGTGTGTGTGAGAGAGAGAGGTGGGTAGAGAGGGTTTTGTTGGTGTCAGTTCTGTGATGGATGGATTCTTTGTTCAGAGAAACGCAAGGTCATGTCAAAATGGCCACTGCTCCCTAGAGAGAGAGGAGAGAGAGAGACACACACACATAGAGAGACAGAGAGAGCGAGAGAGGGAGAGAGACACTAGGTGGGTGGTCAGTCAGTTACTCCTGTGGGAACTGTAAGTCTCTAAAAAGGATGTTCAATCCAGATCAGTATCTCCTGGGACCCTGGCTGGCAGACCAGTCTTACATTAAGGTGAGCTTTAAAACCAACTGTTTACGTTGGTCCATATCTCCAAGGATATCTGGCCCCTTCTGCGAGCACAGGAAGACTCATCTCCATGTTTCAAAGTTATAAAAGTCACGTTAGCCGTTGGAGAACCTGTTTGACACAGGTGTAGTAACAGCGGCTGGACACAGATTGAAATGATTTCATCTTGAAATGCCGCCGGTTAACAGCCTTTCGCGATAGAAGCCTTTTGTCTGTGACGGTGTCCTGGTGTTGACCTGGGACGATAGGCTTAGTCATAGTCTTTTATTTTGAAGGAAACAAACCTTTTATTCCTCAATCATCTGTCACCCCCTCCCCCTCCACCCTGACTCCTCCCCCAACTTCCTGTTTGACGCTAACCATTATCCTGAGCTGGGGCCTTCCTCGATCAGCTCCACCTCCTTACAACTGGCCATTCATAAAGTACAGCTGATACTGGGGATACTTTTACAGAGACGCTTGTACGACTATACTTTAGATTAGTTTTAAGGTTGTAAAACTGTATCCCATCGCATAATGATAATAATCAACCCTGAACAGGATGTCAAACAGATTCATGGGAGAAACATTAGTAAAATGACAGGTTCTAGGAAGAGCAGACAAGCTCAGACAAATACCTGCTGTACAACTGCTGAGCGGACCGAAGATAACTGTGAACTCATCCAAGTTCCCTGACTGGTAGGGAGGTGAGATTTTAGAGGAGGAGACTAGGAAGGGAGGTGACATTGAAGGAGAGATGACATCATAGTGGAGGTGACTAGGAAGGAAGGTGACATCAAAGGGGAGGCGACTTGGAGGGGAGTGGACTAGGAGGGAGGGGACATCGGATTGGAGGTAACTAGGAGGTGAACTGACCCCCTCCCTGCTTCGCCGCTCCTACAGGTGTTAAAAAAAGACAGTGAGGAGTTTGTGGCGCGGAGTTACTGGGACATCCTGCGGCGATGCGCAAGTCAAGCGCTCTTTTCTGACCTGGCGGAGGTACACTGACTCACCTGGCTCTGTCCATCCCTCCCTCATCCCTCCAATGCTCCCTCATCCCTCCATCAGTCCTCTGTCCATCCCTCCCTCATCCCTCCAATGCTCCCTCATCCCTCCATCAGTCCTCTGTCCATCCCTCCCTCATCCCTCCATCAGTCCTCTGTCCATCCCTCACTCATCCCTACGTCACCCCTTCATCTGTCCTCTGTCCATCCCTCCCTCATCCCTCCAATACTCCCTCATCCCTCCATCAGTCCTCTGTCCATCCCTCCCTCATCCCTCCATCAGTGCTCTGTTCAACGATTCAGCATCCTCTGTCCATCCTCCATCATCCCTCCATCCCTCCATTCCTTCTTTCCTCCATCTATTATCCAGCCGTCAATATCTTGTATATTTTCTGTTCTCTTTGAGCTCCACAGTTAAGCTAAACACCTGCCCCCTCCCTCTCACCTTTAACCTCTCACCTGTACCCCTGACTTCCTTTCTAACCGCCTTGTTAGACGTAAGGACATTGGTCGAGCTAAACAAGATGGCTGAAAATTAAACAACAAACCAATATTTTCTGCTGCACTATATTTTCTAATCCGGGTCTTTAGAAAATGGGATTAAGGAAGTTTGTTTTTAATCTCGACCTCAACATGCATCTTGTTTCTCGATTCCTTCTTAATGTGCGAAAAAAGCCTTCACCTTTGACTAATGTCACACAACTTATTACACCGCATCTAGTTCTCTTCTCTTCTTGTTTTCTGGTATTCCTGGCTGTAGTCGTATGTCGTCTTTGTGGAGTGACAGTGTATTTGTGCCGGCTGGTAGATGTTTAACCGTGGACGATTTCCTAAGTCTGGTAAATGTTTAAATGTTTAAATGTTTGTGTTTTGTGTAGTGTGTTTTTCCTCGCCGTGCTGCTGTATGTCTGCCTGCGTCTGACCGTGGTGAACGGTGGGGCTATGGTGGTCAGGTCATCCTAATGCCATAGAACATGTCCCCTTTCAGCCAACACACATAGAAGAACTATGACACTCAGCGCACCACTGCTTCTGAGGCCAAGCATGTGAGGACCCAGTTGGTCCAACGTTGACGGTCTGATCGTTCTCAGCCTCACTTCAGTGGCTTTAGATGAAATCGTCTGCTAAATGTAAATGTGTGTGAAACACCTGATGCCAAAGCTCACAGCTGGTGGATAGTCGTAAAAGGAGCATGATGCTCAGCTGCAGGGTTAATGCAGCTAAATGCAGCTTGCTGGCTATCTGCCACAGAACCTCTAGCTTGAAGGTACAGGTTGTGATTAATAACAGATGAGGCTAACACGCGGCTAGCAGGCTAGTTGTGTAATGACAGGCCGTGGGCAGGGTGAAGCGGGCTAGCTAATAGCAGCGGAAGCTACAGTGAGGGTAATGATAGCGTGCGCTAATGGTTCTGACCTCGTGTTTACACCCGCCCTGCCTTTCATGTCCCAGGATGTCTGACAGAGTGGACAGCCAATCAGTGGGCAGGGAGGGAGCGAGGTTGGGGGAGAGGGAGATCAACTTCATTGGCCCTGAGGGAAGTATAAATTGATAATCATTATTAGCCCTAATAATTATTAATGATTTGGACTCTCAAATGGCTGAGATAGATGCACTTTGGCTTAACATCTCCGTAGAGTGATGTCAGCAACAATAACTTAAATCAATTTCATAGAAAACACAATGCTATTATTATGTTTTTTATTATTTAATAATAATTGAACATCAGTAGAGGAGGAATATTCGATGTAATATGTGTTTGTTTTGGAGACTCTTGAATCCAGAGTGAGTTGAGTTAATTCAAGAGCATGAAGGGGATTCAGGATTAGGAAGGAGTTAGACAGTACAGAGACACGGGATTCAGGAGCAGGAAGGGGTTAGCACATCTTGCTCTAGGGTGCCTCCAGTAGACTGTGGACGTTAGGGATTGAACCCAGAACATTTTAACTGTGAGTCACCCTGTGGGCCAGACAGACAGACAGACAGACAGAGAGAGAGAGAGATGAGGAGAGACAGAAAGGAAAGGAGAGACAGAGGGGAGGGGGATTATGTGTTTCCTTGGAGGTGTGGCTGACTTACTCAACTGAACACCTCTGATAACAACTTCCTCCCCTTACTCACCCAGAGAGGGAGAGAGGGAGGGTCTTTAGTGTTTACATCAAGTGATCACTGCTTTTACCGTCAGTTTCAAGATCAAAGCCCAACATCTCTCTCTCCCCCTCCTCTTCTCCCTCTCTCTCTCTCTCTCTCTCTCTCTCTCTCTCTCTCTCTCTCTCTCTCTCACCTACTCTATTAATCACACAAACACAGAAAAGACAGGTGTCGTTATGTGGGCGTGGCCACCAGTATGTCGTCATGGTGACAGTGAGCTCATGCCAGATTTCCCGAACGTTATTCTGCAAACACAGAAAAACAACTTGACAATGTTTTGGTTGATCTTCTCATTCAACCCAGGTACCCAGACGCTAATGCCTGGCTTGATGTCCGGGACAGCCGACCACTGTCCTTACACAAGTATGCTAAATGTATCTATATACACGGCAATATATAGATATAAATATAGATCTATAGATATAGCTTTGGATCAATATCAATATATACGTCCACATATGCAAACATCAATTACAGATGGATGAGATAGACATTATACATTATATACTACGTTGTTGTAACAATATACATTACTATACTATACCGGATGCAAAGAGACATTCTCATACATTCTATACTAACTAAAACAGTTGAGAGAACAGTAGAGAGCAGGTTTAGTGGCTTCAAATGTCTCCCTGTAGGCATCATGGAGCCTAATGCCCCCTAACCCCGGGTTAGGGGGCTGACAGTACAGAGACAGCAGCTGAAGAGGAGGGAGGTGAGGAAGACGAGGAGAGGTGACACCACCTGAGCTCGGTCTAGATGTCTGAAACGCCCGTGTGTCATACGGGAGAGAGAGAGTCGCGTGTCGCTTTGAACCAAGCTAAAAACCCTCAACATGTCTTGTTTGTTTCTTAATGACAAGACCTCTTGGGGTGACGGTTGATAAACACAGGGGCAGGCCGGTGATTCACAGCTCTGCTCTGGATGTAGTGAGGCGGGCTAGCAGACGTTAGCGCGGGGCTAGACAGCGGTGTGACTCAGAGCAGATGACAGTTCATTATTGTGGTTGACCTGTTCTGCTCAATGATAGATAGCTCTCTGATCTACGATGCTTCTGTCATGGAGATCTCTGAGCTGTCTGCTACACCATTCTATACTCCATGTACTACACTATACTTTCTATTATACTACACTATTATATTGTCTATCTATTACACTATATACTCTATATACTACACTATAACTTCTATACTCTTCTACTTCTCTTCTCTACTTCTCTGCTTCTCTTATATATTATACATACCACACTATACCTTCAATATACTTTAAATACTACACTCTTCACGCTACGCTATCTAATACATTATGTATACAGCACACACACCAGTCTGTTAGCCTAGCGCTAGCACTTTGACATCTTTAGAGATGTCCTTGGGTTCACATACACAGACACACACACACACACACACACACACTCACTCACTCACTCACTCATTGGACTTCAGGAGACCAAACTTTAAACAACAGTGCATGTTGTTTAATGACCAGATCTTCCTCTCCATCTCCCCCCTCTTCCTCGTCTTCACTGTAATGTTCTCATCTTGTTTGGTCTTTCTCTTCCCTCACCAACGTAGGATTATAACCTGGAGGTAGAATACGTATGGCATCATGGCGGTTATGATGATGATGATGGTCATGGGATTTAGCCCCACCCAGTGCTGATCCTGGCATGGCGCGGGGTTGGATGTTGAGTTTGGTGGGGCGTGGCTTGGCAGGTGCTTGGGGCTGATCTCGCCAGTACACACCTTTTTCTGGGATGTATACACGCACGCACGTGTGCTCACGGCCATGTCAGTGTGTTTGGGTGCGTGCGGAACACACACACACACACACACACACATTTGTGCGCACATTCACAACATACAAACACATGCGCACACCCTCTGTTTGGACGAGGCTCCCTCCTATTGGAGGAAAAGATGGGGTGCGTGAACCAAACGTTACCCCATCACGGCCAAACATGGATTTTTGACACTAGGCTTCCTTATCAACGTTACGTGGAAACAGTGACTGACTGCCATGGCCGTGCGTGGGCTGTCCGAACACAAACAGTGCTTAACGGTGCAACTATACTTGATATATGATATATACTTATATATATCTAAAGGTATATATATATATATATATATATTCAGTGCTGAGTTGATCCTGGCCTGGTGATTGGCTGCGCTACGGGTTGCCAATAATGCATGCCATGTGTCTGTGTGTCGCTCTATGTGTCTGGGTCTGTGTGTTGCTGTGTGTGTTTGTGTGTCAGTTTGTTTGTTTGTGTCTGTGTGTGTGTTTGTTTTTCTCCGTCTGTGTCTGTTGACATTGTCATTGGCATGTGTCATCGCCATACTGGTCTGTACCGGTCTCTTCCGGTCTGGTCTAGTATATACTGTTCTATACTAGTCTATATATACTTGTCTATACTAGTCTGTACTGGTCTAGACCGGTCTGTACTGGTCAATACTGATTTGTTCTGCTCTGTTCTGGTCTGTACTGCTCTGCAATGGTCTGTACTGGTCCATACTGGTGTTTGCCCTCCTTGTGCACGTTCTGCACACCTGTACACACACCTGGTTCTCGGCCAGCGCGACGTTCATGTTGCGTTGCATCCTGCTTCCTCTGTAACTCTTTGACTGTCTTATCTGCTACTCCCCCCCTCCCCTCGCCCCCTCTGACCAATCACAGCGGACAGACGAAAACATAATGACAGACACCACCTTATTGGTCCATTTCTTCGGCAAGAAAGGGAAGGCGGAGCTTACTTTTGATGACTTCTACAGGTAGAGTTGCCACGACGATTACTGTTGATAAAGTTCAGCATCATTTACGTGATCCCAGCTCAAGATAGATTAATAGAAAATAAAACACATTTCAGTACAATATAAAACATGTATACGTAAATGCATGCAAGTTCATATCGCTGACACAATGTTTGCATCAAATATACGTAGCTAAAACGTGGCCCATGCGAGATGTTGACCATCGTGTAGCCCAATGTGTGGTGATGAAGAGGTACCTGGCGTGCTGCAGGTTCATGGACAACATCCAGACGGAGATGCTGGAGATAGAGTTCCTCAACTACTCCAAGGGCATGACCACCATCAGCGAGGAGGACTTTGCCCGCATCCTGCTGCGCTTCACCAACGTGGAGAACATCAACGCCTACCTAGAAAACATACACCACTGTATCCCTGACGACAAGGTAGACAGACACGCACACACACACACACACACCACTGTATCCCTGACGACAAGGTAGACAGAAACACACACCACTGTGGGGAGGTGATGAGGAGGAGAGGTCTTTAGCTCTTTATCCTGCCCTGAGCAGCTTCTCAGATCCGTTGATGGTCCGTCTCTCTCTCTCTCTGTCGCTCTGTCTCTGTCTCTCTGTCTCTCTTTCTCTTCTCTCCTTCATCCACTTTTCAAGAAGCAGGAGGTTGGTCATATATCTATATATGTCCATCTGCCTGTCTATCTATGTGTCTGTTTGGTGTGTTGATAATGTGACTGCTGCATTGTGTCCTGTGTGTGTGCTCTGCACCGTGTTGTCCACTCACCCAAGAACCACTTCCGGCCTGGGAGCACTTTCCTCCATCTTCGCTCTGCTCTGCCTGGGTCTACTTAGTGATGTTGGGGTCATGTGAGGACCTTGGGGTCATGTGATGACCTTGGGGTCATGTGATGACGCGGGGGTAATGTGATGACCTCAGGGTCATGTAACGACATGGGGGTCATGTGATGACGTCGATGACGTTTCATGTGACTAGGGATGGTATGGCTTCAGCAGGTGCATGAGGGACATATGGTGTCACTGCTGCATCCTCATGCTAGGCTCAGCTATGCTCGGGGCGCTGTGATGTCATCGCATTGTTGTGTCGCGTGGAGGCGCGGGGGGGGGGCCTGAACCTCATGCGGGCTAGCATGACTGACTGCTAGCATGACAGTGCTAGCTTTACAACGTAGCTAGCGTGACATTGTGTTAGCGTTACTGCATTGCCAGCATGACGCGTGCCGGCCTGACACAGGGCCCAGGGAGCAGCGCCGCTGACCCCCGGCTCCGTTCCTTGTCTGGTTCTGGTTCCAGGGCATCACCTTTGATGAGTTCAGGTCGTTCTTCCAGTTCCTCAACAACCTGGAGGACTTTGCCATCGCCATGCAGATGTACAACTTTGCTGCACGCTCCATCGGACAGGGTAGGCAGACACAATGTGTTTGAGAGTGGGAGAGTGTGTGAGTCTCTGTCTCTCTCTCTGTCTCTCTCTCTCTCTTTCTCTGTATCTCTTTCACTGTCTCTCTCTCTCTTTCTCTTTCTCTCTCTCTCTCTTTCACTGTCTCTCTCTCTCTCTCTCTCTCTATCTGCCTCAAGTCATTGGCGTGTGAGCACAACATACGTTGCGTCAGCACGACTCAATAACCAATGAGCCTCCAGAATGATGACTAACTAACAGTGGACCCCCAGATGAGTTTGCGCGGGCCGTGTTCGTGGCCACGGGGCTCAAGCTGACCCGCCACCTGGTGAACACCATCTTCAAGATCTTCGACGTGGACCACGACGACCAGCTGTCCTACAAAGAGTTCATCGGCATCATGAAGGACCGGCTGCATCGCGGGGCCAGGGTGGGTCTGTGTGTGTGTGTGTGTGTGTGTGTGTGTGTGTGTGTGTGTGTGTGTGTGTGTGTGTGTGTGTGTGTGTGTGTGTGTGTGTGTGTGTGTGTGTGTGTGTGTGTGTGTGTGTGTGTGTGTGTGTGCGCGCAGTGCTGTGTGGGTATGTGATGCTTCCAAAGAGCCTTACTGCCCCCTGCTGGCAAGCGGCGTTACAAACAGTTAATTCAGTGAGACGGTTCATTTCGTTAGTGAGAGGCAGCAGTATAACATAAGTTGCCCTATGGGAACACTTTGTGTCTATGTGGAGATGTTAATTCAGTTAGTGAGGGGCCGCAGTATAAGATATGTTGTCCTATGGGAACACTTTGTGTCTATGTGGAGAGTGTATAACATTGAGACATTAAAATGATGGACAGGTTGGTGAACAGGGTTGCGGGCCACAAGGCTCCACCACAGATCAAATATCACACGTCACTCGCCAATCAGAAACAGCAGTTTAAACTATATATGTACCACCACAGGGTTGTGCGAGACATTTCCTAAACCAGTGGGACACCATGCTTCATATCCTTGGCTTGTCTACTCAACCCCCTCCTCCCTTTCTCTCTCGTTCCCTCCCTCTCTCTCCCTCTCTCTCTCTCCTCAGGGCTATAAGTCTGAGGAGCGCTTCACCTCCTTCAGGTCCTGCCTGAGGAAGGAGCTGGCCAGCAGATAAGTACCACTCAACAACCTGACACTTGACCTTTAAACCTGACCCCAGGCGAGCCACGGAGAGCCGCTGGGCTTAGTAGAAAAATAAGAAAGCCCCACGCTTGAGGATCAGACCCAGGTGTTCTGTCCCTGCGAAGCCCCGCTGGAAGTTACATCACACCACCGTTGTTAGAAACCCTTAACTCTTACCTTAACCTTCTACACTCTGACCATAAACCTTTAACACTTACCTTTATCATAACCTCCTAAACCCTGACCATAAACCGTATCTCTTTTAACCATTCATACTTCTTTGAATGACCTTATTTTAATTACCTAACCCCAACCTGATGTCTGATATCTAACCCCAGCCTATGACCTAACCCCACCCTGGTGTCTGATATCTAACCCCAGTCTATGACCTAACCCCACCCTGGTGTCTGATATCTAACCCCAGTCTATGACCTAACCCCACCCTGGTGTCTGATATCTAACCCCAGTCTATGACCTAACCCCACCCTGGGCTCATCACTGTATCACGCATGACAGCAGGTGTCAGTAGCCGGCTCTTATGGAAAAGAGTTGTTGAGATGAGAGCTCACCTCGTCAGTGGTTTCTTCACCAGGTGAACGGACCCCAGCGCACCTCCCTGACCAGGAGGGAGGAGGAGCAGGAGGAGCAGGAGGAGCAGGGGCCATGGAGCCCCACACACCATCCTGTGGAACTGCTCCAGCAGGCATGACCAGGGGAAGCTAGGCGAGCCGAACACTCTCAGCCAGTCTGGCTATCGTCTGGCACTCTTCTAATTACTCTTATTTCCACTTCTGTCTGAGATGCATTCTCCTGGATAGAAGTGGCTGGATAACACTAGATCTCACTGCTCTGAGCCAGCTTAAACCAGAACACAAACCAGTTAAGTTCTAGACTACTGTTCCGTTTATATTTCTACAGCCATCTCCTGTTTTTACTAAAATTCTCGGAAATGTGAACAATTGTAATAGGCCTATTAATGTTTTAATATATATGTATCTATGTATGTATAAATACACATTATAGCAACTATAGTTGGCCTATATATAGGCTTACGATATATATATATATATATATACTAGTTATATGAAGTCATAACATAAGAATGACTAGTGCTATAAATGACTCCTGCATGGAATAGCAATAGTACTGTTTCGGATAAGCACTTCACTAGAGAGCAACTGTGTATGTGCGTGCATGTGTGTGTGTGGCCAGATGTTTCTTAGTATTTTGTATAAATGACGAATCCTCAACGGGTTCTCTGTCGGCCGCGGTGAGCGATGTGTGCATGTATCCACATAGGTGCCTTCTAAACCTCACTTAATAGGGCTTGTACATCAGAATGCATCATGGGATCTTTTGTTGGTGAGACTCCGCCATTTGGAGAAGACTCGAGTTGTAGTAATGTAAAATCCTGAAGCAACGTAAATATACTGTAAACTTGGCCAATCAAAACAGAAATCACGATTATTGACTGAAAATTACCAAATCACTATGACTACCAACAAAATAACTTACATTCCAATGCTCCTATGCTTCCAAAACGGAGGCGGTCGTTGTGATGTCTCGGTGTACAAGCCCTGTTGCCCTCTGTCCATCTCCTGTCAACAAATCAAGCTGCTTTGTTCAGATTCTGAATTCTAAAAACACGTGAGATGTCTCACTAGGGATTTTTTTCAATGATTTCAGCCAAATGCGTCAATCTTGGGCACTTTGAAAATTACAATGTAATGCTCCTATGCTTCCAAAATGGAGGCGGTCATTGCACTGTCATGAATAAGCCCTATATAGGTCATCTATTCTGACCCTTCCACATGTTTATCTAAACCTCACATAATATCTAACATCTGATGTGACACTTCCAGATGTTGGAACGGTCAGCGCACAAATAAAAAGTTACCATGCTGAGCATGCGCTCGTCGTCCGTTCTTAAACAAAAACCAAGCCCTCAAACAACTTAAATTAATTTAAAGTGTAAGCTACCATGAGCTACTAGCTACTATGCTATGAGTTGATCCTTAACGTAGGGTAGGATAAGATTTAAGTATGAGCTTAAATTGCCCTCCATAGGTTAAACAAATGCTTTGAAAGAGTTACCTGCTGTGCCGTTTAGAGCTACCAGGTAAATCAATCAAACATTCTGGCAACCCCCAAAAATCGGTAAGTATTTAAGTAATTTAAGTAAGTGGGAGTGGTTTGGGCAAGAGGGCGAAAACATGGGCAGCAACGAAGCCCCGCCCCTAAACGAGAGAATGTTTTTTTTGTGGGCGGAAATTAGCTCAAAGAGGGGCGGTTTGTTTAATTGGTACACAATTAAAGAACTGCAGGTCGGCCGGCAAAGACTGGTAAGTTGATGTACACGTGTCTTCGGGTTACCTGAACATTAGCTAAAGATAGGCCGTAGGTACTCTTAGTAATACAAAAAAATAAGTATTTACTTAAGAGGCCATTCATGTAAAGAAAACCAGATCTTTAACTGAGAACATGATTTACGTTACGCAGAAAACAGCAGCCGTATCATTTCCAGTGATACGTGGTAACATCCTAAATAGGTAACTTATTGAATTTAAGCAACAGGCTGCGCTGTCGACCAGTGGCCTACCTACAAGATAGCGTCACATTTTGTAGTAAAAAGTAAAGTGGAAACCAGATTAGAACACGTACCTCCTAAATGAGAATAACTTAATAAAATACGTTAGATTTTACTAATGTAAGCTTCGCTTTATATTTTGCCTAAGCTTCCTGAACAGTAAACTTTTGGCAAATTCCATTCTGGCAGAAGGGTTTATGATGTATTGGGCAAGATGTTTCATGTGGGTTTACTGTAGCAGTCAGGGAGCTCATTTTCACTTCAGCAGAACTAAAGTCATCCCGGTGTTTCTGTCCGGGTGATACAAGCCGACGCACCGCTATGATGTTTCATGCTGGTTTTGCATCTAGTATTGAAGAGCCTTTATCAACAATTCACCATTCGAACACGTAGACAGTTCGAACTTATAACGTTAGCTGTGCTATACAATTCGTTTATTTCGTGTTAGTGTAACTAAAATGCTTTAGCTACTGCTATGTAACGCCCAGTTATCGCTAAGAATTGTGGGTACGGTTAATGTCTACATCATCTACGTCTAATTTGACGTCTTTATGTCCATTTCCTGTTTTTTATATTCGGATTATTGGTTCTGTATGGAATTTCAAAGCGATTGATATTGATGTAAATACGAGCATTTTTTTTTATCAGAGATGTGCGAACATAGATAAATGACACAGGGCGTGATTACATTTAAATAAACGCTTGTCTATGGCGACGTCTGGATTGTTCACGCCAGAGTTCTGATTCAACAACCTTCGAATTATTTCACGTTATTTGAATCGTTTATATTAAGCTTCAATTTCTGAGGTATGAACGATCCACGCAACAAACCCACAGTGAGAAGGACTTCCCCGTGAATCGGGTCCCGTCCGCGCCCGTTTGTAAATTAAGATCATACTTTCAGGGATCATTTCTATAGTTTTTGACTTGCGAAATATCGTACGAAAGTGATCGGTTACTCTAACCATGATGAAGAGTACTGATGTTCCCTTCTGAGCGCGAAGCGGGCAGCGAGTAATGATTTATTTCATACGCTCCTTGTCATTGATGACCGTTCCTTGCTCCCTAGTGGAGCCTGGAGGTAGGGAACATGATCAGAGTGGTTAGATCTACATATTGTAAAAAGTAATAATGCAATGTTATCAGGTGAAGGGGTAAATCATCAGAGTGATTGCTTTACCGATTAGTCTAAATCGTTAGTTCACTCTATGAGCAGGATATAACTTTATTGTAGACAGAACAAAGTTACCTGCGTTGCAAGTTTACATTACGTATTTCAGCTAGGTAATAGAAAACGTATTCTTTGACAAAAGATTTACTGTATAATGAAAGTATTCTACCCACGCGGAATCTGGAATGCCTGTATAATAACGGCACAATATAGCAGTATCATTTGCATATGAATTTCGTGTGCATTTTAATACTTGGTAGGATTTTAAATAATATTAATATACGGGGATGTCGGATGTGAGTTGAACTAAAGCAGTTGGGGACTAGTTGAATTTCGACAGGGGGGGGGGGGGGGGGGGGTACTTTCGTCAACAGACCCGCGTGTCTCGCAAAGAGATGTGGGTACTATTTATCTCTATATCGCTTTATCATATCATTCCTTTAACGTAGTTTTGCGTGATTTCTGTATTACCTCTTATGATTTCTAGTTTTGAACGTCATTCTATAGCGATGTTTGTCCTCATGTTCCATTATATAAACAATATTAGGGTTATAGGCCTACATTTAAACACTCAGGGTAACTTATAATATAAAGTTTCAAATTGTTGTATTTTGTATTATGTCTTCGTCATTAACGCCAGAGTTCAGTTTCAATAACCTTAGGTTTGTGTCAGTAACATCCGTTCTAATGACTTGAGCGTGACTATTGTGAAAGTTCAACCTGACAACCATCAGTGAGAAAGACTTTCCCATGAATGGGGTCTCGTCCGCGCCCGACGTGACATTAAGATCATACTTTCAGGGATCATTTCTATAGTTTTTGACTTGCGAAATATCGTACGAAAGCGATCGGTTACTCTAACCATGATGAAGAGTACTGATGTTCCCTTCTGAGCGCGAAGCGGGCAGCGAGTGATGATTTATTTCATACGCTCCTTGTCATTGATGACCGTTCCTTGCTCCCTAGTGGAGCCTGGAGGTAGGGAACATGATCAGAGTGGTTAGATCTATATATTGTCTAAAATAAGATTATTGGCTATCACAACGTGTTGCTGGGATGTTACGTCGTTTATTTAGCTGTAATTTGATCTCTTAACTACTGTGCAGGCTATCATTACAAATAGACGGATGCGTTGTAGACTCTTGTAGACCGTTTGAAGTTACCTGCATTGCAGGTGTAAATGGTCAGGTGTAAATAATGTATAAAATAATAATTCACTTATGATGTGATGGGAGTGATGGCCTTATCAAGTAGTATAAATCGTTAATTCACTCTATGTGCAGGTTATCATATTGTAGACAGTATGAAGTAATTTGCACACGCTGAATCTGAAATGCCTGTACAATAAAGGCAAAATAGCAGTAGCCTATGCACATGAAATTCGTGTGCTTTTTAATACTTGGTAGGATTTAAAATAATATAAATATACGGGGATGTCGGATGTGAGTTGAACTAAAGCAACGCGGATTGAGTTGAATTCCGACGGGAGGGGGGGGGTACTTTCGTCAACAGACCCGCGTGTCTCGCAAAGAGATGTGGGTACTAATTATCTCTATCGCTTTATCATATCACTCCTTTAACGTAGTTGTGCGTGACTCCTGTATTGCCCCTTATGATAACTAGTTTTGAACGTCATTCTATAGCGATGTTTGTCCTCAGGTGCCATTATTAAAACAATATTAGGGTTATACATTTAAAAATTCAGGGTAACGTAATAGAAAAAGTTTCAAGTGGTTGTATTTTGTATCATGTCTGGATCATTGACGCCAGAGTTCAGTTTCAATAACCTTAGGTTTGTATCAGTGTCATCCGTTATATTGACGAGAGCGTAAATATTGTGAAAGTTCAACCTCACAACCACCAGTGAGAAAGACTTTCCCATGAATGGGGTTTCGTCCGCGCCCGGTGTAACGTTAAGATCATACTTTCAGGGATCATTTCTATAGTTTTTGACTTGCGAAATATCGTACGAAAGTGATCGGTTACTTTAACCATGATGAAGAGTACTGATGTTCCCTTCTGAGCGCGAAGCGGGCAGCGAGTAATGATTTATTTCATCTGCTCCTTGTCATTGATGACCGTTCCTTGCTCCCTAGTGGAGCCTGGAGGTAGGGAACATGATCAGAGTGGTTAGATCTACACATTGTCTAAAATTAGAATACTTGCTATCACCATGTGTTGCTGAGATGTTACGTTTATTTAGCTGTAATTTGATCTCGTAACTACTGTGCAGGCTATCATTACAAATAGACGGATGCGTTGTAGACTCTTGTAGACCGTTTGAAGTTACCTGCATTGCAGGTGTAAATGGTCAGGTGTAAATAATGTATAAAATAATAATTCACTTGTGATGTGATGGGAGTGATGGCCTTATCAAGTAGTATAAATCGTTAATTCACTCTATGTGCAGGTTATCATATTGTAGACAGTATGAAGTAATTTGCACACGCTGAATCTGAAATGCCTGTACAATAAAGGCAAAATAGCAGTAGCCTATGCACATGAAATTCGTGTGCTTTTTAATACTTGGTAGGATTTAAAATAATATAAATATACGGGGATGTCGGATGTGAGTTGAACTAAAGCAACGCGGATTGAGTTGAATTCCGACGGGAGGGGGGGGGTACTTTCGTCAACAGACCCGCGTGTCTCGCAAAGAGATGTGGGTACTAATTATCTCTATCGCTTTATCATATCACTCCTTTAACGTAGTTGTGCGTGACTCCTGTATTGCCCCTTATGATAACTAGTTTTGAACGTCATTCTATAGCGATGTTTGTCCTCAGGTGCCATTATTAAAACAATATTAGGGTTATACATTTAAAAATTCAGGGTAACGTAATAGATAAAGTTTCAAGTGGTTGTTTTTTGTATCATGTCTGGATCATTGACGCCAGAGTTCAGTTTCAATAACCTTATGGTTGTATCAGTGTCATCCGTTATATTGACAAGAGCGTAAATATTGTGAAAGTTCAACCTCACAACCACCAGTGAGAAAGACTTTCCCATGAATGGCCTCTCGTCCGCGCCCGGTGTAACGTTAAGATCATACTTTCAGGGATCATTTCTATAGTTTTTGACTTGCGAAATATCGTACGAAAGTGATCGGTTACTTTAACCATGATGAAGAGTACTGATGTTCCCTTCTGAGCGCGAAGCGGGCAGCGAGTAATGATTTATTTCATCTGCTCCTTGTCATTGATGACCGTTCCTTGCTCCCTAGTGGAGCCTGGAGGTAGGGAACATGATCAGAGTGGTTAGATCTACACATTGTCTAAAATTAGAACACTTGCTATCACCATGTGTTGCTGAGATGTTACGTTTATTTAGCTGTAATTTGATCTCGTAACTACTGTGCAGGCTATCATTACAAATAGACGGATGCGTTGTAGACTCTTGTAGACCGTTTGAAGTTACCTGCATTGCAGGTGTAAATGGTCAGGTGTAAATAATGTATAAAATAATAATTCACTTGTGATGTGATGGGAGTGATGGCCTTATCAAGTAGTATAAATCGTTAATTCACTCTATGTGCAGGTTATCATATTGTAGACAGTATGAAGTAATTTGCACACGCTGAATCTGAAATGCCTGTACAATAAAGGCAAAATAGCAGTAGCCTATGCACATGAAATTCGTGTGCTTTTTAATACTTGGTAGGATTTAAAATAATATAAATATACGGGGATGTCGGATGTGAGTTGAACTAAAGCAACGCGGATTGAGTTGAATTCCGACGGGAGGGGGGGGGGGTACTTTCGTCAACAGACCCGCGTGTCTCGCAAAGAGATGTGGGTACTAATTATCTCTATCGCTTTATCATATCACTCCTTTAACGTAGTTGTGCGTGACTCCTGTATTGCCCCTTATGATAACTAGTTTTGAACGTCATTCTATAGCGATGTTTGTCCTCAGGTGCCATTATTAAAACAATATTAGGGTTATACATTTAAAAATTCAGGGTAACGTAATAGATAAAGTTTCAAGTGGTTGTTTTTTGTATCATGTCTGGATCATTGACGCCAGAGTTCAGTTTCAATAACCTTATGGTTGTATCAGTGTCATCCGTTATATTGACAAGAGCGTAAATATTGTGAAAGTTCAACCTCACAACCACCAGTGAGAAAGACTTTCCCATGAATGGCCTCTCGTCCGCGCCCGGTGTAACGTTAAGATCATACTTTCAGGGATCATTTCTATAGTTTTTGACTTGCGAAATATCGTACGAAAGTGATCGGTTACTCTAACCATGATGAAGAGTACTGATGTTCCCTTCTGAGCGCGAAGCGGGCAGCGAGTAATGATTTATTTCATCTGCTCCTTGTCATTGATGACCGTTCCTTGCTCCCTAGTGGAGCCTGGAGGTAGGGAACATGATCAGAGTGGTTAGATCTACATATTGTCTAATATAATTATCTTATCATGATGTCTTCTGATTGTGATATTAAAGGGCCGTGGCTTTATAACCTAGTATAAATCGTTACTTAACTCAATGTGCAGGTTTATCGTGTTGTCGACAGTGTGAAGTTATCTGCATTGCAGGTTTACTTTAGGTTTTTCAGCTAGAAAGAGAGCCTAAACGCATTTTTACAGTATAATGAAAGTACTATACACACGCGGAATATGGAATGACGGCACAATAGCAGTAGCCTATGCATCTGAATTGCGTGTGCTCTTTAATACTTAGTAGGATTTTATATATAGGAAGCATTCCGGACACGATTTATATTATGTCACTATGTTGCGCATTTCATATACAACATCACTCATAATAACGTTCATACAGAACGACGACAACGTTTCTAACTGATAAAAAAAGTATGCCAAATTGCCCCGAGCCTTAACCTTCCTTGCCTACAACTCGGGTTAAAAGCACATTGTCTAAAAACCGCATGGTGATCTATCGGATCTGAAACGGGGGTGTGTCACCATGCTGTCAACATACAAATGGGAAGGGTTTTACAACCGCACCAGTTGTGCTACCGTGAACGCTTCCCCTCTTTACATCAATGGTTCCTCCTGTAGGTGTTGGCAGTCTATCTACGTTTTACCGCGGCCCTTTTATTGTGCTCATTCAATCAATAGTCAATCCTAATATATTTTGTCAATTACTAAAAAGAAAATGGCAAGCTGGGTAACGTTGTCTTTTAGTTAATCAGATATCTTTATAGTCTGTCTCAGTTTACTTGATCCTTCCAAATGCATTGTGGGTATTGGAAATATGTAAGAGTATAGTACTTTTTTCTCTTTAAGAAATAGACTATTAACTTGACATGACTAATGTACCATTTTTAGAATACCTATATTGTATCCGTATCAGATGTTTGAAAATTTGGGAGAACCCTGAGTGAGAAAGACTTTCCCATGAATGGGTTCCCGTCCGCGCCCGTTCAAACCTTAAGATCATACTTTCAGGGATCATTTCTATAGTCTTTGACTTGAGAAATATCGTACGAAAGTGATCGGTTACTCTAACCACGATGAAGAGTACTGATGTTCCCTTCTGAGCGCGAAGCGGGCAGCGAGTAATGATTTATTTCATACGCTCCATGTCATTGATGACCGTTCCTTGCTCCCTAGTGGAGCCTGGAGGTAGGGAACATGATCAGAGTGGTTAGATCTACATATTGTACAAAGTAAGATACACGGCTACTTGTAAATTCATGGTTTGAATCTGCGTAAGTCTTTCCTTCAATCTAGCATAATCCGATATTTTTCGGGGCGTATGTGTCCGTTTTACTTTAACTATGATTTTATTACTCATAAACATATAGTAACTAGGTTAAATTTATGATAAACTTGAAACATACATCTAATTAATTGGTATTTTTCCAGCACTGTCTATAGTTATATAGACGATTATAACCGTCGTTGTTTGTTAAACGTTAGACAATGGTAGGGCAAATGTCACTGCTGTGGACTCCGAGGTCTAACAGGGGATTCACTTGCACTATATGGCATGCCTTGTGGCCAGAGGGGTTTGGGTCCCGGTCGGCCCTGTCCCAGCGGATGACGCATACATGAGAGCAGGCAGATGGGTGAAAAAAGGTGCTCATCATCAACTTTGATGTAGGCAGACTGAATGGACACTAATCGTCCTGTATTGCTTTAATTCTTATTTATAACAAAAACTTGATATAATTGTTTGTCTGACTGGTCATAGGATTTGGGCTACTGATAGCTAATGAGAATTGAATTGAGTGAATTGACCACCAGACCACCAAGTTGGCTGCTTTCCCCTTTCCCTTTTGACATTGACCTACATGCCCATCAAGTGGTACAGGTCTTTTTTTTACATTAACGTTGACCTAACATCGCTGTATTATAATCAGCTGTTATTCACTGTACTGTAGGGCCTAGCTGTCGATACCAATTGTAATTGTAGGGATTATTATTATTTTAATTGTTCCCTGCTTTGAAAAACAACTACTACACCTACACATTGTATTTACTCATTGTATTACACATTTGAATTTACTATACATAGCTTGTCCATGTGAGGGAGCCAATGTCATTCAGTTGGTAGTTACAACACTTTAACCACTAGGCGCTGACGTTGTGGATATATTTTTTCATCAAAAAATAATGATAGATGTAGTGCGAGTTTACTTGCCTGTAAGGAAGGACATGTACGGTGTACCTATAGGACTACTAAATCAGATCATTTTGCACTCGGCGATAAAAACACTAAAATAACTAATGAATGAATTTACTTTACATACAAGTAGTGCAATTGTCCTTGATTGGGTATTTTAAAATATAAGTACTGTTTCCGTTGTTAACCAATTGGTTTTACTTTTCTGCACGAAAAGCGTTCAACAAATAACCTTAGTTTTACATTTTAAATTTCAAATGTGAGTTGATTAATGAATATATCGGTACAACTGTTTTAATCGTGTTAGACAGAGTGTGTGTGGCTCTGGACATACCGTTCTCACTGGTTTCTCCAAAAGGCGTCACCCAGTGTCACGTATGTTCTCTAGGCGATCAGCTGCAGCGTGTTGTTATTATAATTTTTTACATTTAATGTATTTTCTCATAATCGTGATTGCTGAATGACCTCACAAGCCAGCAACAACGTTCTGACTACGAACCGCTTGTTTGAAAGTGTGTTCATTGTAAGAAAATCTGAACGTTATTTTGTTTTGTGACGACTTTTCGTTTTCATGACGTAGGACGTAAACAAGTTGACCAGAGGAGCTTCTGGTCCCCGTTTTGCGCGTGTAGCTTTTGATTATTACGATGACTATATTCCTTAAATGCCCGGGGAGGAGAAACCGAACTGCTGCTTGAGTCGAACATTTGGGAGTAATCGTATCTGGCCTTGTTAAAGGTAAACGTTTAAAAAGGTGAGAGAGAGTCGAACTGGAGAGAACAAAGCTAACTATGCTAACAGGCTGTTAACAGCGGTTAGCATTACACCCGATTTATTTTCACTTTTGTTGTTCTTCTACGACTCCCGTCTCTTCCCCATCGACCTTTAGCCGCCCACCCCGTGTGTCCAGGCCGTAGTCCGCCAGGGGAGGATGAACTGGTTGTTTTCCTCGGGTAAAGGCTCCGGAGCTATGCCCGCGCTCAGCGGGTTGCAGCAACAGAGACAGCGGCAAATCGAGTCGCTCCGAGCGGCTCACTCAAGGTAACACCGGCTTGCTAAAGACCACTGGGGTGGCATCTTTGACATATTTATACTTGCATGTTTAAAGTATGTCAAACATGTTTTTCCTCTTACAACTACCTTTGAATGCAGCCAAAATGTATCAATTTGACCAACGTTACAGTAAACATTTATCAGACAAGATGAGGATGAGGTAGACAGGGAATCGAACTCCTAAACCTGGCAGTGTTAATGCCTTGCTCTACCAGTTCAGCCCATCAGCCGGACAGGGTCACGAGTGTCAAGCAAGAACCTATTGTTTGTTTGTGAGCATTTTACCAAGTCTGTCAAGTAAGAAGAGCGAGACATAGTAGGGACCGGTGACCCCCAATGTTGCTGCTGTCCAGCCATTAACTTCGGTCTAAAGTACCTCCTGATGTCTGCTACTGATAGCCAGGTTTTTCTGCTCTTGGATCAGACCAGCTTGTATCCAAATGTAGTGCTAGCTATAGCTTCTAGCGTGCCGATTAAACCATGTGCGGATACACAGTGAACATGCAACTAGCAGAGGAGATTAAAGCGTTATCTATTGTTTATTAGAGTTCAAGTCAGGCTAATCCCTCCTCAGTCCCAGACGTCCTGCAGACAGTGCGGAGCAGAGACCTTAGCTACCGTACAGTGTGCAGGAATGTCGTTGTTGTGCTTGTAATATAGGTTTGATATTGAGAAACTGGAACACATATTGCCGGTTAGGGTTTCTATATACTACAGTAATATCGTGAAGCTTATATTGATGGGCAAAAATAACGGACACATTACATTACGAATATAGTCAACCCTGGGTCCGAACCTAACGAACACACCACACATTCAAGAGGGTCAAGATGACCCTCGAGCCCCCCTATCAGTCACAGCTGGTTAGAAGGGACACACATATCACACAGAAAGACAACACAACCCGGAGGCTCAGGGACAAGAGAACCCTCTATAACCCACACAAAGTCTACCACACACACCTGGCTAGGAAAGATACTATAAGTTTCACATGCACCGGATCACGGGTGCTCTTCTGAAGCAGAACATCCACGGAGGCGAAGCTCCAGACGACCTCAGTGCTGTTAGGGGACGTAGAATATTCGATCTCTCGCACTTTATGAATCCGTATTACCTTTGCCACTTTACTCAATAAATCCGAGGCCCTTGTGCTGACAGACTTTATCACCTCTCCGTCTCATTTTATCTGGTCAAGTAACTAGGCAGACTATTTTTCCCAACAATATCCTGCCATGTGCTTATACACTTGGTCAAGCCCCGTCGGCGTGGAACTAAACAACTGTTTATACTCCTAACAGATAATAAGTTCTACACATAGGATCTTTATCTTCTCTACAGTCGATGTAATGATAACGTAGCGTGCTCTGTCAGTAAGACTGCAGAGATGGGGACGTACATTTGAATCTCTTTTTTTTATTCTGCTATGGTCCTGCACTGTTGCCCGTCTGGGTTTACTAAAGTGCCGTCTGATCCCTGAAGGTGGTGGATGAACACTTAATGATCTATGTGTGCCTGGGAAAGGTTCTTGAAGGGCCAATATTTTACCACCTGGTGTGAGGTTGATCAGCCATTACAAGCCCTCCCACAACCTACCCTCCAGGGACGTCACAAGTCGGTGTGTAGTCTGGAGGGAGGGTAGAGGGTAGGTTTGACAAGGCTTTTAACGGCTGATCCACGTGACACCTGGTGGTAAAGGGAGACCCTGTGGGCCAGCGTCCAGGTGAGTTTGTGTGGCGGGCCATGGGCTGACTGTGTTTCCCTGCAGTCTGACGGAGATCCAGAAGGATGTGGAGTACAGGATCCCCTTCACCGTCAACAACTCTACTATCAGCGTCAACATGTGAGTGACCTTCAAACCCAGCCTCCGCCACGCCAGCGGCAGAATGTCTCCACATGTGTTTGTCGGGGTGCTGATGCTCTCTCTCCCGCTCTCCCCCTCCCTCCCCCTCCTGCAGCTTGCTGCCCCCCCAGTTCCCCCAGGAAAAGCCGGTGGTCAGCGTCTATCCGCCGGTGGGACACCACCTAGTGGACAGCAACAACGGCACCATGGTCACCAGCCCCCTCCTCACCAACGTAAGGACACCCCCACCTTCGACCAATCAGAAGGAGCCGTTTCAGTTTGGGTTGTTGTGTAGTGAGTCAGTAAGCGGCACAGAATGTAGCTCTAGTGCGCTTAGAGGGGCAAAGAGCAATACGACTATCCAATAGGGGATCAACAGGAAGTAAGGTTGTGATCGTAAGGAAGTTTGGTTGTGATCGACAGTTCGGCTGTGACCTGGCTGTGTGTTTCAGTTGCACCCAGACCTGGATGTGCGTTTCAGTTTGGAACGCACCCAGACCTGGATGTGTGTTTCAGTTTGGAACGCACCCAGACCTGGATGTGCGTTTCAGTTTGGAACGCACCCAGACCTGGATGTGTGTTTCAGTTTGGAATGCACCCAGACCTGGATGTGCGTTTCAGTTTGGAACGCACCCAGACCTGGATGTGCGTTTCAGTTTGGAACGCACCCAGACCTGGATGTGTGTTTCAGTTTGGAACGCAACCTTATCTGGATGTGTGTTTCAGTTCGGGATGCACTCTGACCTGGGGAAGGTGGTCCAGAGTCTCCTGGACGAGTTCTGGAAGAGTCCTCCAGCCCTGATGACCGACGGCAACGGCAGCTTCCCCTAGTGAGTGCATGCAAGCACACACACACACACGCATGCACATACACATGCGCGTGCACATGCACAGAAACACACACACAAATAAAACATCTACAGGCACACATCAATTTATCTTCCCATGAGCACATTAGCAATGCTGAGCCTTCCATTTATACGCTAACCACATTGTCACGGCTCTCCTGACTGACTGCTTTGTCCCTTCTGAGACCATCACTCATGTGAAGGGGTTGGGGGGAACGATCTGCGTAAGATCGTTATATTCTATGATTCTGAATCGAATCACATTCACAACCTCCAAAAAGTCTTGTTTTTGTGTGTTTACATTATTCCAATCAGTCGATGTATAACCTTTTTTGACCTTTTTCAAACATAAATACGACGTTGTCTTACAGACTTTACTTTACTTTGACTTTACTTTACTAATTTGCCACAACACATTTTCTTAGCACGCAGTGGAGTGGAGTAGATCCTGAAATTAGCACCGTGAAGTACTGAATCAAGAATCGATTTTGCATTGAATCCTGACCTCAAAGAATCAAAAGCGATCAAACAGAATCTGTTCTCCCTCAGAACCTCTGATTGCACCAGAGCTGGCCTCCTCAGTCACATTACTGATGTGTTCGAATATGTTTCTGGCGGGGCTCGTCTGATTGGCCAGATGATTGATCCCCCTCCCTCCGTTCTTCTTCTCCTCATCCTCAGCAACATGTACAAGCCAGCCGCCATGGCCCCCTACCCCACCCCGTCCTTCCACTACGGCCCCCGGCCCCTGGGGCCTGGCGTGGCCCCCCCCCCTCCCTCGGCCATGCCTCATCATGGGGGAGAGGTGGGCCGCGGGCCCCCAGGGGCCCCGGCCCCCTACGGCCTGATAACGGACCTCCCGCTGGCCGTACCCACCGGAGACTCACAGGTAGGACGGCTGCTCCCTGCCAGAGGCTCGGTACCAGAGGCCCGGTACCAGAGACCTCAGTACCAGAGGCCCGGTACCAGACCTCGGTACCAGACCTCAGTACCAGTGGCCCGGTACCAGACCTCGGTACCAGACCTCAGTACCATAGACCTCAGTACCAGTGGCCCGGTACCAGACCTCAGTACCATAGACCTCAGTACCAGACCTCGGTACCAGAGGCCTCAGTACCAGACCTCGGTACCAGAGGCCTCAGTACCAGAGGCCCGGTACCAGACCTCTGTACCAGAGACCTCAGTACTAGTGACCTCAGTACCAGTGGCCCGGTACCAGACCTCAGTACCATAGACCTCAGTACCAGAGACCTCAGTACCAGACATCAGAACCAGAGGCCCGGTACCAGAGACCTCAGTACCAGAGGCCTGGTACCAGACACTCAACTGCTCATTGTGTTGCAGGCTGGGGTGAACGGACACGTGTACAAGATGCCCGACATCCCAGAGATCTTCCCTGAACTCTCTGACTTGAGGTAGGCTTTCTCCCTCACGGTCCGCCCGGACCAGAACCCTACTGCTTTACAGTCAGACAGGTGGACCGACAGACAGACAGACAGAGGAAGGCAGACACATATATTGTGTGTGTGACTATATTTTGTGTGTTCATATATTTTGTGTGTGTCAGTGTGTCCCAGCTGAAGCAGCTGTCTGAGGAAGAGGACGTTTTGCTGAGTTTCTCCGTCACGCTGCCGCAGCTCAAACTGGTCTCCAGTGACAAGGAGGACCTGGTCTCGAGCATCGTGGCTGTGGCCAGTGAGTAGCTCCCCCCTTCACCACACCTCCACCTCAACATATTGATCCACCATCATACCTGAATATGGACCTGAATACAGAACTATGTTATATGTTCTATTATGTTAAGATGTGAACATTGGAGGTTGCCTTTAATAAAGAAGAATCTCTAGTCAGAATACGCTTTACCATACTGACTACAGAGCCTTCTATAGCCGGATAAAGTAGAGTATACTGACTACAGATCCTTCTATAGCCGGATAAAGTAGAGTATACTGACTACAGATCCTTCCATAGCAGGGGAAAGTAGAGTATAGTAGAGTATACAGACTACAGAGCCTTCCATGGCAGGGTTAAGTAGAGTATACTGACAGATCTTTTCTTCTTTTCCCGCCAGAGAAAAACCTTCAGATGGAGCCACAGCTGGAGGGAAAGAGACAAGAAATGCTGTACAAGGTACACACACACACACACACGCACACGCACACGCACACGCACACACACACACACCACCTGTAAGTCTGGCAGTACGACCTCCTGTCTGTCTTACAGTACGACCAGCTGACCCAGATGAAGATGGCCTTTGAGACCAAGTTGCAGCGTCAGCACGAGCTCAGTGAGGTAGGAGAGGCCTCTACCGTCCCTCTGTCATGTATCCATCCATCTCTCTATCACCCACTAACATCCCCTTTTTCTCCCTCCATCGTCTATCCCTCTGTCATATATCCATTGCTCTATCTGCCTCTATCATTCATCCATCCCTCTATCTGCATCCATCACTCTATCATCCACTAACATCCCCTTTTCCGCCTCTCTCATCCATCCCTCTATCAGCCTCTATCATCAACCCCTCTATCTGCCTCCAATGTGTAATGGAAGGTCTGAATGGAGCTCTTGTTCTGTGTTTGGTATAATTGGGGGGTCCTGGATTCTGAACTGAGCGGCGCTATGGCAACGCACTGGGATTGTGATACGACTCCAGTCGCCACCATGTCGTCATTGGTAGCTTGACAGTGTCTGTATATTTGGCACTCGTTTTGACGTGTGTGTGTGTGTGTGTGTGTGTGTGTGTGTGTGTGTGTGTGTGTGTGTGTGTGTGTGTGTGTGTGTGTGTGTGTGTGTGTGTGTGTGTGTGTGTGTGTGTGTGTGTGTGTGTGCACAGAGCTGCAGTGTGAGTGCTCTGCAGGCTCGGGTCAAGGTGTCGGCCCACCAGGCGGAGGAGGAGTCGGAGGAGACGGCTGACCACTTCCTGGAGGGACGCAGCGACATCGACGACTTCCTGTCCAGCTTCATGGAGAAGAGAACAGTGAGTCTGCTGTAGTGAGGAGCTACTGTGGTCTACTGTAGCTGCCCTGTTACCAACTCACTGTGTGTGTGTGTGTGTGTGTGTGTGTGTGTGTGTGTGTGTGTGTGTGTGTGTGTGTGTGTGTGTGTGTGTGTGTGTGTGTGTGTGTGTGTGTGTGTGTGTGTGTCCCCGTCCAGCTGTGCCACAGCAGGAGGGCTAAAGAGGAGAAGTTGCAACAGTCCATAAACACACACGGACCGTTCCCCAGCATCTAACACACTAGGTAACACACACACACACACACACACACACCAGGTAGCACAGAATTGAGTGCTAACTTTTTGTTGTCCCTCTTTCAAGTCAGCTGGCGGAGGAAGAGGAAGAGGAGGAGAGGAAGAACACTACGCCAGCCAGCCCCAAACCCCCCAAAGAGGGGGAGAGAGAGAGAGAGGTGGCGATGGAGGGAGGAAGGGAGGGAGAGAGATGATAAGGGGGTGAGAGGGAGACGGTGAGGGGGGTGGTTAAGGAGAGAGAGGCAAGGAAAAGGAGAGGAAGAGAGTCCACTTCTTGGGTTTCCCTGTAAACAACAGTTCTGTGACCTTTTGACCTGTAGAATCAGAGCTTCTAGTGAGTGAGGAGAGGTTCAGCTAGGAGGCACTTCCTCTCACCTTCTCACCTTGGTCCTCCGGAGGAGACACACAACGAGGGTTGTCTTTACAAGCTCCTTCACTGCCTGACCCCGGCCCCCCCCCCCCCACTCCCCGTTAGCGGCCTGCAGGGCGGGGGGGGGGGGTGTCACCCCCCCCTGTGGACCACCCCCCCCCCCCCCCCTGCGGATTACATCCTGGGGGTCAGCGTGGGGTCACGGAGCATGATGATGAGGGTGATTTTCGGAAATGATTAGAAAGGAACAGCTTTGATGAAGTACTGCACAATGCAAGGGCGGAACAGTCCTGATACTGTATTTAAGTGTTGATAATTATAGACTTTATTGTGACCCAAGGACTCGGACAACCTTGTATTATACACTTATTTAAATGTTGGGGTAATAAAACATTTAGAATAACGTGCTGTGTTTGTCATTTGACCCTCCCGCCTAGTCAGAGACATCGCCCCCTCCATGTGAACCCACAGGTAGGGACTGTATCGCAGGTACTGATTAATTATCAATTAACAAAGACTTTCACTTCAATTGAACCGGTTGAACTACCAGCAACTCAGCCTACCAGTCAAAGCCCTGAGCCCACGAAACTAAAAACTAGGTTGAAACACAGGGTAAACATATTGCACTAAGGAAGAAGGGCAGGATAAGTATCTTTTGTTCCCATGTTGTTAACATGTTGTCGTGGGTAGCTCCAGTAATTCACCACTTGGTGACTCAGAGTGAAAGGGCTGTTATCGCCCCCAGTTATTTTTCTTGTTCTGTCTAGCTTTGCATTTACCACTTCAGTCACGTGGTTTGGTAGTTAGCAAACGATACATTGGTGACATGAAGCCAAAGGGTTTTTCTCTTGAGTGGAAAAAAATAACAGGTTTAGGTTAAGACCGCTTTTTTTTAATCTCAGCCACTCTACTTCATAAACTACAGAAACGTCCCATTCACTTTGTTTCATGATTTTCAACCTCACAACATTTGAGAAATGAACAAAGGCAGCTTAAAATATGTTTTCTTACAAGTAATAATACAGGTCCAAAAACAACAATACTGATAGGTCCGGTTTGTTCTGGTGCACATAGGACTTAGTCCCAGACCAGGACCTGCATCCCTGTGGTCCAGCTGGTACGGCCGGTGGCAGCTGGCTCACCGCCGCGTCTCTTAGAACCCGTAGCCTGGCGTTAGCCTCCAGGCTACAGACCTCAGGTCAGATTATCCATCGCTCCCTCCGCTTGTATCTTTGTAATAAATAATACAACCTCCCATGTTAAAAAAAAACCAATAATAATAAAACATCCTTGAGTAAAATACAGCGCCATGTTTGTCATGGTGAGCAAAACAAACCGACTTGAGATAAATGTAAGTGAGCGGCGGCGTTGATCTCATCCGAGGACAGCAGGACAGTACGAGGTGGTCCGGTACCAGCAGAGGTTCAGCGGTGGACACCGGTAGAAGAGGTACCTGGTTCTAGACAGTAGTATAAGTGGTAGTAGATGTGCAGAACTAGACCGTACAATGCAGGGTATCCAGTTATTGACTAGTGTAGTGTAGGAGCTCCCAGTACTACAGAGTGGTAGTATTAAGACTAGTAGAGAGGGTCCCAGGTACTAGGGAGTGATAGTATTAAGACTAGTATAGAGGGTACTAGGGAATGGTAGTATTAAGACTAGTAAAGATGGTCCCAGGTACTAGGGAGTGGTAGTATTGATGGTACTAGGGAGTGGTAGCATTTAGACTAGCAGAGACTGGGTCATACGCAGGGATCCGGACCGTACCACCAGGGGTTATGTCAGTGTGTCCGTGGGTCCGGACCAGCGCACACTCACGGAAGGGAGGGTACCCCAAGGGGGTCCTATATAGTAGTACACCCGGTACTGAAGACAGACGTTAAGGTAGGCTTCCAGTAGTAGACTGGGTATGTAAGGTTTGCAGGAGTATTTGAAGTACTAGTTGTTGGTATACAGGGTACCGCAGTACTAGAAGGTAGTATTTGTAGTATTAGTACGCTGCGGGGGGGGGGGGGGGGGGGGGGGCTGAGTTCAGGATCAGTTTTAATATACAAGCAACGCTGTGATTGGACGCGCCGGTCAGTCCGAGCTGAGGCCCGCCTCCTCTCCGTCCGGCCCCCCGATGACCTCGTCGCCAGCGCTGAGGTCGGCCACGCCCGACTCCAGGTCGCTGGACAGGTCGTCGGGGTCACGACCTTTCCCTGACCCCGGTGGCTCTAGGGGGAGGCAGAGATCGGCAGCCGGCCGTCGGGGCTTCTGATTGGCTGGTTCAGAGGCACGGCGGGAGGAGCCGTGGTTCTGTGCTTGGCTGGTGATTGGATAGAAGTACGTAGTGGGCGGGTCCGGCCCGCTGTATCGCAGCTGTGATTGGTTAATCTTCCTCTTGGGTACCTCCACCTTCTGGTAGCTGATTGACTCCCCGGTCAGGGCTGCCAGTCGCTGCAGGAGGGAGGAGGGAGGGAGGAGGGATTAGGATGAAGACCTTCAGCTAGGGGTCTGGTGTCATGGTCCTCAATACATACTGTCTGTAGAGGATCAATATGTATAGCTGGAGCCCTAGTGAGATCAATACACGAGGATCAATATGTATAGGTAGAGCCCTAGTGAGATCACTATGTGGATCAATATGTATAGACGGAGCTGGATCAATACATGTGGGAAGAGATCTAGTCCTGATGGGTCCTGTGTTCTCTGAGGAGCTGGACTTGGTGGTTGAGTCTTGGTCTGCTGGACCCGGTCTCTGATGGGGGTTCTGGGGACCTTGTTCAAAGAGTTCGGAAAGTTCCCTCCGAACCGAAGGAGAACCAAACGTGGGGTTGGAGCGAGACCTGCCCACCGCCGGACGTACAGAACGCCTCTGACTCCTGGGAGACCCTCCCCTTCTCTAAGGGGGCGGGGCTTAGCTGCTGTTCAGCTCCTCCTCGGTCGCTATTCGCTGCCATCAGATTTGGGTGTAGCTATAATGATTGATTGACGGTACCTGGTCACCTAAAACCACCAGTAACAATTAACACAATTTACAATATAATTTAGTCCCTACTTAATAAAAAAGTGCATTTGAGTCACAATCTGAACCAGGATCAATCCATATCACTACTGTGTAACATCACGGCATCACTCCTGGGGAATCAAACCCAGTACCTGTCGGTTAGCACCCTAACCCTTAACCCCAGGTTAGCCCTAACCCTAACCCTTAACCCCAGGTTAGTCCTAATCCTAACCCTTAACCCCAGGTTAGCCCTAACCCTAACCCTTAACCCCAGGTTAGCCCTAACCCAAACCCTTAACCCCAGGTTAGCCCTAACCCTACCCCTTAACCCCAGGTTAGCCCTAACCCTTAACCCCAGGTTAGCCCTAACCTTAACCCAAACCCTTAACCCCAGGTTAGCCCTAACCCTTAACCCCAGGTTAGCCCTAACCCTAACCCTTAACCCCAGGTTAGCCCTAACCCTAACCCTTAACCCCAGGTTAACCCTAACCCTTACCACTCAACTATCCTGATCCCCAATGATCCTTTTAACTGTGATACTCTCCCATTCCCCCTGTCACTCAGAGGCGGACCATCGGACTGGAGGCGGAGTTTTAAATAGAGGGGGCGTGTCTTTGTGTGTTGTATGCCTTGTCTGGAGCCCAGTGGGGCGGGTCCTCCGGCCGCTACCTCCTGCTGATTGGCCAGCTCCCGCTCCAGCTGCTGGGACCCCTCCCTCACGGTGGACAGGAAGTCAGCGGGCGTCTGGGCCGGGGGGGCGGGCGTCTCAGCCGGGCTGTACAGACCCTTCCACATCCTGGGAGGAACACAACGGTAGCCAATCGGTGAAGCTCTTCTGTTACTGCTAATATTGGCTAACAGATGTGTGTGTGTGTGTGTGTGTGTGTGTGTGTGTGTGTGTGTGTGTGTGTGTGTGTGTGTGTGTGTGTGTGTGTGTGTGTGTGTGTGTGTGTGTGTGTGTGTGTGTGTGTGTGTGTGTGGTGACTGACTTGAAGCAGTAGGGGGTGGTGTTGGGCCTCAGGACCCCTTGGGTCTGGCCCTGCTCCGCCCGGTACAGAGGGTTCCAGTACTTCTCCCGGTCCCTCCACAGCCGGCTCCACACCGAGAAGGTCCTCTCCTGTAGCCTGCACACACACACACACGCACGCACGCGCACACGCACACACACACACACACACACACACACACACACACACACACACGCAAGGCAGACAAGTATTAAGAATGAATTAATAGATCTGTGTGTTGTGTGTCTTTTGTGTGTGTGTGTGTGTGTGTGTGTGTGTCTGCTTGGGCGCCTCTGTTTGTGTTGTGTTTGTGTGAGTGTGTGCATGTCTGCGTGCCAGTGTCTGCGTGCGTGCGTGTGTGTGTGTGTGTGTGTGTGAATGTCTGTGTGAGTGTCTGTGTGTGTGTGTGTGTGTGTGTAAATGTCTGTGTGAGTGTCTGTGCGTGTGTGTGCGTACGTGTGCGCGTACGTGCGTGCGTGCGCTCTGACCTCAGCGAGCGGCGCTCCTTCTCGCTGTTCCCCAGGAAGGTGCCGTCCTGGCAGGAGTAGGCGTGGCTCCGCAGGTCTATCAGGAAGCGCTCGTTGAACTGGAAGGCGCAGGGGAACTGCTGGGCCA
Organism: Micromesistius poutassou; assembly: GCF_964030765.1. NCBI lineage: Eukaryota > Metazoa > Chordata > Actinopteri > Gadiformes > Gadidae > Micromesistius > Micromesistius poutassou. The sequence goes on along the minus strand of NC_140273.1, from coordinate 2,913,456 downwards.
GCTGCCACAGGACCTCCAGGAACTGGTCCAGGACCGGCGAGACCTCCCGGGGGTCCCCGTCCAGGTGCCCGTACCTGGCCCCCCCACCCCGACACAAACACCGGTTACTAGGCAACCACCTACACGCCCCCAACACAAACACTGGTTACTCGGTGACCACCTGTACCCCCCTGACACGTACACCGGTTACTAGGCAACCACCTGCAACCCTCACATACGTCTGTTACTATGCAATCACATCACATCATCATCATATTTTCCCTCTTGCACACTAGTGGCCTAGGGGTGCTGTCACGTATTGGACGGGTCTTAGTGGTGTTATGTAGTCTCTCGTTTGACAGCTTGTAGCTCCAGTCCAGGGTCGTTGCATCGGGACTATGTGTTTGAAGATGACATTCTGTTAGGTGCATTCTTTCTTTCAAATCCCCCTCGCACCATCTTCCTGAGAAAACCATGCCAGTTGACTTCTCTTTTTTTTTCAGTTGACCCTCGGATAGACTCCAAGCTTGTATGCTGTATAAGAGGCGTGATCTTACACATGTTTACCCGAGTGTCTAGTTGTATTCGCTTGTCAGTAAGAATGTGCTTCAATTCATTCTATTTTTGGAAGGCAGAGCCAATTCTTGCATGAAGGAATGACATGTTGTTATCTGAGTTTGTGATTCTTGATCTTCTTTTGACCGAGGGAAACTATGCTTTCCTGCACCATCAATGCTGTGTCAGTATTGAACACCATTGTCTCTTGTCTTGTCATATGACATCTGTAACCCAAACCGCTTGAGTGTTTTATCATAGATGGTGAGTATCTGCAATCAAGTTGGCAAATACAACCTGGTCCTCGGCATAGATTAGCTCGGTGATGTTATCACAAACCATGGGCTGGTGTTTTTTGGCATAGCTCTCTCGGTGAGACCTCGTTAGGGATGTTATACTCGTATATTACGTGCCACTCACCTGCACGCCCCCCCCCCCCCCCCCCC
>NC_140273.1:2898136-2912276 GCF_964030765.1 Micromesistius poutassou | reverse complement strand
GTGTGTGTGTGTGTGTGTGTGTGTTGTGTGTGTGTGTGTGTGTGTGTGTTTTGTGTTGGGGGGGTTGACACGCCGTGGTAAAATGGAGGTCCCCCGAATCCCGATGCACCGTCACTGCTGGGTGTATATACCGAGGGTCCATAAACTAAACAACATCGTTATTCGTTCGATATAAATCTCATGAACCTATGACACTGCGATGTGGTTGTGGTGTCATAAACGTGTAGTTAACGGAGGACGGGAGGGACTGAACGGGATGTTCCGTCTATCCTCATGAGAGGAGGAGGGCCTGAGAAGGACCGATGGAGGGAGGGAGGGATGGTGCATCAGGAATGATGGAGGGATGGAGAAGACATACAACACCTACCTTGGGCGTCCGGATGTGCTCCATCACCAGCACCAACACCGACCCTGCTGTTTGGAGGATTATGTTCCAAGGGGGGCTTTGTGTTTGACCGCAACGCGTTTAGATTCCGTATTCCAGCGGCATGTTCTTCACACGAGAGAGCTGCACTTTCATTCGTTCTTGTTCGTCTGATTCGATATTTAACCGTCGCTCGTTGATCTCTGCATCTCCGGCGTGTTGTGTGTTGTGTGGAAGAGGGGGTGTATATATTGTGGTGATGGAAGCCTTCGGGAAGCGCTCTACAACAACACAAGGTGTGTCGCATAGTGCGCCTGCGCGGCACAAGCCCCGCCCAGCACAGCCAGATTTTATTTTATATATCAGATATAGGCCTACAATTCAATCATTTTTTAATTGTCTTTTATATATATATATATTGTTTAATAGTGTTATTAATACACTCATGTAATATACTTATTGTTATTTGAATGTAGCAGTGGAATGTAACTGTTTACCCAACACTACTGTTGCATTCATCTTGTGAATGTGAAACTATTATTCACATAGATTCACATAAAACATTGTTTGACTACATACTCGTGTTCAACGTTTTCATTTGTACTTTGTCATCGTGTCAGTGAGTTTCGTTGGATTTATTAAGGAAGTGGATGTCACGCAGCATGATTTACGTGCGATTTGCGTGTCACACACACAGACGATACACACACGCATTGCGAATCAGAATGTGACACAACCACCGTGGCAGTTTCAGGCCTCACGTCTGGTGGTCATCCAACACCCCGTCTCCCGTCACCTGTTACTATCACCAGGTCATTTACCACGTTAACTGTCTCACTATCGCCAGGTAAGTTACCACACTGGTTGGCTGTATCACCAGGGCAGTTACAACACTGGTTAACTGTCTCACTATCATCAGATCAGTTACTGGTTGTCTGACTCACTATCATCAGGGCAGTTACCACACTGCCCTGATGATAGTTAGGAAATTGTTAGTTAACATGGGCATACGGTGCATAATCTAATTACGTATATGCTGATTTGCATAAATACCACAACAGCTCTTAACATTGGGTGAAGCCAGGTGAAAATGTCTAGTAGAATCTTGTTGACATATTACAGTAAAAGACTATAGAGGTAAACAAATGTCACCATAAGGGGCAGTCATTCAAGTTCCACTCAACTTTCACTAAACTGTCACTGTTAACTGTTATATGTCAACAAGACATTTTCACCTGGCTTTACCCAATGTTTAGATCTGTCGTGGTGTTTATGCAAATTAGCACACACGTAATTAGATTATGCACTGTATGCCCATGTTAACATACAATTTAAAAAAACTTGTAATACATTTTTGTTTGTCTTGATGTAAGTAATCAACTCAGTAATTTCCATGGTAATATCTAAAGGTTACATTTTTTACCATATTCATGTGAGAAAAATTATGAATAGGCTATATTTTTCCAAACTTTCTCCTAATGGGATTCTTGTGGGCTTTTTTCGCCATACTCAGGACATATTGAGGATACAAAATCAGTTGAGTTTGCTTCTGTTGCAATTTGTTTGACGGTTTTTCATAAAATGACTATGAAAAAATGACTATTAGGGCTGTTAGGGTTAGGTGAGGTCAAGTTTGGTATATATATATATATATATATATAATATATATATGGTTGGTGGTAAGGGTTGTAAGGTTAGGTTTATGGTTGGTGGTAAGGTTCACTCAATTCTTATACAGGGCAACCTTAACAGACTATCTTTGGTCTGATAACCAATAATCAGATTAATCAGAGACGTATTGACCTTATTCATTACTTCCATTCATCCCTGGTTCCTCAGTTGAAGATGAGCAGGAAGTAGAAACCATGAGGACTCCAGCACCACGTGGTCATCACACGCCACTCGGTTGTCTTTCACAATCACCCAAACAAATGAATGACTTATTTCATTGATCTCTTCCCTCCTGATATTGCCCAAGTAGCCTACTGACCCTTGACACGCTTCAAGTATGACTGCTTGATTCCTTCTTGATTCTCTGAGACTCTCTGAAGCCCTATAATGTCCGCACTACATACAGTAGTTCACTATTGAGGGAACAGGCAGTACGTTTTAGCTGTCTGAAACCCAGGTGGCAGCAGGGATCCCTGCGTGTCTGGCCACCGTAGCAGTGGATGTGGACACAAAACCTGGTGCTCCATCTGGACCAGACTGAGCTGCCCCTCCTTCCAGGAAAGGTCTCTCCCTTCCATGACCTCTCCATCAATGTCAATAACTACGCACTTATTGTATGTTGTACGTCCTGACACTTAAAAATAGTGCTTAGCATTGTGTAGCATCTTACCCGAGCTATCTTTGTTGTATACGGGGAATGGGTTAACCTAGCGATTGTAAGTGCTTGGCACTTGGTTCTATGAACATCCTTACTGTACCGACGGCGATATATTGTTTCTCTTTCTTCTGACAAATGTACTTATTGTAAGTCACTTTGGATAAAAGCGTCTGCTTAATGCCCTAAATGTAAACGTAATTGTAAACAACTCTGTGACTCGGCTGGCCCGACCAGGATCCGGGCGTGAGTCTGGATGACCTGCTGGCCTTCGCTGCCAACATCGGTGCATACCGCTCCTGCAGATTCATGCTGCTCAACGTGAAGGGGATGGGTCCGTTCCTCACCCAGAAGGCCACCCAGGTTCTTCTGCTTCTGGCTCCTGTCTATCACCCGTCTAGACGCCACTGCTCTCTGCTGGCAGGTCTGCCTTCATGCAGCATTCCTCTGCTGCAGCTCAGCCACCATGCAGCAGCCCCGCTGGTATTCCGCCTCCCAAAGTTCTCCCACCCTGCTGCACCACTCCTCTGCACCCTGCAATGGCTACCAGTGGCCACCCCAATCAGGGTTAGGTGAGAATAGAATATAATTCTCTTTATTGTCATTGCACATGGTACAGCGAAATTGAAATGTCATCCATACAGTTTGATTCACAACAACAATTTAAAAAAAAAAATATATATATATATACATATATATATATATATATATACGAAAGGTAAAAAATATATGTGTAATAAATAAAGATAAAATATACAGATAAATAAATAAAGGTTAGGATCATGGTTGGTGGTTAGGTTAGGTTAGTGTGGGTCAAACCAATCCAATCGGCTTGCTACTCCCTCACTTGGCGGGACCCCAGCTGCCACTCAACAAAATCCAGATTGTTTGCAGTCCTGGCTCCACAACCCTGGAACGAGCCCCCCACTTACACCTGGACACTGGACAGATGTGGTAAGACTGGTAAGTTTCTTTAGACAAAAGCGTTGGCTAAATACATCTAATGTAATGTAAAGCCATGCACTAAGATACATACATAATTGGCTAGTTGCATTGTAATAAGTCTCCCAACAGAAAATATACCTGACCGGAGAAAGGAAAATGCTGAGTAAATCAGCATTCATGTAAATCGGGCGATACGGCATTTCTTTCAATCGATATCATGGTGTCCTCAAAAGACCCTTAACATAACATCCCATATACAACCCTGCTCCTCCTGTCCGCAGCCTCACAGTCACCGCATCGAGGCGGAGTGTATGGCAGTTCTCCGTGTGGCCGGCCGCTAGGGGGCATCACACACCACCGTGGGACCATCGTCCATCGTAGACACACACCGGTGTCGGCACTCTTTCCCCATACACACAACGTTGGGGTTCTAATCGGTTATGGGGTAGTTTTGTGTCGCAGTGATTCTAGTAGTGTGTGACGGCGGTAGACCACACGACGGTGGTGTTTGGTAGTGTATTCGGACAGTACAAGATCGTTCCAACGGATGATATGTCGGCCCTGACGTCACGGCGCCTCCAGGTGAGGTGCTGAGTCCAGCACGACGAGTTCCGAATACCACGGGTAAAGGTTTTATTTTTCTAATCTTCACTTTGTATGGTTTTTCAATTGACAGTCTGCCGTAAGCAGTGTTACGTTTGATTCGCGTAGCCGCTACTTAGCAAAGAAGTTGTTCAGCGGTCTTGGTCGTTATCAACGTCGGTCTTCTTCTTCAAGTCTTCAAGTCTTCGTCAGCTATTCAAATGGAAATAAAGTTAATGTGTTGATACGCTGAAGGTGAAGCCCGTTAGCTCAGGTGGTTATCACGACGTGTGTGTGTGTGTGTGTGTGTGTGTGTGTGTGTGTGTGTGTGTGTGTGTGTGTGTGTGTGTGTGTGTGTGTGCGCGCGCGCGCGAGTGTTAATGCGCGTGCGTGTGCGTGTGGCGTGTATTAAGATCTGATCAACATTCCCACTACTGTACTGCAGCACAATCCGTGTTACATAACGGCCAACCCCCAGTACCCTTTCTGTCTGTTTGTCTGTCTCCTTGTCTGTCTGCCTGTCTGTCTGTCTGAACTCTGTACCCTGTAGTTGATATTATCATTCATACTGAATAGGGGCCAATACTCCATGAAAAGGTGTATCTAAACTGGGGAGAATTGAACTGCAGCGATGGTGGTACAGAATTCTACCAGGACATGACCTTTATCATATCAGAGAGAGAGAGAGAGAGAGAGAGAGAGAGAGAGAGAGAGAGAGAGAGAGAGAGAGAGAGAGAGAGAGAGAGAGAGAGAGAGAGAGAGTGTGTGTGAGGAGGCGGATTAAAGTTATGCTTGATGTTTAAAAAGGCAGCCAGTAGAACGTCTTAACTACTATTTAATAATGCTATTGCATGCAATGCTATTTGCATGCTATTATCCTCAATGAACTACAGTCAATTCAGAGTGTAAGAGCCGGTAGGGGTTAGACTTTACAGAGACAGGTCATTAAGGAGCAGGTAGGGGTTAGACTGTACAGAGACAGGTCCTTAAGGAGCAGGTAGGGGTTAGACTGTACAGAGACAGGTCCTTAAGGAGCAGGTAGGGGTTAGACAGTACAGAGACAGGTCCTTAAGGAGCAGGTAAGGGTTAGACAGTACAGAGACATGTCATTATGGAGCAGGTAATCGTTAGACAGTACAGACCGTTCATTATGGAGCAGGTATGGGTGAGACTGAGACAATAAAGAGACAGGTCATTGAGGAACAGGTAGGGGTTTGACAGAGACAGGTCATTAAGGAGCAAGTTCTACAGGTTCTACAGGTGGGGTTCTTCTGGTTCTGCTCAGAGCGGTTCACCCTGACAGCTAGACCTGCTGGCTGGGAGGGCTGCTGGGACGTGGATCTGATCTGATGTTGACATGAGTCCAGCTGACCCAGGGCGGCTGGAGTCCCTGCCGCTGTGCGTGTTCTGTGTGCTGCATCACGTGGACTAATGACCGGGCTATGAGTGAGATTAGCGCGCACTTGTTCTTCAGCGCACACGCACGTGTGTGTGTGTGTGTGTGTGCATGTGGGAGTGAGTGTGCTACATTACAAGGACTAATAATCTTCCACTGGAAGCGTTTGGCCCAGGCTGTTTTTTTGAGCGGTGAGGTTTCCATGGAAACCACTCTGCTTGTAGGATTGTCTCCAGGTCGCCACACGTCCTGCATCCCCCCGTCAACCCCCGTGTGGCCTCAGGCTGCTGGGTGTGTACAAGTGGGCAAGTGCACGTGGGCGAGTGCACAGCAGTGTGTGTGTGTGTGTGTGTGTGTGTGTGTGTGTGTGTGTGTGTGTGTGTGTGTGTGTGTGGGGTTGTAACGTGTTCGTGTCTTGACACGTGGTGATGCACATAATTGATGCAGCTATTATAACGTATTTATATGTATTCCATCAGTCCCTCACCTTTAGATTTACTAGTAAGAAGATAGACTATATTTAATTATGTATAGATATATATAACGATGTGTGTGTAAAAGCATCTCTCAGAGTCTCTATGGAGATCCACCAGTCCTGTGCTGTATTGCAGGGAGTTTGTCTACACACACACACCTGCACACACACACACACACACACACACACACACACACACACACACACACACACACACACACACACAGACAGACAGACAGACAGACAGACAGACAGACAGACAGACAGACAGACAGACAGACAGACAGACAGACAGACAGACAGACAGACACACACACACAGACACACACACACACACACACACACACACCCGTGCCTCAGGGTCTGTAGTCTGTCAGGAGGACAGAGCTGATAAAGGTTCTATTTAGGGGAGCCAGCCTCAGATAGGTTGAAACTTTAGAGGTACCGAGATACACAGCAGATGAACCCTAAGCCCCCTTAACCATCCACACAGCTCAGCACTTTGAGGAGGAGGCGCTGCCGGTGGAGCCAGGGGAGGGGAGGGGGAGGAGCAGGGGGGATGGAAAAGGGGACAAGTTCATTATTTGCTAAAGTTTTGATTATCTTGTGTTTTCACTGAGCTTCGGTGGACAGGTTGCACACACACACACACACACACACATACACACACACACACACACACACACACACACACACGTGTCACAAGACTTTGACTGGACAGGGTTTAAAGTTCGATAAACCAGTCAAAGGTTTTCCCATATCTCGCACAAACACACACACGCACACGCATGCACACACACACACACACACACACACACACACACACACACACACACACACACACACACACACACACACACACACACACACACACACACACACACACACATTTGTATGTATGTATGTATTTATGTGGGTGGTGTGGGTGTTTCTGTGTGTGTAGTTTTAATACCGAGCTGGTGGTCTGAGCTTTGTTGTTATGTAACCTTGGTCATGTGACCATGTCACAGACTCTCATTAATACATCTGGTTCCCAAGAACTACAACTGTGAGGTATAATATAACTGTTCCTTAGCACTCTACAACTATAAGGTGTAGAACTGTTCCTTAAAACTCTACAACTGTAAGATATATAACTGTTCCTTAGCACTCTACAACTGTAAGGTATAGAACTGTTCCTTAGAACTCTACAACTGTAAGGTATAGAACTGTTCCTTAGAACTCTACAACTGTAAGATATAGAACTGTTCCTTAGCACTCTACAACTGTAAGGTATAGAACTGTTCCTTAGCACTCTACAACTATAAGGTATAGAACTGTTCCTTAGAACTCTACAACTGTAAGATATAGAACTGTTCCTTAGCACTCTACAACTGTAATGTATAGAACTGTTCCCTAGAACTCTACAACTTTAAGGTATAGAACTGTTCATTTTGAACTCTACAACTGTAAGGAATAGAACCATTCCCTAGACCTCTGCAGCTTTAAATTCTAGATATCAGTTTGACAATATTTTACCATCAGTTTGACAGCAGCCTATGGAAACTGCAGCATCTAATGATGTGCAGAGGTTCACCTCCATCATCCCACCTCTCTGTCCTCTGCAGCAAATGAGATGAGGCCTTGGGGGGCCTTGCCAATAACCAATCAGTGGATGACCTGTCAGGTGCCCCCCCCCCCCCCCCCCCCAAGAAAACACACACACACACACACAAGTCCAACTGTACGTCTGTGTGTGTGTGTCTGTGTGTGTGCGTGTATGTGTGCGTGTGCATGACAGCACTGGAATGTGTTTTTCTCCTCACCAGACCACCACCCCAGAAATCCTTGAATCAACTTAATACACACACACACACACACACACATTCACTTACACACACACACTCACACACAAACTGGTTCTGGTTACTGCAGCATTGGCTCAGCTCAGACGCAGGCTCGTGTTTCAGAACCCACAAGGGGGCCGGACTCTCTCTCTCTCTCCCTCTGCCTCTACCCACACAATCTCCCTCTCTTTCTCTCTCTCACTCTCTCCCCCTCTTCCCCTCTCCCCCTCTCCCCCTCTCTCGCCCTCTCTCTCGCTCGCTCCCTCCCCGTCGGGATGAGGAGAGACATGAGAGTAGCAGAAGAAAGTTAAAGTCCAGAGCCCAGAGCCCTGCTTGCCTGTAGGCCTGCATAGGCTGGTGGTTGCAGTTTGTTAGCAGTAAGCCTTGTGCTAATGGGCTAACAGTGTGTGTGTGTGTGTGTGTGTGTGTGTGTGTTTCTGTGTGTCTGTGGATTGGCAAGTTGAAGCCAAGTGAGGTAAAGTAAACTCTTATCTAGGGTGTCTGGCTTATGATGGCCGTGCACGTGAAGGGACACTTATGTGAAGGGACGCGCACGTGAAGGGGCCAAAAAAAAGGTCACAACACAACCTTGACCCCTGCGTGGCGGCGAGAGGACGGGGGCCAGGCTCCTCTAGCAAAGCATTTGACGATGACGATGGTGTTCCCCTGCTCCGGGAAATTGTGCTGTTTTAATACGCCTCAGCCTGTGTTTTAGCGGGTCATATTTTCAGGATGGTCGTGATGTCACTATGGTGTTTGTGACATCAAAGTGTTTCTGATGTCACGGTGGTTGAAATCTCACAGTGGTTGTGAGTTGTGACATGAGTTGTTATGTCACAGTAGTTCTAACGTAAAGGTGGTTGTGATGTCAGCGTGGTTCTTGTGTTGTCACGGTGGTTGTGATGTTACGGTAGTTCTGACGTAAAGGTGGTTGTGATGTCATGGTGGTTGTGTTGTCAGGGTGGTTGTGATGTTATGGTAGTTCTGACGTAAAGGTGGTTGTGATGTCACGGTGGTTGTGATGTGATGTCACGATGGTTGTGATTTCACATAGTTGTGCAACACTTGGATTGTTCTGCAGTTACTCCAGTGTATATGTGGCCCCATATGTCATCATATGGGGCCAGGTTACCTCCCCTTTCTCTGCTTGGCCCTCCCAGAGAATTTGGCCCGCCAATGAGACAATGAGCTAGGACCGTGCGAGTGCCACATGTGTGTGTGTGTGAATACACACACTGTAACACAAGTGTTCTTTGTTATTTGGATAACCGTTCTGCATGCAGCACAATAATGCAAGCTTGCATTAAGCTCCCATTTGGTGAAAAGACTAGACTGCGTTGGGTTCTCTGAGGTCTCTGGTATTTCCACAACGAGACTCGTAGTGCGGGTTATCTCAGCCATGGTTGAGAAGGAATTGGGAACCGCGACATGGAGGAGAAAAGGATTGTTACCCAGGATTGTCCGCCGGAGCCCCACTGCCCGCTGAACGCTGCCTGTTGCCCGTTGCCCGTTGCCCGGGGTTGTCTCCCGCCGGAGCCCCACCCTCCACCTGGACCCGCCTCTCTCCTCCTCATTAGCATTTAAAGCGACAGACACAGAAACAGCGGTTTGTGGAAAGCTCATTGTGGGACTGGCACGTAGTGGCTGTAACTCTGCACCAAGGCTGAATTCCTTCAATGTCTTCAAGTACTGTATTAGGGGCCCACTAACACCTATATTAAAGCATCCGTAAAATAGCATGCCATGGGACCTTTAAGACCATGGTCCTGAAGAGGCGAGGGTCCAATACAATGACTCAGACCGTGAACCACCCCTCTCCCACTCTTTGCTTTCCCTTCTTCTGATGAGGTCACCGTTTAGAGATGAGAGCAGAAGCAGAACCTTATATGACCAATAAGGGAGGTTCTAACTTTAGAGTGTTCCAAGCTGCTCATTGGTTAAGGCATCTAACTCTGGAGCGTTGGATTGGTCAAGGGTTATGTTTGTTCGGCCGTGAGAAGGGCTCCGTCAGAAAAAGATTAAATCTCCAGTATTTACCCTAGGTTCTAGGACGTTTAGAGACAGGATCTCAGCCTCTCTGTGAAGCCATTCTCCCCGTGACGGCTTCACACTGGATATAATTTGGATTCATGTTAAATATGCAGCGCATCGCTCAGCCCTAAGTGTACATTATATATACTATATATCTCCTGTGACTCTGACACTGTTTGGTGATGGATGTAGCCCAGTGTTAGAGTAGAGAGAGAGAGAGACAGCAGAGGGGCTGGCAAGCATCCTTGCTACTTGCAGCAGCATCTCAGCGGTAGTACAGCTATCGCTGAGGCGCATAGCTGGTGCGTAACACCTCCCTGTCAGAGCGGACGTCACACTCGCTCTCTCTCTGCCTGTCTCTCTCTCTCTCAGTTTCTCTCCCTCTCTATCGCTCTCTCTCTCTCTCTCTCTCTCTCTCTGTCTGTCTCTCTCTCTCTGTGTCTCTTTCTCTCTCTCTCTCTCTCACTCAGTATCTGATGTTGCACCATTTCTGCCTCACTTGTCCTTCACGTAATTTTCACACACACACACACACACACACACACACACACACACACACACACACACACACACACACACATAACCACACACACACACGCACACACACGCACGCACACACGCACACACACAAACGCACACACACACACAGCAGCAGGGTTACATTTATCATCCTTACAGGCAGTTTCGAACTTCAGCATGAAAATTGTTTACAGATGCAGAAAACACACACACACACACACACACACAGACACATACACACACACACGTGGTGGAAAGCTGTATTGTCAGAGTAGATGACCTTCTCAGGACCTAGATTTATAAAGTACGTTTGTACTCCTACCACTAGAACAGTGTAGTGTTAAGGTTCTGTACAGCTCTTACTTACCATATTCTTAGATATATAGCCAGTTTACTATATAGTCTACTGTTAACAGACTGTGTTCTACTGTACCAGACTGTATTCTACTGTAAACTGACTGTGGTCTACTGTAAACTGACTCTTCTATTGTCTATCTCTTGTAACTTCTTGACAACTTGCTCTTCACTCTATCTTTCCCTCCTACTCAATTTATCACTCTCACTCTCTCTCTCTCACTCACTCACTCACTCACTCACTCACTCTTCCTCTCTTTCACTCACTCACTCATTCACTCTTCCTCTCTTTCATTCACTCGCTCTCTTCCTCTTTTTCACTCACTCGCTCACTCACTTGCTCTCTCCCTCTCTTTCACTCATTCACTCTCTCACTCTCTCCTCCTCTCACTCCCTCACTCACTCTTTCCAACAGGATCGCCTCAAGGTGCTACTGTTAATTCTGGGTGATTGAGACTTGTCCTGGTTTTCGAACGCCTAATATAGCCTCTCTATCTCACTCTCTGTCTATTTTTCTTTCTCTCTCTCTCTCTCTCTCTCTCTCTCTCTCTCTCTCTCTCTCTCTCTCTCTCTCTCTCTCTCTCTCTCTCTCTCTGTCTATGTCTCTATATTCGTCTATGTCTCTCTCCAAAAGAGGCTCAATCAAAATACATATTGTATTACATTATCAAAGTGACAGTCGTTTCCACTAGACCTTAAATCAAATTCATGTTTTGATAAGAAATGTTTGTAAAAATGTCAGTACAAAATCGATGTTGTTACGTACTGACATCTTGAGTTGGGTGCGTTAGGTGCGTTAGGTGCCTAATACTGAAACAAAATAATCCCCCCAAAAATTGCCTCCTAATAGGGATCACCTCTTGGTGTTGTCCTGGAGGGGGCAGTATAACTCAACGTTCACCAAATAGCTCTGCACACCCCTGCATTCCTTCACTTCTGGTCTGGAGCCTCCTCCCTCCCTCCCTCTCGCTTCATCATTGTTATTAAATAATGTAATGCCCCTACAAGTACATACATGATGTTTCTATGCAACTGATCTACAGAACAAAGTCAAACACCACTTGAACACATATTAGGCATTTATTCAACGAAGACAAAAGTCGCACCGTTCTATTTCTCACGTTCACGTTCCGCAGTTCAGAAACTGTTTTTGTGGTTGTGTCACTTTAAGCTTGTGGTGGTAACGTTCCAACCAATAGAAACACACCGTTGCAATAGTAGTACCCACTACAGCCAATCAAATCCTAGCCCTCTCACGTTGAGCCCGTCCTAATATCGGGTGTCACTTGGAAATACGTCATGTAAACACAAGACTCTCAGAGTGGTGCCCCCTGCCCCCTGGTGGTCGGTCAGATGCAATACACGACCCAATCAACATTTTTAATGCGTCTATTATATCTATATTCTTTGTTATAAATAAATTGCATACAGTTTTTCCATTCAATCAAAATCTAATAAAAATGTACTCATTAATACAGTTGGGACCACCATATGAATCAAAACAGTTGACTCCTTATAACATGCTCATGTTAACGGCTCGTGACGTGATGTGTGTGTGGGCTAGTAAAGACCGGTTCTATCCTCCCGTATCCTGCAGAGCGGTGGAGAGTCCTGCCAGAGCAGAGCGCTGTGGTACAGCGGCCCCCCAGGGATGACCGCCCCACCGGCCCCCGCCTGCCTGGCGCTGCGCCTCCACACCTCGGAGGATCCCAACGGCAACGCCTTCGCCGCCTCCTCCTCCTCCTCCTCCTCCTCCTCGTCCTGCTCCTCCTCTCTCCCCGGCGAGGCGTCTCCTGATTCACCGAGCAGCCCGAGCGGCCAGATGCTGGCGGTCGCCGTGACGGCGGCCCGCGGCCCCGAGGAGGACGGCGGGACGGCGGGGGCGTGGCTGGACGACGCCTCGCTGTCGGTCTACCTGGACGCCCACTCCGGCCGCACCTGGAGCGACCACAACCTCAACCTGCTGGTCGCCATCGCCGTGGAGACCCACCCGGGACTCGGTCGGCACGGCAACGACGCGGGTGATGACCTCAGCGCGGGGAGAGGCGGCGGCTGCTCCTCGCCCGACTCGGACGCCACGGAGATCCCAGCCGACGATGATGATGATGATGATGATGATGATGATGCTGCTGATGATAATGTGGCCTGCGAAGAGGAGTCCTTGTTTCTGTCGGTGAGCTCTGAGCTGTCTCTGGAGATGTCCAGTAGGACCCAGTCAAGCCCCCTTAGCGAGGGCCCTCCCATCCTGGGGGCCTCCAGCTGCTTGCTGTCCCCCGCCACCCCCTCCCCCTCCTCCTCCTCCTCCTCCTCCTCCACCACTCAGCATCCAGACTCCGGGCTATCAGAAGCTGCAGTGTGTGAGGTGTCTTTAAAGAGCGTCCCCCCGCAGACAGTGCCAGAACAGCCAAGGCAGGCCACAGCGCCGGTCTCCACAGCAGCTAAACCAGCCAATCCGGTGGCATGGAGGTTCAGGAGACCGGACCTGAGGAACATCAAGGCCAAGGTGGTGTCAAGAACCGCCCCTTCTGCAGCTAAACCGTCCAATCAGGTATCAGCAGAACTGCTTTGTATATCGTTACATTATAATATCATGTTTATTCACACATAGAATCATCTTTGTGTTTATAAGTGAGTAATAACTTTATGTACGGTAAAAGAGGTAAAATATATCAATATAAAAGATAAATGTGAACACCAGCTATTTGTAATCTATTGCCTACAGAGACCATCAGCCAATCAGAGAAGAGCTGTTCCAAGGAAGGAGGACGTGCGTGTCAGTGGAGAGAAAGGTCAAAGGTCGGCCACAGGCGGGGTCAAGGCGAGACCCTCGCCCTGCCGCTCTGTCCAATCAGAGGAGAGGAGGAGCGCTCCTATGGCCAACAGGACACTCTCTGGGTCCAGTAGGTCTGACCTGGGGTTTGAGGTCGCGGAGGTGCTGCCTGTAGCGAACGGCGTAACCAAGACAGCGCCGGACACGCCCCTCGGACAGGTGAGCGCTGCATTGATGACATCATCAGAAGGCTATATAAAGTACTAAAGTACAGGTTGTACCATACTATATTAATAGTATGTATTATACTATACTATTATTACTCATACTATTGTCATACTCCTCCTAGTCCAGTCTGGTTACAGTGGTCCTAGTCCAGTCTGGTTACAGTGGTCCTAGTCCAGTCTGGTTACAGTGGTCCTAGTCCAGTCTGGTTACAGTGGTCCTAGTCCAGTCTGGTTACAGTGGTCCTAGTCCAGTCTGGTTACAGTGGTCCTAGTCCAGTCTGGTTACAGTGGTCCTAGTCCAGTCTGGTTACAGTGGTCCTAGTCC
>NC_140273.1:2875636-2893136 GCF_964030765.1 Micromesistius poutassou | reverse complement strand
TGAGAGTTGTCATGGCGATTTTTGGTATATTAATAGCTGACAGAAGCATCACTTGTTGTCCAGCAAACTACCATCCAAACCACGAGAATAATTCATGTACAACCACCTGAATACTGAATATATGTATTTATCCAATACTTCATATATACTCAACTACTAGAATACTTTACCAACTGCTAATAAAAAAAATATATATATATATTTAGTATATACTGCACGTAAACCTCCTAAGATGGCGCAATTTGATTGGTTCGCTATCTCAGGATATTGAGCAATATCCCGAGATTAAGATCTCAATCTCTGGATATTGTTTTCGGAGCATGCGTGACGGTTGTCACTCTACTAAAAACAAATAAACCCTGGCAAAAAGTGTTATCTTGTTTATTTTTGGAGTGTTAACTTGTAGTATATACTAAAACAATTATTCACCTCAGGCTCCGTGAATAGTGGGGAATAGCCCCCGAGACCGGTGAATAATTTAAGTTAAATATACAACAACAACAACAACAATCCAATCAACTGACAGTGAACTGCTGGGAAATAGCAGCATCTATAAGCTCCCTCCCAAGCTCAGAGGTTTAAGTTAGTATACACCAAGACACCTTCATGGTGTTCTGCTCTTTCCCAGCAGTTGACTCTCAGTCGTGGTATTTGTTGTTGTCCTGAAGAGAGACGACCCCTCCTCTGTGTCTGAGTGTCTACTGTCTGTCCCGTCCTCCTCAGCTCCTGCAGGGAGCCCTGCGGACGAGAAGCCCAGCCGATGTGCTCCTCCAGTGGGCAACCAGAGCTCGGCTAACCCCCTCGGCCCAAGCACCGCAGTTAGCACGGACGCTAACACTAATGCTAACAATAATGCTTGCAATACTGCTAGCACTACTGCTAGCGCTACTGCTAGCGCTACTGCTAGCACCAGGGCTCCTGGGATCCGTTGCAGAGCTCTTTCAGTACAGAACAGGACCACCACTACTGGTACACACACACATGCACACACACACTAACAAACACTACTAACACACACCGCACGCACACAGTAACACACACACACACACACATCATGTGTGTGCGATTTGATTTAAAAGGAATAGACTCGGCCTGTATTGTTCTCACTCCTCTTCATCAGGCCAATGAGAGCGTCTGCCGCACACTGCATCTGCTCTTTTCAAATGTAAATGATGCGTGTATTAATTAGCATAAAGAGCAGGGACCTGACATCTGATCCAGTGTGTCTCGTGGGAGGCGCGTGGAGACGCACTCTGACCTGCCGTGCTCAGAGCGGACCACCTGGGAGCGGATCACCAGGACGCATGTTGAGGCCAGGTGTGACCGGGTACGCGCCCACGCCTCAGGTGTTCTCTGCTTGTGCCTCCAGGCCTGAAGCCCCCTGCTGTTACCGGCTCCTCCCCCGCCAGGACCGCCAATCACGCCGCAGCCGGTCACAAAACGGCCGCCTCAGCCAATCCGGCGCCGCCAGCCAAACTCGCCCAGAATCCTTTGCAGCGGAGCGGCTCAGGCAGATACAACCGGCCGTCGTCTACCGTCAGCCCAGGTGTGTTGGTGTGTGTGTGTGTGTGCGTGTGTGTGTGTGTGTGTGTGTGTGTGTGTGTGTGTGTGTGTGTGTGTGTGTGTGTGTGTGTGTGTGCGGTGTGACCTATAAAAATACAATAAACTGCGTTCTTGTGTATGAGATGCATGAATGCACGAAGACTGGGGCTAGCCTTCTCTTTATTATTCGTTCCTTCCTATAACTATATAAGCCTGGTTAAAAAGGGTAGAGAAGGTTTGATTGAAGCACACCGCAGTTTGATGATTTTCTCTCGCAAAACAACATAGCTCATTGAAATATGACTGATTTCTTTCAGATTAGTCTTGGTGTAAAGACGGGACATTGGGCAATATTTCGATATTCAATGTGTTTTTGTCGTAATATGAAGGACATTGTGTGGCACTCTGGGAAATATGTGTGAAACATTGTCCAATGTGTAAACAACACTAATCCCAAATAAATCGGCTCTCAATGAGCTATTGAGATTAGGAAGCAAAAAAAAGGGAATATTGAACGTTTAACTGAAGTCATCATCGCGGATATCACCCCAAATATATTAAATGTGTCTTTAAAAATTCAATCAGATTTTACGGAAGGCGATAATATTGCAACTAAATCGGCAATAAAAGTGTGAGTTTGTTGGCAATAAAAGTGTGAGCGCCATCAGTTAAAGACACACCTTCTAGCATGTAGCCCGGTTGTAATGGAAATGAAAATCCCAGCCGTGCTGAGCTGCAGCTCCGAGTCAAACCGTGCCGAGCCAAACTGGTCTAATGTGGTGGAAAAACGCTGATGAAGAGATTATTCAAATCCTGCCTTTCCCCTGCCCCTCTCCCTTGCAGCAATCCTCACTGTGTGTGTGTGTGTGTGTGTGTGTGTGTGTGAGCACACAAGCGCGGGTGCATGCACAGTGCAGAAAGCAATCTTGCTATCCCCGGCTTCCCTCCCTCCCTCCCTCCATCCCTCCATCCCTCCCTCCCTCCCCCCTCCCTCATTCTCTCTCTCTCTCTCCATCTTTGCTTGGCGCCATTTTCCCTTCCCTTTCTATTGGTTGGGATTCGGGAGCCATTTTTCCATATGTGTGGTTGGTCGTCTCCCTCTCTCTCTCTTTCTCTCTATCTCTCCCTCTCTCTCCGAGCGGCTGACATTAGCGCTGTTTGTGTCTTTTCGTTCATTTCTCATCCTTCCTTCCTCATACCGTGTTTTGCTTGTTGGTGGATCTAAGGAATTCCGTCATTCTATTTTCCTTTATTTCCATTCCTTTCGCTTGGTCTTTTCCCATTACACGGAGGATGAGGAAAGAGTGAGGATGCTTTGCTCCAGAATGGGGCTGTGCTGGGGTCTGTGTGTGAGAGGTTTGGAGCACAACTAGAGACGCCTCCTCTACACTCTCTGCTGTTGTAGAGTAATTCCGTTTGGAATCCGAACTTTTTAACGGTTTTGCGAAGACGGAACGTACAACGCTGAGGTTTAAGGGGGGATGAGGAGATCTGTTTCACCGGAAGCAGGGCGACCGATTGTCAGCAACAAGGATCTGTAGGAACATCCCGGGAAGCCCTTGGAACAATCTGCTGGAACTACTGGAACATCTTAATGGAACCATCGGAACAATATGCCTGAACTATAAGAACATTCTTCAAAAGCCTTCAGAACATTCTGGGGGAACTATTCAAACTATCGAAACATTCCTGGGAACTATCAGAACATTCCGCGGAACTCTTAGAATATATTCAAGGGGAACTATCTGAAAATTACGGGGGAACCACCGGAACATTCCGGGAAACTATCGAAACCTTCTGGGGGAACTATTGGAACATTCCGGGGAACAATCTTCCATTCCGGGGGTTTGGCGAGGACAACAGGACAACATGTTGTGGTCTCCCCGGCTGGCGCTGTCGGACTTCCACGTCCGGCTGACTGCCAAGGGCTTGTTCCGGAACCTGCAGCTGCTGTCCGGATGCCGCAAGAACACAGTGGTGTTCCACGCAGGTCTGGAGAAACAGCACCTCCTCGTCTATGAGCACCTCAACACCTCCTTATCTCCATCAGCACCTCCTCATCTTCATCAGCACCTCCTCAGCACCTCCTAACTCCTCCTCATCTCCAACACCTCCTTATTTGCATCAGCACCTCCTCATCTCGTGTTAAACACCTCCTCATCTTCCATCAGCACCTCCTCATCTTCAACACCTGCTCCTCTCCAACTCCTCATGACAAACAGCACCTCCTCATCTTCAATACCTGCTCCTCTCCAACCCCAACTCCTGATCATAAACAGCACCTCCTCGTCCTGTACCAACCATCCTTCTATCCAGTTATTTTACCATCTCTCCCATGTATATATATATATATATATATATATATATATGTGTATATATATACAACATCACGTTTAATCCACCATATATATATATATATACTTATATATACAAAAACACACTCACACAAACATATATATATATATATGTATGTATATGTGTGTGTGTGTGTATATTTATATAAATACAGTTTACAGATTAACAGTTCATATCAACATCATGCTTCTAATCAGAGAGCTCTCTCTCTCTCTCTCTCTCTCTCTCTCTCTCTCTCTCTCTCTCTCTCTCTCTCTCTCACTCTCTCTCTCTCTCACTCTCTCTGAGCTCCACATGGCAGGCGGCCATGTTGCCCCTCCCCCACCGTGTTTTTAGCAGTCTGCCCAAGCCGTCACGCATGTAAAGCTCCACAATAACCTTGTGTGTGTGTGAATGTGGTTTGTGGCTGCGTGTGTGTGTGTGTATGTGCCTGGTTGTGTGTGTGGCTGTGTGTGTGTGTGTGTGCTAGCTTTAAGCTAGAGTGGTTGTGGAGATAGCCGGCCACCAAGGTCTGTTTTTTCCATCATGCTTTGTGAGGCAGTAAGCATGTGGCACACACACACACACACACACACACGCACACACACTCTCTCTCATGTGTAAACATACATGACCAGTGCATTTCAACATAGCAGTGGTGTTGTGTATTTCTCACACACACACACACACACATACACACACAGTTAGACACGCACACGAACACACCCACACATAAACATACACACACACACATGCACAAACAAACACACACATACACTAACAGAAACACACACACACACACGCACACACACGCACACACACACACACACACATGCACATACACATCCAGATATAAAGACACACAGATAAACACACACACACATACACAGATAAACACACACAAAGGCTCCTCCCAGATTGACCCAGATGTGCACGTTAACCCTGGCAACATCTGGATTAATTTAGATTATGAAGATTAGATGATTAGATTTAACGTCTGCAGTCCGTTCAAACGGGCCTGCTCTGAATGGCCGGCTGGCGCCCGGCACTGGTTCTGGCAGCTCTGCACATAACCTGGTTACCACTAGATTATATAACCTGGTTACCACTAGATTATATAACCTGGTTACCACTAGATTATATAACCTGGATCACACAATATAAACTGGAGGATGGTCATGATGATGAAGATGATGATAATGAAGATGAAGGTATGGTGACGACTCATCGGCCTCGTGCAGGAGAGGCCGCCCACCCGTCGGTCCGCCTGTCTGTCTCTCTGGGTCCGAGTCTGAACCACGTGTGTTTGGACCCCACAGGGCAGTTGAAACTCAGGTTGTTGCCAGGCAACACAGATGGCCTAGTTTAAAGATGTAATCGGGTCACTCATGTCCACTAATCACCAGGTCCACATCTCCATGTTTCCATGGTGATGGATCGATGCACGGCGAGGCCGTGATGTGGGCGTGATAACATTCTCCAACACTCACCGGCTGTCATGTGATCACCGGTTGCTAGGCAACCAGCTGCGTTGCTGATGTGCGTCTCTGGACGGACAGTTTGTGTGTGTGTTTGTAGGTATGTTTGCGCGCGTGTGTGTTTGTGTGTGGAAATGGCTGGGGGTCATTTCAGAAGCATTTAGTTACAAGTACACGTTAGATTTGTCATATAAATATTTAAATATATAAATATATATACTCTTATATTTATTTATTCCGTTTTCAATCGTTGACAATCCTTGACACTCACTTCCTCACTCCCAAAGCACTCTCTACCTGTATGTTGTCAGTATGTTGTAGTCATGGTAACTGTGTTTCTATGAGTTTCTAATATGTTTCCTCATTCTAACTGTTTCTATGAGTTTCTAATATGTTTCTTCATGCTAACTGTGTTTCTGTGAGTTTCTAATATGTTTCTTCATGCTAACTGTGTTTCTGTGAGTTTCTAATATGTTTCTTCATGCTAACTGTGTTTCTGTGAGTGTCTATGTTTCTTCATGCTAACTGTGTTTCTGTGAGTGTCTATGTTTCTTCACGCTAACTGTGTTTCTGTGAGTGTCTATGTTTCTTCACGCTAACTGTGTTTCTATTGGTGTGTATGGCGCTACACGCTAACCATGTTTCCATGGCTGTGTATGGTGTTGCATGCTAACTGTTGTTTCTCTCTCAGTGTGGGTCCAGCAGCACTGCCTGCCTGCATGTCAGACACCAGGTACTAACCTCCTCGTCCAGTAACAAACAGACCACTAGCAACTACATACAGATAGCTTAGCCTTTACCTCCTCTAGCTAGCAGCTAGCTACGTTTTAACTGGAGGAGCATTGTAAACACGGGTGGTTCAATGCCTCGTACCGATTGGGTAAAATCGATGCCAGGTGACTGTAAAGCAGTGTTCTGTTGTTCTGGTTTGGATTAAATGCTCCTCATTCAGGTGATCCCCCCCTACTACCCATTAGCCAATCTGTTTGTACGTTCCTATTGGTCTGATGTGACGACGAAACTAACCATACCATAATAGTCGTGAATGTCTGCTTCTCCCTCACCCCCCACACACACACCCACACACACACACACACAGTGTCTGTGTGTGTGTGTGTCTGTGTGTGTGTGTGTGTGTGTGTCTGTGTCTGTGTGTGTGTGTGTGTGTGTGTGTGTGTGAGTGCTGTCGAAGGAGACTGCCTCCTAACTCCAGGGTGGCCGGTTCCATTCCCGGCTCCTCCAGCGAGGTGTCCCTGAACCGTCTGCTCATGTCTTAGGTTTCTACAGCATTCCTTCTGTGACCTCATACTGACGACCTCATCAAGCGCCTCTGCCAGATGTGTTTGTGGGGCCCCAGTTGTTCTGACGTCAGTCGGCACGTGGTGGACAAGCTGTTATTACTTTACGGTGGATCGTTACCCTCTGGTGGGCGAGCAGCGAAGTGTCGCTACTTATATCGATTTATAATTAATTAATACTTATGTTATTGGAAATAAGAGGGAGGGAGAGAATGGGGGGGGGGGGGGGGGGGGAGAGAGAGAGAGAGAGAGAGGGGGGGGGAGAAAGAGAGAGAAAGATGAGTGACAGAAGAGAGAGAGAGCATGATGTTGATATGAACTGTTCATCTGTAAACTTTATCTATACAATATATATATTGTATGGAGAAAGAGAGAGAAAGATGAGTGAGAGAATATATATTATATTCACACACATATATATATATATATATATATGTATATATTAGTGCTGTCAAACGATTAAAATATATTGCGATTACACAATTAATCTCACATTTTTATCTATTCTAAATGTCCCTTGATTTCTTTTTGTTTTTTCTCATTTTAATGCTCTTATCAACATGGAAAAGTGGATCGGCTTGCTTTGTGCAAATGTTTTTTTATTGAAAACAACATTGGAATATACTGTAGTGTTCAAATTCACAATAACATTCTCACTTGGAGCAGTCATTCACACTTGGAACAAATGATCTCTCACACAATGTAACACTGTCCATCAATAAAAGGGTGAAAATCTCACAATAAGAAAATTAATGCTGTTAAAATGGGTTTGCCGTTAATAACGTGTTTAACTGACAGCACTAGTATATATGTATTCATGGTGGATTACACGTGATGTTGTGTATATAAGTATATATATTTATACTGTATATACAAGGGAGAGATAGTAAAATAACGGTGGAAAGAAGGATGGTTGGTACAGGTTGAAGAGGAGCTGTGATGAGGAGTTGGAGAGGAGCAGGTGTTGAAGAGGAGGAGGCAAGGAGATGCTTATGGAGATGGGGAGGTGTTAAGGACAGGATTAGGAGGTGCTGATGGAAATGAGGAGGTGTTGAGGAGGTGCTTAGAGAGGGAGTGATGGAGAGCACCAAACCACTGTTTCCATTCAGCTGAACAGATTCTGTACATGATGGGGAGAGGGAGGTGCAGTTAAACTTGGTCTAATGGATGGGTCAAAATAAGTCAGAAAAAACATTCACAGAGGAACTCCTCTCTCTCTCTCTCTCTCTCTCTCTCTCTCTCTCTCTCTCTCTCTCTCTCTCTCTCTGTCTGTGATCCTCCATCCTTCTTACTGATCAATATAATACACTTCCTAATGCACAACAGGGAACCTGTCTGCCCACCCTTCTCTCTCTCTCACTCTCCTCCTTCCAACTCTCACTCTCTCTCGCTTTCCTCCGCTCTCTCTCTCCTCCTTCTCACTCACTCTCTATTGCTCTACTCCTCTCTCCCTCTTCTCCTTCTAACTAATTCTCTCTCGTTCTCTCTCTCTCTCTCTCTCTCTCTGTCTGTGATCCTCCATTCTTACTGATCAATATAATACACTTCCTAATGCACAACAGCGAATGTGTCTGCTCACCCTTCTCTCTCTCTCACTCTCCTTCCAACTCTCACTCTCTCTCTCTCGCTCTCTTCCTCCTAACTCTCTCTCTTCCTTCTCACTCACTCTCTCTATCGCTCTACTCTCTCTCTCTCTCCTCCTTCTAACTCATTCTCTCTCGCTCTCCATTGTGAACTGGTCGCATTCAACTTGCGATCCATGATGCTTTGCTTTCAGCCACGTAGGGCGTGTCTTCGAGAGGGTGAGAGGGAGGGAGGGGGAGAGCGAGAGAGGGAGGGATGGAGTGTGGGAGGGAGGGGAGGGGGGGAGGGGGGCCGGTTTGTGATGGTTGGACTGTAACTCTAGCGTAAACGCGTGTCTGTCTGTGATGGCTGCTCGGTTTAGTATTCCTCTGTTGATTTGTGATTTGTGTGTTGTTTTGGTCTGTGTACCATCTGACTGAGCGTGTGCGTGTGTGTGCCGGTGGGTGTGGCTCTGTGACCATGCTAAAAATGCTAGCCACAGCGAGGCTAAATGCGCGCTGCTCTCTTGCAGTGGACAAGAACAAACCTCGGGGGGCTCCGGGTCGACCCATCCACCCTGGCTCCACCCCCACCACCACCACCACCCAGCCGGGCTGCACCACCACCCAGCCTGGCTGCCCCATCCCAGCTGGACCCAACCACAACCTCAACCAGAACCTTAACCAGCAGCCTCCAGCAGAGATACAGGTACACCCAGCTACACGCTAACGGCTCCATGCTAACCCTACATGACTTTGTGCTAACTAACTAATAACCAAATATACTAATGTTAACTACTAACTAACTACTTACTGAATATACTAATGTTAACTACTAACTAACTACTTACTAAATATACTAATGATAACTTTTAATAAGTGCTTTGTATATCCTAATGTCAACTACTAACTTGCTACTTATTAAATATACTAATGTTAACTACTAACTAAGTACTTACTAAATATACTAATGTTAACTTCTACCTAACCACTTACTGAATATACTCATGTCAACTACTTACTTAATACTAACTAGATATACTGATGTCAACTACTAACTTACTACTTATGAAATATACGTAACATGTATCATATGGAAATGCTGTAGAGGATTATGATCCCCACTTTACAGAAGCTAATGCTAGAGCTACCCCCTACTTCCCTGTATTCGGCTAGCATGGCTAACGCACAGCAGGAGACTCTCCAGATTTCTCCAGATTTCTACGTGCAAAGTTCAGATGAAAATGAGCTTTTCTGCTATCTCTGGCACATTTACATTTTGAGTGTAAACTAAAAATGTCAATTGATGTGCATTGTCCCTTTTAAATAAACAAATAAATAAATGGGGGTCCATGTACTCCTTTGAATCTTGATGCCCAGAGCAGAACAGATAATACCTGACTAGTAACTCCCAACTCAGCCACGTAGATTTTTTGTCATCCGTAAAAACCACTTAAACCAGCATGTTCCGGGTTTCCTCCGCAGGGTCCCGACCTGCTGAACGGGAACGGCCCGTCGTGCCGCCGCCCAGCGCAGACCCCCGAGGTCGGACCACGCAGCTCCACCTCCAACTCCACCTCCAACTCCACCTCCAACTCCAGCCCCGCCTCTCCCTCCGCCCCCACCCCCCAGGCGATGGGGGTGCGTACCGGGTCGCGCCCCAACGGCCGCGTGCCCCCCCGGCTGGCTGGGGGCCCCAGCTCAGGACCCCAGCCTGGGGGTGGGGGCAGGAGGGTGGAGGAGAAGAGGAGCTACAGTAAGGAGCAGGTGGAGGAGAAGCGTCTGAGGAGACTCCTGGTGCAGGGGAACCGCAGGGTGGAGGCGCTGGCCACCGTCATCCAACACCTCCTCTCTGAGGTGAGACTCCTCTCTCCTCTCTCTTCTCTCCTCTCTCCTCTCTCCTCTCCTCTCTCCTCTCTCCTCTCTCCTTTCTCCTCTCTCCTCTCCTCTCTCCTCTCTCCTCTCCCCTCTCCTATCGCCTCTCCTCTCTCCTCTCCCCTCTCCTATCGCCTCTCTTCTTCCTCTCCTCTCTCCTCTCTCCTCTCTTCTCCCTCTCCTCTCTCCTCTCTCCTCTCTTCTCTCTCCTCTCCACTCCTCTCCTCTCTCCTCTCCTCTCTCCTCCTCTCCTCTCTCCTCTCCCCTCCTTTCCTCCTTTCCTCCTCTCCCCTCCCCTCTCTCCTCTCTCCTCTCTCCTCTCCTCTCCTCTCTCCTCTCGTCTCTTAACTTCTCCTCTCCCCTCCTTTCCTCCTCTCCCCTCCTTTCCTCCTCTCCTCTCCTTTACTCTCTACTCTCTGCATGATCAAGCAGATAACGCAACACTTGGTGTGTGTGTGTGCGTGTGTGTGTTACATAACTGGCATATTTGAGAGCAATAAATCTGGAAGCATGTGAGAGTGATTTGAAATGGAGTTTGGTTCCATAACAAAAGATAGACGAGAGAAAGCGAGAGAGAGATACAGATTGAGAGACAAAAAGAGAAGGAGAGAGAGATACAGATCTCGAGAGACAAAAAGAAAGGGAGAGAGAGAGAGAGAGAGAGAGAGGGAGGGGGGTTGAGAATGCACCAGCTGCATCAGGGAGCCCTAGAGCTACGTTTGTGTGTGTGTGTGTGTGTGTGTGCGTGTTTGTGTGTGTGTTTTATCTTTGGGGTACATACCAGGGTTATCTGTGTGTCTTCAGGTGAACATAAACACGTCACCACGGCAATTAGCTCCTCGCAGGGGGAGGGACTTACTGTGAGGGGGTGTGGTCGGAGTGTGACTGGGCGGGGCCTCCTTCAGAGGTGGCTGGGTTTATGACACTAGTGTTAGTTGTAGCGGGAGGTTAATCATTGGAGAGAGAGTTGTGTTAAGTGCTACTGCTGGAGCGAGAGAGAGAGTTAATTTGTGTGTGTGTGTGTTCACGTGTGTCTGATAATGTATGTGTGTTACTCAGTGGATGTTTGTGTTTAGTTTTCAGTTGACTTAGGAGAGACCAGGTGTGTGTGTGTGTGTGTGTGTGTGTGAGGGACATGGGCTCCTCTGCTAGTAAAGTCCATGTTATAGAGTCATGTGAAAGTCTACAGAAAAAGAAGAAGAATGCAAAATGCAAGGTGGGGCAAGCTCTCTCTCTCCCTCTCTCTTTCTCCCTGTCTCTGTCTCTCTTTCGGGAGTTCATCTCAATCTCTCTACTTTGTTGCTTTTTAAATAGTGTTAAATTGGCTTTATATAGCAATATGTGTCTGGGTGAATTTGTGTGTGTGTGTGTGTGTGTGTGGGTGCGTGGGTGCGTGTGTGTATAGGTGTGGATGTGTGAATGTGTGTGTGTGTGTGTGTGTGTGTGTGTGCCTTTGTGTATCGCTATAGGTGTGTGTGTGTGCGTGTGTGTGTGTGTGTGTGTGTGTTTGTGTGTGTGTGCGCACAATTACGACCAAGTACAAGTCATCTAGCACCTCTGGTCTCTGGTCCAAGCCTGCACCAGAGCCCAGAGAGGACAGACCCTCTCTGGGCTCTGGTCCAGGCCTGCACCAGAGACCAGAGAGGACAGCCCCTCTCTGGGCTCTGGTCCAGGCCTGTACCTTTGGACGTTGGACACAGGAGGCGGGAAGGAAGAAAAGACAACATCATATCAAAACATCAATACAATGACAATCTAAAGAAGTAGACGTGTCTCTCTCTTCTCCCTCTGTCTTTCTCTCTCTCTCTCTCTCTCTCTCTCTCTCTCTCTCTCTCTCTCTCTCTCTCTCTCCCTCTCTCGCTCTTTTCCACTCTAGCGGGAGTTGGTGTTGAAGCAGAAGCAGAATCTTTCTAATCAACTGATAAACCTAAAAGAGGAACTGGGTAAGAGACACACTCACACACACACACACACGCACACACACTCACTCATGCACACACGCTCACGCACATGTTAAGATCAGAATATGTGATGGTCTGTGGAGGAAGAATAGTTAAGATCAGAGTATGGGATAGTCTGTGGAGGACTACTAGATTGAGATACTAGTTGAGATAACATTTGATATCTATTGTATCTTCACAGACCCACATTCTACCCCACCCCCTAACGCCCAGATCTCGAATGGTCTGAATGTGGAAATGACCCTTCTGGTTCAGCTCAGATTCACTAGGGGACACTAAGAGTTCTAGGAAGGGGGGGGGGCATGTTATCTCCATGGCTACGACAGTTACACGCCGCGGCGTGATACTGTAAGTGTCAGGGTAGCCTAACCCTCTCTCAGACTCAGAGGCAGACATCCACATCGACCGCTGGCCAGACGGAGCCTCACACATCCACGCACACCTCGTCCAAGTGTTTACTGAAGGACCTTCGGACCTTCACATGCTGTTTTTCGGTGACTGACACAACGATAGGACTTCACTCCTGTGTACGCTAAGGGGCGGTCTTATGTCAGTCACAGTGATACGATGGCAGAGATGACTATGTTGACAGTCATACAAGAGGTAGGACTACGTTTGTCTAATCACAGGGTTTGGGGGGGGGGGGGGTCCCTGGCCCTTTAGAGGAGGACCCCCGGAGAGGGATCCTCCCTCCAGGACCAGCTTGTTCTGGCCAGGCAGATGGATCCTGATGTCCATCAGAGGGGGTCTCCCAGGCCCCCCCCCCCGCCACTGTGGACTGTTTAGACATGGACGTAGTGTCGGAGACGTCCACCGTGGAAGAACACAGGACCATTAATATAATATCTATATCTATATATTATACAGATAAACAGTAGATAGAGAATATATTGATGACATGTGGCACGTTGAGGGCAGGACTTGAATGGTCGCCTCTCAACAGCGTAAACTCGTTACTGTTCGTCCTTCAAAACTGCTCATCAGAACCTCTCCAGATACATAACATGGAGATGAAATGGCCAATGAGATCCTCACCCAACAAAGAACAAAATGTTTAGAGGTCAGAGTGTGTTTGGTGAGATGTTATTCATCACAGTGTGCGGCTGTATGATCTTAATGACGTGCAGAGGTGGAGCGTGTAACACTACAGAGACCAGCAGGATTAAGCTGACATTAGAGTGGATTCGAGTGAATTTGGAGTGGTACTTGTGTATAGGCTCAGATGGGAACATCCCATTTACACACTGTGTGTGTGTGTGTGTGTGTGTGTGTGTGTGTGTGTGTGTGTGTGTGTGTGTGTGTGTGTGGAGGGGGGTAGATGATGTAATAAACACCACCTGCTACACCCCTGCCGCCTGCCGTCACACACACACACACACACACACACAAACTTACAATGCAGGCAGATGTACACATTCCTCTACTCACACACACTTTACCTCTCGCACAATAAGACACACATCTATCCTGCTGTGATCTCTTGGAGGACAGCGGGTTGCACCAGCTGCTGCTCTCGGACGTCTCGTTGCCGTGGTGACGGCCGGTCAGGGGTCTGGGGTCCATGTGGGCCTTTCTTGTGATATGGTCGGATTGCTTGAATGTTTGGAGTTAGAGTCGGCATGGCAACCATCGATGGGCCTACAGAGCAGAGAGGGGTCCAGAGTGTGTATGTTCTATATTTCGTATTCTATATTCTATTTTCTTTCTATATAATTGATTCCATATTCTTCCATTTATAGGGTGAAGGCAGGTATGTTAGGGTAAGGAGACGCTATGAGTAGGACAGGTATGTTAGTGTATGGCAGGTATGTGAAGGGAGGTATGTTAGGACAGGTATCCAGGTAGGTGTCGAGATGTTTGCTACCTCAGCTTTTGAATTTGATTAATCGTTTAGTGTTGTGAGTGTGTGTGTGTGTGTGTGTTTGTGTCTTTGGTTGTGTGTGTGTGTGTGTGTGTGTGTGTGTGTGTGTGTGTGTGTGTGTGTGTGTGTGTGTGTGTGTGTGTGTGTGTGTGTGTGTGTGTGTGTTGTGCGTGTGTGTGGGGGTGGGTGTGTGTGTGTTTGTGTGTTTGTGTGTGTGTGTGTGTGTGTGTGTGTGTGTGAGAGGCAGGAACAGACAGGGCTGAATATTTGTCAGGGGGTGCAGATGTTTTAACGCTGGAGGACACACCTCCTGGAATGTGTCAGGAATGCACACGGACAAGCACACACACAACCTACATCTTCATCTATCTACATATATACAGTATATATATATATATAGTATATATATATATATATATATATATACTCTCTCTCTATATATATATATATATATATATAGTCATATTTATATATGTGTGTGTCTCTGTGTTATATGTTTTATATATATATATATACGTATATATGTTATATCGATAACAATATACGTATATTAGTTATATTTCTGAGTGTGTCTGTATGCGTGTTATATGTTACAGATATATGTGGTATAGTTACATAGTTTGAGGCTGTAGCAGGAACTGGTTGTCCTGGTTTGATCTGGTAGGACCTGTTCGGCCTTAATGTTCAACACACAGAATGTTGTGTAGCTGGTCTCCCCTCGGCCAGGCCGGTTCCTCAGAACAATGACATGAACCAGTTCTGTGTCCTGTGTGTATGTGTGTGTGTGTGTGTGTGTGTGTGTGTGTGTGTGTGTGTGTGTGTGTGTGCGTGTGTGCGTGTGTGTGTGTGTGTGTGTGTGTGTGTGTGTGTGTGTGTGTGCGTGCGTGTGTGTGTGTGCGCGTGCATGTGCGTGTGCGTGTGTGTGTGTGTGTGTGTGTGTGTGTGTGTGTGTGTGTGCAGCCTCCTCCACGCTGAGCTGTGAGCAGCTCCAGAAGGAGAAGGAGGAGGTGCTGTCGAGCCAGCAGGAGGTGCTGCGCAGCACGGAGGAGCAGCAGAAGGAGGAGCTGGTCCAGCTGGAGGACAGGTAGGAGGCACACCCTGCCCTAGCTGCTGAGCAAGGCCCCAAACAGCCTGACACCCTCACCCTATCAATGAAGTGACTTTATCAAAGTAACTGTAACCATGGTCTACTCACGGGTTTATAAAAGTCAGTATTTAAATATAAATAACCACAGCCAGTAACTCTTTACAACAAGGGTACATTAATGAACCATTCTCATTCTCATTCAAGTAGTTACTTACATTTTAAAGTAAACTTCTTAAAGTAACTATTTTCACATTAATACCACTTTATTAAGGTAACTTTTACATATGAAAGTAACATTAAAGTAGCTAACATTTAAAAAGAACTACATTAAAGTAACTATACCATTGTAAATCAACTTTATTAAGGTATCTTTATTAAAGTAACTTAGATATTAAAGTAACTAACATATTCAAGTAACTTTATTGCAGTAACTAACATATTAAATCATTATTAATTATAAAGTATTATCATTATTATACATTATAAAGTATCAATAACATATTAAGCAACTTTGTTAACTATCTGACATATCCAAGTAGGTCAATTTGAGGGGGAACTGTTATGTTTCAGGCTGAGGAGCTTCTACCAGGCTGAGTGGGACAAAGTTCACCAGCGATACCAGGAGGAGGCTGACAGATTCAGAACCCTGATGGAGCAACAGGTCAGACCCCACACACCTAACCCTAACCCTAACCCCACACACCTAACCCTAACCCTAACCCTAACCCCACACACCTAACCCTAACCCTAACCCTAACCCCACACACCTAACCCTAACCCTAACCCTAACCCTAACCCCACACACCTAACCCTAACCCCACACACCTAACCCTAACCCCACACACCTAACCCTAACCCTAACCCTAACCCCACACACCTAACCCTAACCCTAACCCTAACCCTAACCCCACACACCTCACCCTAACCCCACACACCTAACCCTAACCCTAACCCTAACCCCACACACCTAACCCTAACCCCACACACCTAACCCTAACCCTAACCCTAACCCCACACACCTAACCCTAACCCCACACACCTAACCCTAACCCTAACCCTAACCCCACACACCTAACCCTAACCCCACACACCTAACCCTAACCCTAACCCCACACACCTAACCCTAACCCCACACACCTAACCCTAACCCTAACCCTAACCCCACACACCTAACCCTAACCCTAACCCTAACCCCACACACCTAACCCTAACCCCACACACCTAACCCTAACCCCACACACCTAACCCTAACCCCACACACCTAACCCTAACCCCACACACCTAACCCTAACCCCACACACCTAACCTTAACCCTAACCCTAACCTTAACCCCACACACCTCACCCTAACCCTAACCCTAACCCCACACACCTAACCCTAACCCTAACCCTAACCCCACACACCTAACCCTAACCCCACACACCTAACCCCACACACCTAACCCTAACCCTAACCCTAACCCTAACCCCACACACCTCACCCTAACCCCACACACCTCACCCTAACCCCACACACCTAACCCTAACCCTAACCCTAACCCCACACACCTAACCCTAACCCTAACCCTAACCCCACACACCTAACCCTAACCCTAACCCTAACCCCACACACCTAACCCTAACCCTAACCCCACACACCTAACCCTAACCCTAACCCTAACCCCACACACCTCACCCTAACCCCACACACCTCACCCTAACCCCACACACCTAACCCTAACCCTAACCCTAACCCCACACACCTCACCCTAACCCCACACACCTCACCCTAACCCCACACACCTAACCCTAACCCTAACCCTAACCCCACACACCTAACCCTAACCCTAACCCTAACCCCACACACCTAACCCTAACCCCACACACCTAACCCCACACACCTAACCCTAACCCTAACCCTAACCCCACACACCTAACCCTAACCCTAACCCTAACCCTAACCCCACACACCTCACCCTAACCCCACACACCTAACCCTAACCCTAACCCTAACCCCACACACCTCACCCTAACCCCACACACCTAACCCTAACCCCACACACCTAACCCTAACCCTAACCCTAACCCCACACACCTAACCCTAACCCTAACCCTAACCCTAACCCCACACACCTCACCCTAACCCCACACACCTAACCCTAACCCTAACCCTAACCCCACACACCTAACCCTAACCCTAACCCCACACACCTAACCTTAACCCTAACCCTAACCCCACACACCTAACCCTAACCCTAACCCCACACACCTAACCCTAACCCCACACACCTAACCCTAACCCCACACACCTAACCTTAACCCTAACCCTAACCCCACACACCTAACCCTAACCCTAACCCCACACACCTAACCCTAACCCCACACACCTAACCCTAACCCCACACACCTAACCCTAACCCCACACACCTAACCCTAACCCCACACACCTAACCCTAACCCTAACCCGACACACCTAACCCTAACCCCACACACCTAACCCTAACCCTAACCCTAACCCCACACA
>NC_140273.1:2635636-2865636 GCF_964030765.1 Micromesistius poutassou | reverse complement strand
TATGAGGAGCAACTGAAGATCAGGAGCTACTGACGATGTGAAAATGAAGTGGTGGTCCCTTTTCCACCTCAGAGGGCCTTGGCCAGTCTGTTGGGTTGGTAACCATCAGGCTCTCCACCAAGGCTTGACCTTACAAGAGAACTTTAAGACCTTAACTGTGTTGCTACGTTGGACCCTGAACTACTGCATGGATATGAATTCATATTAGTAAGTATATGTACATTTATATCTATTGATGCTTAGTAATTGATAGTATTTATTGATATACTGTACTGTACATACATATTTATTGACAGACTGTTTATGCATTCACTCATTCACTAGTTCAGAGATCCAGTGCAGATATCTCGAAACATTTGCAGGGCCTTTAAGAGATGATCCCAGCTAGCTCAGGCCATTTGGAGAAAGCAGCCAGAGTAAGGATGATTATGAAAGTATCCCATAATAACAATTGGACCCCTCCCCCCAGGCCTCCCTCCAAAGCCACTGCCACAAGGTGTGCAGGGCAAAGAGCGTGCATTAAGCCAGGTAGCTAAGTAGATAGACAAGTAGGCCAACCAATCTCATCATTCTGGCCAAAATAATTGATTGAAAGGCGTTTGGTTTATTGATAACTGTCGGGATGTAGACACAATTTCACCCAGTATGACAAACATTGCTTCTGAAATAAATGGCCTACCCTAGTTTTCAAGACTACAGTAACTGTGAAAAACATTTTTTGACTGAAACATCTATTGACTTGGTCCCGGCACTCACTTGTTTTGCGTGCGTGTGTTGTTTTAAGGACAGGGGTCCTGACCCTGTCTGTGTGTGTCCCCTTCGTGAAGCAAGTCGGTTTGTTTGTACAACCGAGTTATTCAAACCCACCCAGGCACACACTAAACTAAACGGTAAGCCTTCTCATGTTTTTGGCAGTTGCTTTATATGTTGTTGGTATGGCTACATAGGTTATGGGCGGGGTTATATATGTTGTTAGTAGGGTCACCTGCCGTGGGTGGATCCACACATTCAGTGGCTCAATCAGCTGTGGGCGGGGCTTTATATTCATGTGGGCGAGTATATAATCAAAGCAGATCATCTCGTAGGTTAGGATGTTCTGTTGGAGGCCAACAGCCCAGAGAGGTATTGATCAGGCCTCCTGAACCGTGTAGTGCCTGGTGTGTTGACTGAGCGGGGTCCAGAGCAGGCCAGTCCATGATGTGTGTCGCCCGGCCTGGAGCCTGGCTCTGGCTCTGTTGTCTCGAGACATGGAGCGCTGCCGCGGAGCCTGAACGGGTGCACGGTAGGACTCAATATATCTACTAAGGTTCCCCTGTCTCATATTAGTTACAACAATTGGATTCACTTTTTATTTACTTGGTTTTATTTATGTATTTTTTTACCTTCTGCTCACCTGCCAGGGTCAGCACGCACACTGCTGCTGGTGGGATGTTGTGAGGTTGTTGATTTTTTGTTGTGTCGTTGTGATGGTGTATTGTTGTGATTGGTTATGAGGTTGTTGTTAATGTTCTGTTGTCGTTATTGTGTTTTGTGAGTGTCATTACCTCATTATTACTTACATTTAGGGCATTTCACACAATTATTGTTGTTTTTGTTATGGGTCCAGGTTGTTGTTGTGGGTCCCAGAGCGGTCAGGGACCCGTTCTCATTGGCTGAGAATGAGGTTGAATCAAAAGTTGAATAAATGTTGCTCATCACATTTGTGTGTCCGTGTGTGTGTGTGGGTCTGTCCATGTGCTGGGGTCTTGGGGGTCTTATATGTGAGTACCCTCTCCTCCACAGACTTCCTGGCGGGTCCCAACATCTTCGTGTCCTCCATGATGGATCCCTGGCGGCAGGGCCGGGACGGGCCGTCGGTGATGAAGGGCCACAGCTTCACCATCACCTGCTCCGTCCAGCCTCAGTACCCAGGAGGATCCTTCAACCTGCTCTTCAGCGGCTCCAACGACCCCACCCACAGTCGGCCGGCCCTGAACCACACCGCCCACTTCCTGTTTCCTGCTGCCGTTTCCGCCCAGCAGGGGAACTACACCTGTGTTTACCTGGTCACCTTCCGCTCCAGGCTGTTCGCCTCCAGGAGCTCTGTCCTCTCCATCACCATCTGGAAAGGTGAGCACACCTGGCCCCCTTTTCATCTAGACTAGTGGTTCTCAGACCCGGTCCGCTCTGGACCCCACAGGGTCGACGTGTGGCCGTAGATGGTCCACTGGTCGTAGGGTTCCAGGTGCATCTGCCCCTCAAGAGGCAGAGTGTAGGTGGGCCCCCTCGGTTGAATCATGTGACGGAGGAAACCGACTTACGTGTTTCAAGTCTTAGAATTACATCTGGGCGGACTTGTTTTTGTAGTAATATGCAAGGCCCGCACAAACCAACTTGACATGAGCTAAAATTTTGAGCCATAACACAAGCATAACACAAGCTCCTTCAGAGAGAAGGCTAGAGACGGTAGCTTGGTTCGCCGGCAATTTAGCCTACTATCGAGCAGTTCACTCAACGTGTGCCTATTGCTTTAGAACATTTCCACCCTCTCCATCAATCAACATTATTAGGCTTCAGTGAACTATGCTATTGCTTTTATATAATACAGTTATAATACAGTTTTAATAAAACAGTTCAAGTTAGGCGCGGAGTGATACGGAACTCTGAACTGAATGGGCGTCATAGCTGTGTACACGCTCATTATACAACAGTTGGGAACCAATCAGATCGCTTGATTTAAGCCACCCGTTATATAAATATTAATATTATACTAGGTTCTTTTTATATTGTAGTTTATATTGTATATTTGTATAAATTATTCTAGGTTCCAAGTTGATAGTGATATATATTGATACATTATTCAGTGTTATTCAGACCAGGTAGCAATGTGTGGTGCCCCACTGCACGGTTGTCAACTTTTGGTTTTTGGCCGGAGACTCTTATAAGAATCTTATGTAGAATCTTATAATGCTTACATTATAACCAGGGGTGCACATAACTTTTGGGAATCAATGCGGAATCAATTTGTGGCGCTCGTTTTTGAATCTGTGTATCCATTATATTATATTATTATTATATTATTATTATACTAGGTTCTCAGTTTAAATGATTGAAATAGTTATATATATATAATCATATCAGGTTACAGCAGCTCCCAGGCGGCTGAAGGCCTGCTGTGCTCCCCAGACTACGAGGAGGTGATGCTGGTGTGGGGGTCGTCTCCGTGTGACGGCCGGCAACTTCCAGGACCAGTGGCAGATGTTAGCGAGCAAGTCGTCGGGCTGGAGCATGCGGCACGCCAGCATCGTGTGCCGACAGCTCCGGTGTGGCACGGCGGTCTCCACGCGCCGGGTGACCGGACGCCACCGCACACGCTCCCTGCGCTACTTCTCAGACTGCCGGGGGTCGGAGAGCGCGCTGCTCGACTCTGGCACCGTGATCCCCTGGCCTTCCGACAGCAGCCTGGAGGTCATCTGTGAAGGTGAGGTTCTGGACCAGTGTACCCCACCTTTAGACCAGAGTACCTCAACTCTAGACCAGAGTACCCCACCTCTAGACCAGTTTACCCCCCAATATCATGAGATTAAGCATAAGGGTTATGGTTTTTGTTCAGGGTTTTAGTTCAGGTCTGAACTGAGCTAAATCCTCCCCATGTGACGGGGTTCAGGTCTGAACTCTTGGAAGGTGTGGTCAGGATAAACCTCGCTGTTTTCTCTTTCCCAGCCCGCCAGAGAGAGAGTGAGGATGAGGAAGACTACATACAGTAATGTGGACCAGTAAGGCTCTCCTCTGGTCCACAGCACATCATCTGATTCCCTCGCTACCAGGAGCAAATTGGCATTTGAAGAGAAAAGAAGGAGAATATTTATGTACAATAGAAATACTTTTAATTGGATGTTCAGCACAGGCATCGTTGACAACGAAATTAAAAAAAGATTTAATCTTTCCCAGGGTCTCTCTCTCTGTACACCACGCTACACATGATGGTCCTGGAGATTTAGCTGGCTTAAAAATCAAACCAACCAACTCTCTCTCTCACACACACACACACACACACACACACATACATACACATTCTCTCTCTCGGCCACATATAGGTGAGGGGGGCGGGGGGTGTCTGCAATCACTTCTAGCTGGTGAGTGTGGAGATCCTGAAAGACAAACATCACAAACGGTGTAAGTGTGGTTTTACTTTCACACACAATCTCTCAAGTGTTCCCAAGTAAACACTGGTCACCGTTATCATGGACTAGTAAGCTCAAGAACTCAAAGCTGTTGTGTGGTACCATTTCCCACCACCGAGGAATATTAAATAAAATGTTTTGGCGAGAACAGAGGAACAGCTGGATAAGCCCGGGCTGTGACCCTGGAGTAGAACGGGGGATCTTAAACGTTTTCTCCTTGGGACCCAGCAGACACACAGGGGTGTTCTGTCTGGGGCTCGTCGTACCCTTTGAGAACGTCCTCCTAAATGACAAATGTAAATCGAGCTAAACATGTACCTGTGAACACGGTACTTGTGGGCGGTTGTTTATGTGGGCATGCTAAGAAACCATTTGCTTGCATCTTATCAATTCTAAACCAACACAAATGATTGGTGGGTGGTGGTTGAGGTTGAAAGATGCTCTGGACCAGTGTGTCTCTGAGTGGATGAGTCCCACCCTTCTCATGCGTCACATTTGGACCATAGGAACTGAAAATGCTACAAAAAAAAAAGTTCAATCTGACTACATGAAAAGTTCATGTCAGGGTTTGTCTGATAGAATTAAATAGAATTATCCACATCAATAAATGCGTAATTTGTTGCACAAATGTCATGGGTAAAAGACAACTTTATGCCAGTTCACTGATGTTGACAGCTATAACGTACGGCTCAGAGAGGAGCAAAAAGCAGCAGGAGACAGCGTGATCCTGATTGGCTGCATCAACATGGCTAGCCTGTAGTACATTTTATGAAAAATAGGAAAAGTGAGCAAATAAACCTTTGTAAATGTTTTTCAACGGTCCTGGTGTGAGGCATGAGGTGGGCGGGGCTTATCCATGATGGAGCCACGCCTTCTTGGTGGAATTGTGATTGGTTTTCAATAAATTATTTTTATGTTGATTTTTTAATGTGTTTTTGCCATTGAATACTTGTGGTCTACAGTAACCGTTTTAATAAGCCACTTGAGGCTGTAACTGCCATGAGTTTAAGAACAGCTGGAGGGTGTTGGCGCTATGTTAGAGTGTGAGTGTGTGTGATTTTTACTGTAGCTTCTCCTGCAGCTGCTCTAGACTCTGGCGGTCGACGTAGCGGGCGAAGAGTCCCAGCAGGTTGGGGGGGGTGAAGAGAGGCGGGGCCAGGGTTGATGAGGGCGCGGCTAGCAGCTCCCGGGCCACCGAGAACACAAGCTCCGTCCTGGACACACATCACACACACAAATCACATAAATCACATTATACAGACATCAAACAAATCACATTATACACACACCCACACACACCCACTTGTAGAATGTGTGCCAAGTGTGTTGGGTGGGTCTATATTAGTCCAAATCGCACTGCCATTTGTCCTTCCCATTATTACGCTCTTTCTCACCAACCGACTGCCCCGATCTTGTGGGCCCCCCCCCCTTAGGGTGGCTGCCGTGGTGGGCCCCCAACGCAAGGTCTGGTGCCCCAAATTTCGCAAAGTTTCTAAGGCTAAGCCTGCGTCTAAGCCCTTTCATTTTATTTAGACTAACGGAACCACCTTTCTGCTGGGAGATGTGAGAGCTATTAAAGTTGTTGGATGCTTTACAGCCGAGCAGAGGGAGGTGTCTGGACAGTCGATTTGACCTTTATTATTTTTCAAATTTTTATCCGTTTTTGGTTTAATCATGAGTAACCTAATGAGTTTGTTATTTTTTTTAAGTAGCCTACACCTGGTTTACTTGTGTATGATGAGTATACTTTGTATTACATCCTGGAATAAACCATCTATTCCACCCTCTGATCCAACCTGTCAAGCTTCCTTGATTTCCACTTCAAGAATTACTACTACGACGAAAAATACACGACGCAGAGTCTATACGAACAGTTTAGAAATAAGCTGAAATCGAACACACTCCACTCACCAGCGGTTGTCGTCCATAAGCTGACAGTTTGGGTCAGAGCTCTGCATCCTGTCGCCCTCACTCAGCACCAGGTACAGCAAAGTCACACCCAGCTACACACAAAGAGACAAACACATACGCATTACACACACAGACAAGCATGGGAGACTAGTATACAAGTTATTTTTAGAAGTACCAGTAGTATAGTCACGTATGGGTAAGTAGTATTGTAGTACTACTATAAGTAATAGTATTAGTACTAGTAGAAGTACTAGTATCACAAGTAGAAGTACCAGTACCTTGTTTTGCAGAACGGAGGCCAGGTTGCCCTCCCTCCCCTGGATCTCCTGTAGTAGATCTGTGAGGGCGGCGCTTGATAGGGACTGGATCACCACGGCAACAGGCTCCACCAACCAGCACAGCACCTGCACAGGTAGGTCAGAGGTCAGGGTGACGCTATCCAGGTGGCTCCAAAATCTATAGATAGAGAAATCTCTGTCCCTCTATATTAAGTGTTCATACTGTGGGTATGTGTGAGTAAGCGTGCATGCTTGTGCGTGTCATTCACCTGGTCCTGTTTGTCCTTCTTGGCCAGGGCCGGGAGGTTGCGGGCGATCGCCATGACAACGGCGGCTGCCTGCTGCGCGGGCAGGAAGGGGAGGAGCCTGGAGATGAGCCGTTTCCCCTTCCTCACGGACATGATAGTCACACACTGCTCGTCACTCACCCTGCAGAGACACACAGTCTTTGGTCTTTGTGTGTGTAGGGTAGTGTTGTCAAAAATAGATTTTTCGATATATACAGTATATAAATATAAATAAACATATATACACACTGACATTTGAAACGGTTTCAATAATCATTCTCCGCAGTTCAAAATGGTATTGAATATTGGTATTTTTCAAAGGATTGTATCAAAGTTAGAAAATCCAGGACGTGAGAACACTAGTGCAGAGTAAAAAGGGTCTGTGAGTGTGTGCAGAGTACTGCGTGCGTGCGTGCGTGTCTGACCTGTCGGCCTGCTCTGCATGTGTGAGCAGGGTACAGAGGGTCTCCGTGTGGGTCTTGTGTCGCTCCAGCAGAGCGCCCCGCTCTTCCTCCGCAGCGTGAATGAAGCGCTTCTCAAAGTCCTGTACCTCCAGCAGAGAGCTGTACATCTACACACACACACACACGAAAACACACACACACACACACACACACACACACGTAAACACACAGCGCTGGTCTGCAGACCACCATGCAGACCCTGGTTGGTCCTGACAGCAGAGCAGGAGGAGACAAGTACAACCATCGCTTACCTTCTCCACCGTGTAGAGGATCTGCCTCCGCTTGTTCCAAACCTGCTTCTCCCTCTTCTCCTACACACACACACACACACACACACACGTCAGTTTAACTGGTCAGCTACACTGCCAAACCAGCACACCCAACCATCATTTCTTGTTGCCTGTCTAACATTTTCAGATGAGAGAAAATGCAGATATTATTAGATGAGGAGGGTTTGAGTAGTGCTTATGGAGAAGCATTGAATGGTCGGATAGGAAATCAAGCTTCTAAAATAACCATTGACAAAGAGGACAACAGAGACCTAAAACAACAGAGCCACGTGCCTGTTGCCATGGCTACCTCCATGCTGCCAAGCCAGCTCAGTGGTCATTTGATCTGTGTCACATGCATAGCTTTCAGTTTGAAACCAGCCACCATCACAAGGGGACAGAGAGAGGGAGATGGCAGACCTCGTCATCGGAGCGGCTGGTTACCACGGCGTCGATCATCTTACGAGGGTTATTCACGCTGGACACCGTCAGCTTCCCCAGCGAGCCCGCAAACTGAACTGAAACACACACACACACACACAGTCAATGTGTGTACTTAGCTGGTTGCTAGGTGCAGCTACCTGGTCACTAGGCATAGTCACCTGGTCGCTAGGTGCAGTTACCTGGTCAGTAGGACTCCTACTGACCAGGTAACTGCACCTACCGACCAGGTAACTGCTCCTACTGTAGGAGCAGTTACCTGGTCGGTAGTCAAGGTAAACTGGCCGCTAGGCGTGGTTACCTGGTCGGTAGGTGAGGTTACCTGGTCAGTAGGTGAGGTTACCTGGTCGGTAGGTGAGGTTACCTGGTCGGTAGGTGAGGTTACCTGGTCGGTAGGTGAGGTTACCTGGTCGGTAGGTGAGGTTACCTGGTCGGTAGGTGTGCTCCACCTTGGCCACCTGGGGAGTGATCAGCCTGGTGGTGTGTTCCTTCTTGCTGCTGTCCCGCTCTCTCTCCTGCCTCTTCTCCAGCTTCTCGTAGTAGTTCTACACACACAAACAAACAATTTTTATACATACACATGCATACATATATATATATATTATTTCATAACTCATTGGGCAACGGAGAACCACTTCAGAAATAAGAGAAGGAAGTGACCGCCTATGAAACTAACCTGGTAGTAGAATTAGTACTAACCTGGTAGTATTAGTACTAACCTGGTAATATTAGTACTACCCTGGTAGTATGAGTATTAGTACTAACCTGGTAGTAGTAGTAGTATTAGTACTAACCTGGTAGTAGTAGTCATCCAGGTAGGGGTCGGTACTCTGAAGCTGCATCATCTGGATCTTTGCGACCCACTCCTTCTCCCGCTGGGTCATCAGGTTACTGTAGGGGTCTCTGCTACGCCTGTCTAACCCCACCCTGCTGAGGACACACAGGTTACACACAGGTTACTGTAGGGGTCCCTGCTACGCCTGTCTAACCCCACCCTGCTGAGGACACACAGGTTACACACAGGTTACTGTAGGGGTCCCTGTACTGGGACTGTTAAAGTGATTAGTGGTGGTCCACTAAGTGCTTAGTAGAACTCCACTAAGTGGTCGTCCACCAAGTGGTAGTCCCAGTGCACAAGTGGAGCGACTGTACGATACTGGGGCGGCTTTGGCTTCAGTTGGAGGCCCTTCATACCCCAGTGGTCTGCTCTGCATCCTCTGGGTGAGCATGCGGCGGTGCTGGGGGTGGAGGTGGGTGGTGTGGTAGATGGGCGGCCCGTGGAGAGGCGGGGGGGGCATCCGGTGGTGAGGCGGAGGAGGGCCCCCAAAGAAGGGCCGAAAACCACCGCCACCTGGCAGCATGGGAGGAGGCCCGACGCCCCGAGGGAACCCTGCCACCTAGGGGGGGGGGGGGGAAAGAAAGAAATTACAGCCTTTCAGTCCAAGGCGGACAGTCTTGTCTCTCTGATACTTGACACGGCCTTATTTGATTGGTCTAATATATACGTTGCGTGTCACGGTCGGGTCGGCAGAACTCACCTGAGAGTTCAGCATCTGAGCTCGTTGCAGCTGAGACAGAACGGGACCAACGCCGGGAGGGAACGGACCACGACACAGTGGGTTGTTCTGCGCGCGCGCGCACACACACACACACACACACACACACACACACACACACACACACACACACACACACACACACACACACACACACACACACACACACACACACACACACACACACACACACACACACACACACACACACACACACACACGATGAACAAGGTGATAGGGAGTGTTAACTATAGTGAACAGAGTGATAACTATAGTGAATAGAGTGATAGCTATAGTGATAACTATAGTGAACAGAGTGATAGCTATAGTGAATAGAGTGATAGCTATAGTGAATAGAGTGATAACTATAGTGAACAGAGTGATAGCTATAGTGAAAAGAGTGATGAGCTCCACGGTGAGCAAAGGTTGAGACTCACGGCGAGGTTGAGCAGGGTGTTGGGGGAGAGGCGGTCAGGGAACGGAGGAGGGTATCGGTGCTGGAGAGGAGCTCTCACGTGGACCGCCGTGGGGTGGTGGATCTACACACAGTTAACAATATCAGTACTTACTGCTCCATGCATACTGAAATCACAAAGGTTCATCCACATCCACCGAAATGTCCCAATGTTGAGAATATGGATGTAGAGTCTCGCCTGGAACAGGCTACCCTAGGAATGAGACATACCAACCATGTGAGTCGGACACCTACCTGGTGGTTGAGGCTCATTGGCTGCTTGGGCGGGGTTCCGATGGGAACTGCCCTCACGGGAGGGGAGCCAATCACGGGGGAGGAGGAACGAGGAGGCAGGACCCTCTCTGACAGGTCACGTGGGTCCTCTCCCCTGAGTGGAGGAGGCTGCTTCGGTAGACCCACCTCTTTAATGATTGACATGAGAGGACTATCCTGCAGGAGACAGAAAACATGGTGATGAACAAAGTGATGGCTGTAGTGAGCAGATTGACAGCTATAGTGAACACAGGAATAGCTATAGTAACCAAAGTGATAGTGAAGAGGGTGACGGGTATAGTAAACACAGTGACAGCTGTAGTGAACAGAGTGATAGCTAGCACAGTGTTAGCTATAGTAATTAGTGATAACTAGAGCGAACAGAGTAAAAGCTAAAGTGAACAGAGTGACAGTAAACAGTGACATCTAGATTGAACAGGGTTATAGGGAATAGTGATAGGGGACAGAGTGATAGCAATAGTGATCACAGTGTTAGCTATAGTGA
The DNA here is from genome assembly GCF_964030765.1 of Micromesistius poutassou. NCBI lineage: Eukaryota > Metazoa > Chordata > Actinopteri > Gadiformes > Gadidae > Micromesistius > Micromesistius poutassou. The sequence goes on along the minus strand of NC_140273.1, from coordinate 2,855,035 downwards.
ACAGAGTGATGATGAATAGTAGTGACATGAGAGGACTGTCCTGCAGGATGCAGGACACACACACACACACACACACACACCGTGTGAGTTATTTTAAAAGTAATAACTCACCCTAACCATTTAATTGTCTGATATCTGAATAAACTTACTCTAGTATAATAACATTTAACAATCTTTGAATCATTGAAGCTTTGACAAAGATCTGTATGCCCTCATTTTCAGCTCAACTCTGATCCCAAACGGCCCAGCGTGGATCAGTCCGATAAGAGGCTGTCTCCTGCACCAGCTGAGGTCAATATTTGTTTCACACAATAGCCAGAATCCTTATCAAAATAGAAAGGAGCCATCTTTGGTATTGATAGTGATATCAAAGTTAATTTGGAGTGGTTTACAGCACAGGTGCTTCCATTTTAGTTCCAAAATCCAACATCTGGAAGTATAGCACTCATACCATCTTTCAACCCATAAGATAAAAATTCACAGCTAGAGTTAAGTAGTCCTTTAAGTAATTCAAATGTTGACCTAATTCCACCTGCTGGGAAGAGTTAGTAACATTTCGGTGAACATGCACCAAAAAACCTGATTGATTTATTAGCCCATGCTAACAATGGACCCAGCACTTTTGTAAACAATAAAACCCAGCAGTGCTGTAAACAATAGACCCAGCACTACTGTAAACAATAGACCCAGCACTACTGTAAACAATAGACCCAGCACTGCTGTGAACAATAGACCCAGCACTGCTGTGAACAATAGACCCAGCACTGCTGTGAACAATAGGCCCAGCACTGCTGTAAACAATACACCCAGCACTGTTGTAAACAATACACCCAGCACTACTGTAAACAATAGACCCAGCACTGCTGTAAACAATAGACCCAGCACTGTTGTAAACAATAGACCCAGCACTGCTGTAAACAATAGACCCAGCACTGCTGTAAACAATAGACCCAGCACTGCTGTAAACAATAGACCCAGCACTGCTGTAAACAATACACCCAGCACTGCTGTAAACAATAGACCAAGCATTACCTCCATGTGGGGGATGAGCCCAGGAGAGCGGCTGACTGGACCAAAGCCCATACTGTTCTCCCAGATACTGGGAGAGGCCATCTGAGAGAGAGAGGAGAGAAATACACAGATGCAGTTGTTGTATAGAGGACATTTTGCAGAATGCATTGCAGTTTACAGTCGTCATACTCAAGACAATGCTGGAACGTGTTATGATTCTGACCTGGCCCATGGGCCCGGAGCCACGGCAGAGCATCTGCTGCTGCTGCTGGTAGCTCATCATGGAGGAGGGGTGCATGCCTGCAGGGGGGGAGAAGAGCGCAGTGTCACCATGACAACCCCCAACATTCTGGTCTCACCCTCTAACCATGACAACCATTACATCCCTTTCTAAATGTCCAAGCCCCAACCACACACCATCACAACCCTGTTACCAAAATCGCAGAGCAAATCGCTGTGGCGACCGCATCCTACCTGAGGAAGAGGAGTTTCCGCCGGGCAGCTGGTGGGGAGGGTGATGGAGGTGGGGCCGTAGCGAGGGGGGGGGCAGCAACCGGGAGAGGTCCAGGGCGGAGCCAGGGGGCCCGGGGAGGGGGTGGGAGGGGCTCTGGGCTGCACCCAGCCCAGCGATGGCTGGGTCTGCCCCCAGGATGAACCTTGCCAGAGACTCTGCTAGGCCCCCCCCTCCTCCTCCTCTCCCATCCTCCAGACCTGCGCATACACACGCATGGAGAGTGTTTGTGAGCCTGTGTGTGTGTGTGTGTGTGTGTGTGTGTGTGTGTGTGTGTGTGTGTGTGTGTGTGTGTGTGTGTGTGTGTGTGTGTGTGTGTGTGTGTGTGTGTGTGTACTCACCAGGTGGGGGTAACCCTGAGGAGGCATGGGTATGGTGGAGGGGAGGAAGGGAGATGGGGAGAGGAAGATGGGAGGCAGGTGGGGGGTCAACTGCTCCACTTATATCCGTTGCCCTTCCCGTGGCAACGGCCCCACCTACGGCCCGCACTTCCATCCCCGCCAGGCGCTGGTGCTCCTCCTGCCAATCATCATCTGGAAGGGGGGGGGGGGGGGGTCAAACATACAGGGCTATCAGTCACCACGGCAACATCACCATTCACTGCGCTGGCCATCAGCTGTAGCCAGTTGGAGGATTTCAAAATGCTTGACTTGAAAACGTAGTACAGAAGCCAGACAGGCTCTGATTCATGTCGGGCGGTTATGGAAGTAGTTAAAACAGAAGTTTTGAATCAACATCTGTTTCATCTGGCATCTGCAGATGATTCAAGCTTAGACAGACGGCTCAAAAAAGCTAACTGGTCTTACTACTGACAGTAGTTAGCTGAACAGACCTACAACACTGGCAGATTACAGTGGTTAGACAACTTTACCAGCATTAGCGTGTAGCTACAATAATGTTAAAGCACCACTAAAATGAGAAAGTAACAACCAACCAACCATCACAGTCATGTCAAAACGTAATCTAAGATGGAAATATGAAGGCTTGAGAAAAATGATGTTCATGTCGTTGCTTAGACACAAATATAGGCACATATCTTCTGCTGTTGGACACCACTTGGTTACATAATAAGATAATCATTTTGGGCAGAATCCTCTGTATCTATGTGACATGAATAAATATGCTAATTTGAAACAAAAAGACACAAGCAGAAACAAACCACTTACCAATGGCCCCTGCGCCAAAAGTGTCATCATTGAACTGATCAATATCATCTTCCTCCTCTACCGGGGCCTCCTCTTCCTCCTCCAGTGTGCAGTCTTCATCAGGGGACTGGGAGGAGTTCGGGGGAAACAGGATGACGACATAACGAGCGGGAACAGAGGGGCCAAATACGGTTCCAAAAGGTTAGAGTTATGCGGCACAATATAGAAAGGGACATGCATAACGAACCAGTTTACAGCCAAACAAGACGATGAGACGAGCCGGTGGACGAGGCGTGGGGTCTACCCCTTCTTAAAACATAATTGATCACCGGGGAAACGGTTAAAGATGGGTTGTGCGACGGAAACACCGCAACCATAATCAGACTTTTAAATTACAGGAGAAAAAACTGTCAGTCAGTGTTTCGGAGGTCTAAATGATTCAAAATAGAGTTAAATTACTTACAGCTCCTATCATTTAGATGAATGCGAAAAACGACAACTTTAAACCCGCTAACATTGACACAAAAACAAGAACCCCTGCGTGTAGCCTTCTAGATAAAGTGAGGATGAACCGGCACAGATTTCTAATGCTAACGGTTAGCACCGATGCTAACCACAGGTGACGTAGCAACACAACGAGAGGGGGAATAAATCATCCAAACATGCATCTTTACATCTGACCGGCCGACCTCTGGCGACCCTGGGGTCCACAACAACCCGTCACGGAACGACTGCCACCCCGGGGTCTGTGCAAACCATGGGGCACGGCCGCCCGTGAGTCGCCTCACCCCGTTCCATGTGACTAGGACAGCCCGGTGCTTGGCAGGCCGCGGGCCGAAACCATTCCTTTTTCCATAGATCATGTAAACAATGGGGCGCTACCTGCCGATATACTCCCGAGAATGGCCCGCGTCCCACCGTCTGCTATCACGCACTGCTCAGAAACACCCCAGAGAGAGGCGGGCTGGGCTTTAATAGGTCGCACTCACCTGAAATCGGAACATCTATCTTGAGGCTTTTCGCTACTCTCTGTAGCGAGGACGCGCGCAAATGACGCAGCAGCGGTGCTCGCGTGGACGCGCAGGAGGGCAACGTGAACGAGCACGCGGTTTCTTTTTCTTCTTCTTCGTCGTCTTCTTGCAGGCGTGCGTGGAATATCAGAATCGGAGTGGAGGGGGGAATCGTGATCGGGCCTGATTCAGATTGAGCTTGATACGTTTAGTATTGGTATAAAAGCGTCCCAGAGTGTGAGATTTGAGATAAACTCAGAAACTAAATAAACAACATAATTAATAAAATACTAATCAAAATATCATGTTCGGAGAAATAAATAACGTTACAGCTGTATCACGCTATATTTATTGTGCATAGAAATGCGCAATCTTGATATCCCTTTTCCATTATTCTTCTTCCGACCAAACTTTTCCTAATAATGTGGCCAAAACTACTGAACCAATCGATTCCATTCCAAATATGTCACAAAAGGTCTAGGTTCATACATCTGGGCAATGCCTTTTCACATTTGTAAACTTTATACTTTTTGAGATATTCTACTTTTAAAACTTAAAAAAAAGTTTAAAAGTTTACAATGGGAGGACGGCGGAACCGTCCGCCCATTCTCTGACACTTATTAATTCAGACTTCGTTACTTGGTAAATTTTTTATCGTTAACCTTCGTTCAACGGTTTGACAAATCAAGACACTTGTATCTTCAATAATATGAAAACAGAATTTTGCAAGTTGATTTGCTTTTTTTTTGCTTTTTGACTCTGTGCCAGTGAGAGGCAGCTGGAACTGCCTCTCTATTGTCCAGCTTCGGGAAGGATACAGTGTAGCTTTGATCATCTTGCTGTATATTTGTCTGAGCTAGCTCAGCAAACTCACCCATCGGCACTGTATCCTGGAGGATTCCTTTGCATTTTTCTAATGCTGCTAGCCTAGTTTCAAATAAAGCCACTGTCTGTTGCAGTTTGGTGCAAATATTGTCTCTGTCTCTTTATCATTGGCATTGCACGACAATCATTCAAATGCAAAACAAATATACAAAAAAGACCCAAATACAGTTCAATCTGTGGTTCATTGATCACAAACCCAACGGTAATAGTCGTGTTGTTGCAGGAGGACAGTGAGGAGTAACTCACGGAGGAGTAACAACGTTTAACATGAAACACAATCATAGCACGGTCATATCTATATTTATGTGAATATGAAAGAAAACATAAGTTGGATCAGAAGACCATGGCACTATGCACTATGTTCATATAAGTATACACTGATAACCATGACAGTAGTAGTGTGTAGCAGGCTGATGGCGTCATTCAGTGGTTCATACGGTGATGGTTGATGGTTGGTAGTAGATGATGAAACACCTCAGCTCTTCCCCATCATCTTTAGGAGCAGCTATGGGAGAAAACACAGCATCACCAACACTTAACATCTAATATCTTAGATATATCCAATCTTGATGAAGTAACCACCTTAACAAGTGTGACCAGAAACCACCTCCACTATTAACTTATTAATAACTCTTTAATATGGCTATGGACCAGGATTATTCAAATGGTGCATACATATACCACACACACCTTTCAGGTACTAGAACTACAAAGAAACACAGTTTGGTTTTGACCGCTTCAACTAATGTAAGACATACCAGTATTAAAGTATTAAAGGAACTGCTATGGGAGAAAATGAGTGAGGTTTAAAGGAGGCTATGAGTAACATCTTGCCCTTATGTTTGAACCCAGTGTGGAAGAGGGCAGAGTGAACTGAAGGCCCTGTTCCAAGGGCTAGTACCACTATTACTTCTACTACTACTACTTCTTCTAACGTCCAGCTTTGACAGTATTACAGTTTAGCTTCCAGCTTTTGTAACAATGTATTTCAGCACTTTGCTTCTTCAGGTAATGCAATTAGAGCTTCCAGGTTTTTTTTGTTTGCACTTTTCATTCAGCTGTCACTTTATTTGTTTCCAACCAATTACCTTTTTTTTTAAAAATGCTGTGCATGTTTACATTGTTGACTCCATTTAGACTTTTGAACTCTGTTCAAATCCCTTCACTTGATTTAAGTCATTTAACGTTTCTTTACGTCTTAATCTATGTGGCTTTATTAAAACATATTTTCAACCTCACTTTGTACTACAGCACTCACCGCATTTTCTGCAGGAAATGCAATTTCTAGTATTGACTGTGATTTACATTTTAAGAAGCATATCTAACTACCTCCCTCATCTTACCCACAGAAAACATAATTGTTCAAAGGTTGTGCAATTATAGAAGACAAGAGACTGAAGTTGATGGTTTCTATGATCAGTGTGATTTCTGTCCAACCATAACTCAACGCATCCACACTCTATCAATCTTTGCATTGGCTATACAACCCTCAGCTGAATTTAACTGAAATATGGTTATGGTTCTTAGAAGATGCCTTTATCCAAAGCGACATGCAATAAGATCATAAAGATCACAGGCATTTCTATGCACAGTAATCCCTTATGTGTTGGATTACATTTTCTAGTTTACTCTACTCTTCCTGTAACTCCCTCAAGTTATTGGTTAAATTAATATTTCATCAAATGTACTTTTTTCTTCAATATCTATGCATTTGTTTATTAATTTGTACTTACCAATAGCAAGTTGATTTGCTTTTTTGTATGTCTGCAATATAAGCAGATTTGCAAGTAAAGTGAGTATAGCTTAGTGCCGACTCTGCGCCAGTGAGAGGCAGCTGGAACTGCCTCTCTATTGTCCAGCTTCGGGAAGGATACAGTGTAGCTTTGATCATCTTGCTGTATATTTGTCTGAGCTAGCTCAGCAAACTCACCCATCTGCACTGTATCCTGGAGGATTCCTTTGCATTTTTCTAATGCTGCTAGCCTAGTTTCAAATAAAGCCACTGTCTGTTGCAGTTTGGTGCAAATATTGTCTCTGTCTCTTTATTATTGGCATTGCACGACAATCATTCAAATGCAAAACAAACATCCAAAAAAGACCCAAATACAGTTCAATCTGTGGTTCATTGATCACAAACCCAACGGTAATAGTCGTGTTGTTGCAGGAGGACAGTGAGGAGTAACTCACGGAGGAGTAACAACGTTTAACATGAAACACAATCATAGCACGGTCATATCTATATTTATGTGAATATGAAAGAAAACATAAGTTGGATCAGAAGACCATGGCAAGATGATTATGGGCAGGCACTATGTTCATATAAGTATACACTGATAACCATGACAGTAGTAGTGTGTAGCAGGCTGATGGTGTCATTCAGTGGTTCATACGGTGATGGTTGATGGTTGGTAGTAGATGATGAAACACCTCAGCTCTTCCCCATCATCTTTAGGAGCAACTATGGGAGAAAACACAGCATCACCAACACTTAACATCTAATATCTTAGATATATCCAATGTTGATGAAGTAACCACCTTAACAAGTGTGACCAGAAACCAACTCCACTATTAACTTATTAATAACTCTTTAATATGGCTATGGACCAGGATTATTCAAATGGTGCATACATATACCACACACACCTTTCAGGTACTAGAACCACAAAGAAACACAGTTTGGTTTTGACCGCTTCAACTAATGTAAGACATACCAGTATTAAAGTATTAAAGGAACTGCTATGGGAGAAAATGAGTGAGGTTTAAAGGAGGCTATGAGTAACATCTTGCCCTCATGTTTGAACCCAGTGTGGAAGAGGGCAGAGTGAACTGAAGGCCCTGTTCCAAGGGAAACCCATGTATCATTATGACAGCTCCTGACAGCCCTCTGCTAGGAGCCCCCTCTCATGATTACATTTACATTGAGGGGATCTTGCTGACGCTATTATCCATTCATGCACACATTCACACACTGACGGCGGTGTCTGCCGCTCAGGGCGACAGCCAGCTCATCTCATAAGCACATGTGGTTTATTATGTTAGTTTTAAATCAGTTTAATTAATAAGGTGACGAGTTGATTTTAATCCCAGAGTACTTTACTGCCCTACATAGGATATGACTGTAATGTTTAAGGAGTAACTTCTTTACACTGTAATGTACTGAGAACTCAGGGAAGGAGGATACGTGTAGTTTTAGTTAATGGGGGACTGGGATGGGAGACACGCAGGGGTCAAAGTTCAGGTCAGATGCATAGAGAGCTGTGATTGGTCAGTGCATGTAGGTGGAAGCCACACTGTGTGGGAATAGTCCCTGAAGCCTGTGATTGGTCAGTGCATGTGGGGGGAGGTCACACCGTGTAGGAATAGAAGCTGAAGCCTGTGATTGGTCAGTGCATGTAGGGGGAGGCCCCACCATGGGGGAATAGAAGCTGAAGCCTGTGATTGGTCAGTACATGTAGGGGGAGGCCCCACCATGGGGGAATAGAAGCTGAAGCCTGTGATTGGTCAGTGCATGTAGGGGGAGGCCCCACCATGGGGGAATAGAAGCTGAAGCCTGTGATTGGGCAGTACATGTAGGGGGAGGCCCCACCATGGGGGAATAGAAGCTGAAGCCTGATGCCAAGTCAGGAGTTCTTTGTCAAACCAAGTCAGGTTTTGTTGTTACTTGGCTGTCTTTATCTTTTGTGTGTTAACGTGGGGGTATCCACAACATAAGCTAAGTTATAATACACATTGCAATGTCATTATTAGTGCTGATTATTTCAGCAGAGTCATCGTTACAGTTCAATTATTATAAGGACTCAGCAAGCTAATCTGTGAAGTAATATTTACACCGCCTTATCCTTAAATCAATAGCTAATAAACAGTGTAACACCAGTGAAACGGCGGTAGTCTACCTGTGTCAGGTGGTCCTGCCCATCAACCATTCGCTCCATGATGTCGAAGTGGTCCGTGTTCGGCACATCCTCCAGAACAACATCCAGTCCGACTTCCTTCAAACCCTGTGAAAAGAAACAAATATAGGTAAGGATCTGAAGTAATAAACTCAATTGACCAAAGAGAAGGTCAAAACACATCAACCAATAACAGGTGTGCACATCGAAAAGAAGGTACAAAGATGGTAAACGGACTGCATTTATACAGCACTGTTCTAACTAGTGGCCACTCAAAGTGCTTTACAATATTGCCGAACGTTCACCCATTCATGCACACATTCACACACCGACGGCGGAGTCAGCCACGCAGGGAGACAGCCAGCTTGTCGAACTAGCAACCGTCTGGTTCCCAGACAACCTGCTCTACCTCCTGAGCCACATGCCACCCCCCCCCCCCCCCCAAAGAGTGTGGAAAACAGTCTCCTCATCTGCAACAGGGGAACAGTAAGCTCCATGAAGAGGACTTGCCTTGTAGTATTCCTCCGACTGGCTGCGGAAGGCAGGCGAGTCGTGCTCTGCGAGCGCCACCACGATGTGGCAGTGGGGGGAGGAGCGGCCCACCTCAGGGACCAGCTTCATGGGGCTGTTCCTCAGAGCCACCTCCCTAGAGGACCAGGAGACACACACGTCACGGTCTGGGACCCACTGGGAGAGATAAACGTGATTGTGTCCAACCAGAGCCTCCAACCAAGAGTGAGTGTGAGGCCTCTGTGCATACTCTGTCATCTTCAGTGGGTCGTTGGTCGTGGTGGACAGGATGGGCAGGAGGTCGTATATCCCACTGACCAGCAGGGCACCTGCACGAGGACATTAAAAGGGTAGTTCGGAATTCTGGACATCAGACCCCATTTCCAAGTGAGCCAGTGTGTTATTTATCATTGGAGACCGTTTTCAACACTTGTCATTCAGTCCTTCTAGTTGCAGAAATCGCTGGTGCTAGGCTAGTGCAAGTTGAGGGGAACTGCTAGCCTGCCAATAAAAACTGTTTTACCCACTCGACAGTACACCCGAGGCAAACCAATTATAACGCCCAACTATCGATGTAAATGTCTGTGTTGATAGAGTAATGTTAGAAATAAAACTACCCTTGTATCGCAATGATCGCATTACATTTTAAGGGACTACTTTCTCAGCAGTGGCGGAATTTCACTTTGCTCCAGTGTTGCAACCAATTCACTACAGCAGAACGTCATACATTGATAGTCTGGCGTTATAATTGGTTTGCCTCGGGTGTACTGTGGAATGGGTAAAACTGTTTTTATTGGCAGGCTAGCAGTTCCCCTCGACTTTGTGTCGAGGGGACCGTGTTGAAAACGGTCTCCAATGATAAATAACACTGGCTCACTTGGAAATGAGGTCTGATGTCCAGAATTCTGAACTACCCCAGTAAAGACCAGCTGAGCCACAATATGAATGAGATGAAGCTTGTATCACACATATTTAATCTCATAAGTGTATTCTGAAGGCTGAGTGGATCACCTGCTCTGAGGGGATCACAGTGGATCACCTGCTCTGAGTGGATCACCTGCTCTGAGTGGATCACAGTTGATCACCTGCTCAGAGTGGATCACCTGCTCTGAGTGGATCACAGTGGATCACCTGCTCTGAGTGGATCACCTGCCCTGAGTGGATCACCTGCTCTGAGTGGATCACAGTGGATCACCTGCTCTGAGTGGATCACCTGCTCTGAGTGGATCACAGTGGATCACCTGCTCTGAGTGGATCACCTGCTCTGAGTGGATCACAGTGGATCACCTGCTCTGAGTGAGACACATATCTCCTCTAGTAAAGGCCGTGCCTCTCACCATTGATCTGCGGTGAGATGCTGTACTGGGACCAGTCGGTGGACAGCACCATGGCAGCCAGATGAGCTCCGGCTGAATGCCCAACAAGGTAGAGGCCGCTGTGGGGAGGAGGAGAGCGTCAGAGGCCCGGTCACCATCCCACAAAGGACTGAAGCAGGAGCAACTCTTGATGGAGAGGTCAAACGGAAGACAAACAAAACACTGGTGTACCGGATGTGAGAATACTGCTGCACGACCGACACCACACTCCTCCGGACCTGGGACACCATCAGGTCCATGTTACCTGGAAGTCACCGAGCAGCAGTTATAGGTCCCCATCGGCAATATATTTATATTTTACATTTAGGGTATTTAGCAGACGCTTTTATCCGAAGCGACTTACAAGAAGTATATTAGTCAGAAGAAAGAGAAACAACAATATATCTCTGTCCGTACAGTAAGGATGTTCATAGAACCAAGAGCCAAGCACTAACCATCACTAGGTTAACCCATTCCCCGTACACAACAGAGATAGCTAGGATAACATACTACACAACTAAGTACTGTTTTTAAGTGCCAGGACGTACAACATACATTGTGTTGTGTATAGTATATAAGATAAGATAAGATAAGATAATCCTTTATTAGTCCCACAGTGGGGAAATTTACAGTGTTACAGCAGCAAAGACGAAGGAAGGAACGTCCTGCGGTACCCGGTATATATATATATATATATATATATATATATATATATTGTGTTTCACAAACATTTCTCCTGCTTATTCAAATGGGGACACACCTTTTGGGGCGATATCGTAGTCAACGGCGACAGTGACAACCCCGTTCTGAGCCATGGGGACGGCCAGGAACCCAGACTCCTCCTTGCTGCACACAAGCACACAATCAGCCCTCGAGCACCAGCTAGAACCCCAGAGCCCCCTCCCATCAGAGTGTAGCGGGTTAGACTGTACCTGAAGAACTGCCAGTACCCTCCATGGATGTAGAAGACCAGAGACACGTCTAGGATGGAAGAAAATATTCATTCAGAAGTCGTCCCCAGAACAGCTCAATCACTAACACACACACACGCACACACACACACGTAGAGAAGCGCACACACACACACACACACACACACCTACACACACATATAAGCACAAACACACACACACACACACACACTTACATTTACATTTAGCAGACGCTTTTATCCAAAGTGAAGCAAAAACACAATAACACACACCTACCCAGAGAGATCTCCTTGGGTATGTAGACGTCCAGTCTCTCTCCGTCTCCCTCTCCGTAGGGCACGTTGAGGAGGGTCTGGGCCAGGTCCCGGGCGCGTAGGGTCCCTGGGGACACACAACCACAGCAGAGCCTGATGAACACGCCCCAACAGGCCCCCGCCCCCGCCCGACAGGTCCCCTCGCTGGGCTCATGACCCACCCACCTTCCGTCAGGGCGCTGACGTGGGCCGGGACCACGGCCTCCGCAGACAGACGGTGGGACCACTGGCTCGGGGAGTACTGCCGCTCCAGCTCCTGGTAGGCCAGAACCAGAGTCGCTTTATTACATCTTATGGTACAAGTGCACAAGAGTACAGTTCTTAGGCTCGGTTCCTCAACAATACATGATAAGGTAAATAAGAGTTAAAATAGAAATATGTAAAATAAGTAACAATAACAAGTACAATATTGATTGCAGTGCAAAAATGCTGTGCAAATTACAGAAATATGTATTTCAATAATCTGTTTTGTTAAGATGTCCCAAAAAGCTGTGCACATTACAGTAATGTGTATTTGACTGGTCTGACCGACAGTGTGTTGACCTGCAGGAGGGGAGAGCTCCACATCTCGTCTCCTTAAAGTGATCAGTGATAAGGAGCGGTCAGGTGGATTACTCACACACTTCTCCATGTCCCTCCAGTGGGTCGTCTTGGACATGGTCTCGTCTCCCCTGTCCGGTGAACTGGAAGTAGAACAGTAGGTTAGATATCAGACCAGTCGGTTAGATATCAGACCAGTGGGTTAAAGATTCAGACCAGTGGGTTAGATAGCAGACCAGTGGGTTAGATATCAGTCTGATATCTAAGTTAGTTCAGTAACAGACCAGTTACCTCAGTGTCAGACCAGTGGACCACAAGTCACCTTGCAGTGGAGGTTCAGATCAACTGTTTGAGTTTCCTAATAATTTCCCTCGTAGTTTCCCTCCCTCTATCCTAGTCCCTCCCTCTATCCTAGTCACTCCCTCTATCCTAGTCCCTCCCTCTTTCCTAGTCCCTCCAGCGCCGCGTCGCCAGGGGGTAGAGGGGTCTGGTTGCAGACCATGGACCTATAAAGTTGCAGACTCATGGGGGAGTGGAGCTCCACTGTAGAACGGAAATACGTCCCCTCCACGTTAGGGTGACCAGATTTCCTGAAACTAAAACCGGGACACTTTGCGCGTGACCGTAGTGCGCATGCATGTGAGGTCATAGACGCCGATGTTAGGCTCAATTTCAACACGTAGGACCAGTGGTAGCTGGTGATAGTGTGTGTGTGTATCGTCAACCTCACAGAGCTCTGAAAACATGACCTAAAGACAGAGACAAACGCCAAAAGCCTACACATATTTGTTTGAGGAGTGAATTTGCTCCAAAATCGATTTGTTTGCTGACAGCCTGCTGTGGAATTGCGGACAGGTCATCAAAATTTTCCCCTGTAACAAGCAACGCCTTTAAGGTGGTCATGCGGTTCCTCTCGTCAGTCCAAGTATTGTTCATGATGGAAAGATCAGCTCAACGGGAGCATTTGTGCCAGGCATACACATGGCAAACAGACAAATTAGACATATTTTTGTACGGAATCTCCCTGCTTCTGAAATGCGCGGCATTCCACTGTGCGACCATCATCCCTGTTGCGAATGCCCTCACACATTGTTGAAATCATATGCTGGATGCTTTAATTTTTGTGTATGTGTTTTTTAATTAATGATCGGGCTATAATAAGACCACGTCGTTGGCTATGTAATCGCGGACAAAAGAGGACATTTCATAGTGGTTGGTGGAAACAGGGACATTTTAGCGTCCCGACAGGCTTTTGCTGGGACTCGGGACACGCAACACAAAATCGGGATTGTCCCGGTAAAACCGGGACGTCTGGTCACCCTATATTACGTAGGTTAACAGAACTTTACAATACCCTGATGTTTCTGCATTAGGTAGCCTACGATCTATTTCACATAGTGAAATAGAACCCCCCCCCCCCCCCCTCAACAATCCCGTCCGCCCGCAATCCAATACAATGCCACAATGACCCCTTCAGATATGAGAGACCCCCTCAGTTTTTTGACTTTGTTGCCTTTTTGGGAGCTCGGTTCCCTCTGGCTCCCACGTAATACGAACACTGATTTATACATTTACAGGGCATGTAAAATAAGTGCGGTGTCGGAATGGGGGCATGTCGGACTGGCAGCATGTAACCATAACAACGGCTAACGTGTATAATGGTAACCGTTGGTCCCGTTGAAATAATGTCAATCAGCTCAAGCCCAGTGTTATCTACAACCATTGTTCTGGAACCAAAGAAAATAGGCCTGCAGCATCTACAACTTGTATTTAATAAGCCTAAATTGTTCTGTGCTGTGTCCTGATTGGCTGAAGAGAAATAGCCACATCGTTGAGTTCTAAAACTGGACCTGTCGATTTGACATCTCTGGGGACTCCTTGCAACGGCATCAGCCGCCTTGCGACGACCAGTCCACACTGCTGCACCTTCTCCCCTGCGACGTTCCAAAACAGTCTAGTTGCAAGTCGTTGCGTCGCGAATCTTTGGTCTGAACTGGGCTTAAGCATTATAAGATTCTACAGTCTCAGCCCGGCCAAAAACCAAAAGTTGGCAACCCTGTTGTTAGTGTTTCACGCTGTTTATACAACTTACTTCCTGGTGACTTATTTCCGTTCTAGTGGAGCTCCACTCCCCCCATCATGAGTATGCACCGCCGCGTCGCCAGGGGGCGCTAACGCACCGCCGGGCCGTGACGAAGTAACGTCAGAACCACCAGAAGAAGGGGCGGTACTTAACGGTGGAGCGCGCAGGGCTTTCAAAGCAGAATCGGAAAGGCTGCAGGCATAAAGCAGAAAGTTCAAGCAGGAAAATTACGAAGTTAAAAAAAACCTGAAGAAAATTACGAAGTTAAAAATACTTTCCCGTTCACTCATATGCCGCCCCTTGCAAGCCCGCCCCCCTTAAGCAGCCGGAGATTCTACTGACACCGATCTCCGCATATCGGGCATCAAGTGTGAATAACCCTCACGGTCGAACCTCCTGCTCCACAAATGCGGAGAAAAGACGGAGGTCATATGTGAAAGCAGCTAGTGAAATGTGCTCATTATATAATGAGCACATTCCACAGCCTGTCGTGATCTATTGCTTAGTTATAAAGTGGCTAAGTACCAGTACTTAACTGTATATTAAAGTGTATAAATGCAAATGTCATTGTAAACAAGGAGAAGTGGCCCAGTGATCAGGTATATATATATATATATATATGATGATGAGTGGAACCCCCCCACCCCCCACAGACCCTCCAGGAAGCCCCGACACAGCAACCCCTACGCCCAGGACCAGCCCCCCCCCGGCAGGCCGCGAGGGCCTCAGCGGTCTCCACAGTGACGGGCCCCATGGCCCATGCTGACCCCGGCTCCAGGACTGACCTCTGGGAGGGCCGGGCGGAGCAGAGCCTAAGGCGTCACACCACCAGGGCCCCCCATGGCAGCAGTTGCCCCGTAAGAAGGAACCTTTGCTCCTCACCGCTGTGAAGTTATCAGCTGCTTTCATCCTCAACCTGGGGCAGCATGTGGCTCAGGAGGCAGAGCGGGTTGGCGAGTAACCTGAAGGTTGCTAGTTCCATCCCCGGGTCCTCCTAGCTGAGTGTCGAGGTGTCCCTGAGTGAGACGCCTCACCCTGACTGCTCCTGACGAGCTGTCTGTCGCCCTGCGTGGCTGACTCCGCCGTCGGTGTGTGAATGTGTGCATGAATGGGTGAATGTGAGGCAGTATTGTAAAGCACATTGAGTGGCCACTGGTTAGAAAAGCACTGTATGAATGCAGTCCAGTCAATTTAAACCACCAGCAGTCATACCAGAAACCAAGAAGCAAGTATCGGGTTATAGACCGCTTACCAGACACACATCGAACCTGGTTCCTTTTAGCTGGGAGTCGAACACCCTAGCCATTATCTTTTGTTTAACAATGGCCATGAGGCCAGGATGGAAACTGTATGTAAAAGGTTCCTTTATGCAGCAGTAGTCATGGCCCTGAGTGTCACTACGTAACATTGTGACGTGTACACATGAACAAAGCATATCTCCTCCCCCCCGCTCCAGACTACAGCTCGGTCCAGATCGATAGGTCCTTCCACGATACCGCCGGTCTGTCCCAGTTCACATCCACCTTCTCAGGTACTGCTCTAAGCTTTTATGTTTGGCTGCTCTTCAACCATGGTCTTCAACCATGTTGCTATGATGGAAGTGCACGCACACACACACACAAAGAAAAGGCAAGTGAGGCTTGCGTGAGTGAGAGTGAGTACCATTAAAGCCCAGTCCTTACCACAGCTACCGGGGTTCCATTCCTGCCTGGATCATCTGCTGCATGTTTTCCTTTCTCTCTTTCTGTCTTACTCACTCCACAGTAAAAAAGATGAAACCTTGACAATTTAAAAAAAGTATAGATAATAAAGGTAGGGGTTAGGGTTACGTTGGAGACTTTAGATGTTCATAAGACAATATATTTATATATATTTTTATATTTTGGAAAAACACTTTCAGTGGCCGAGTAGTCCACTACAGCGCTACACGCACAGTCCAGCACGAGCACTATTAAACATATCAAAAGACATCTACAGGCTGCAAGGAATCCACAAATGTTACTTCCATTGTCCTACAAACCTCTAGTCTCCAACGTGTCCAAAAGTTGTACTCCCATCCGCCTACAAACTTGCGTTCTCGAGATATGGAATCAGACAGGGTTTTCCAATGCAAATTTTATCCAAGTACCCAAACCTAACACCCCTACCTAGAACGCATAGCGGTGGCCTAACAGAACAGTTGAATCAATACTATACTTGTCATATATCCTTTTCCCAACAGATACTGGACTCGTGTATGGATCTACAATGGCTATGTATTGTAGTGTTAGTGTGTGTCTGTCTGTGTATTATAGAACCCCATAGAACCACAACCTTCGAGTCGACCTCCTCCCTGTGTAGAGGTATAAATCCAGGAAACCAGGAACATACACGGTTACCGTTCTGTCGTGTTTTGGCGCCCCCTTCCGGCGGCCGCCTGCAATGACGAGTTTGGGCTTGAACCATTCGAGCCAAATATGGAGCGAACGTCTTATAAACGGGACGCGTCAAACACGTCCGTCGATTTACACTTCGACATTCGTTCCAACATTTATACCACAGCTACCCTAGGGTCTATAGCATATAATTAGGTTGTCTGCTTACATTTTAATGCATTTTGCACAATTTTCCAGCTCTCGTTTGAAGGCCTATCACCGCGCAATACGTTTCTCTACCCGTTTTTAATCAGAGGCCAAACATGGAGCGAACGCCTTATAAACGGAACGTGTCAAACACGTCCGTCAAACGAATGAGAAACGTCACTCGCGGGTCAAGTCAGGGACAGAAACGCCCAAGTCGAGGGCCGGTGTCGTGTTCTCCTTATAAACAAGCGTTTGTTATTTCCAAACCCATGTATTTCAATTCATCCGTAATTGTAATAATGTTAATTTATTGCTTGTTTATTAAAGAATGGCTCTATTTCAACCCGAAGAAGTAAAACATTTTTTTTTTACTTCTTTCTTCCACACAAACAGTCTTTAGGTAAGCTGTTTATTTAGAAACATATTTGCAATCAAACAATCAAAAACAAAAGCAATTAACTTTTCTTTTCTTTTTTTCCAATTGCTGCTGCCTCATCCGTTTCATCTTACCTAGACTAAAATAATTCTATATTGCCTTGTGTTCAGTGTCCTCTGCTGCTGATCCTCCATCAAAGAGGAAGAGGGCCAATCGGCCAATCTATCTTGGGCCAATCGGGCCAACCTATCTTGCTAAATTGTTTTTAATCTGTGTGTAGCAGTGTGCGTGTGTGTGTGCGTGCATCCATTTCATTTTACCAAGACTAAAAGAGTTCTATATTGCCTTGTGTTTAATGTCCGCTACTGTCGCCGCCACCGCTGCTGCTCCATCAAAGAGGAAGAGAGCAAATCTGCAGACAGAGGCCATGGAGCCAGAAGGTGTGTATCTATCTTGCTAAATTGTTTTTAATCTGTGTGTAGCAGTGCGTATGTGTGCGTGCATCCATTTAATTTTACCTAGACTAAAAGAGTTCTATATTGCCTTGTGTTCAGTGTCTGCTGCTGCTCCTCCTAAGCCCCAATACCAACCGGGGGACATCTGCCCCATATACGGCCGACACGGGGCATGCCTTCTTCAAGGGAAGCCTATATTGTGACCTGGAGTGGGGCCCTGGGGCACCCACGGCTCGTGAGAAGCCGCTTGAGGAAGGACACCCAGGTGCTGGAGGGACAGAAGGGAAAGCCCCAATGCCAGCCGGGGGACCCCTGCCCCACATGCGGCCGCCCCAGGACCCTGGACACGGGGCACGCCTTTTTCAAAGGAAGCACGTACTGTGACATAGAGGAGGGCCCTGGGGCACCCACGGCCCGTGAGTGGCTTGCCATGCAGCAGGCCCCAGAGGATGCGGGCAAGATCCCGAGGACCACCGCCTGGAACCTGCAGCAGAGGGCGGAGAGGCAGGTCGGCGGCTCCTCTTCCCCCGGCCGCAAGCCGCGCAAGACACACAAGCTGCGTGTCTGCCAGAGGCGCCTCCAGCCGGCACAGAAGGAATACAGACACAGCCGGTTCCAAGGGACCAACTTTTGCGCCCTGTACGCTGGCAAAAGTGTCAAACTATGGCTGGCCGAGGAGAGGGAGCGCAAGAGGAAATTGGAAGAAAAAAAAAAAAAAATCCATTGTTTCCTATTTGTGTAAATATTTTAAACAGCTTACCTAAAGACTGACTCTGTATGTTTGTGTGGAAGAAGGAAGAAGAGCGATTTGTGTGTGTGTGTGTGTGTGTGTGTGTGTGTGTGTGTGTGTGTGTGTGTGTGTGTGTGTGTGTGTGTGTGTGTGTGTGTGTGTGTGTGTGTGTGTGTGTGTGTGTGTTCCTCCTCCTCCTCCGTCGAAGAGGAAGAGGGCCAATCAGCAGCCAGAGGCCGTGGAGCCAGAAGGTGTGTATCGACTAGACTAAGAGTTCTATATTGCCTTGTGTTCAGTGTCCACTGCTGCTGCTGCTCCTCCTCCTCGTCCATCAAAGAAGAAGAGGAAAAGGAAGGAGTGGACGCCACACAGGGTCACCCTGTGCCGCATGAGAAGCCGCTTGAGGCAGGACACCCAGTGTGCGAGTGTGGGCTGCAGCCACCCCAAGAAAAAACCCAGGGTGGCAGCGGGGGGGCCTCATGGTCACTGCGCATTTTGTCCTGGCGCCACTGCTCCACTGTCTGCCCGGGCGCAAAAGGTCTCCCGCTTGTAGCGTCTGTGGCCGTACTCTTTGGTCCTGGGCTGGCCACAGCGGCTGCATATACAGGAGGAGACCTTTTTCAGGGGCTTGAGGTAGAGCCCCTGCTCCCGGGCACGTCACTCCTTCTCTGCCTGGAGTCGGTGCCTCCAGGCAGTGGAGCGGGGCATGGCGGAAGCAGGGAGCGGGGTGGGGTCCATCGGGTGGGCGGCGGCGGTGGCAGCAGCGGCTCTCTGCTGGTCCACAATGAGATCATAGAGCTCTGGGGCCAGTGGCCCTCTGATTGTCCTAGCCAGACCAGAGGCATCCGCGGGCAGGTGGTGCTGGAGGGGCTGGTCTGGCTGTTGGGGCTGCTCCAGCAGAGTCCGTGGGGCAGACAGGGCCTCCGCTGCACTCTGGGGAGCGCTGGGCCCCGGGACAGCGAGGTCGATGGTGTCCCTCATCATGTCCTTGCTCCTCTGGTTTTGCCTTACAAGAAATAGAAAACAATGCGTTAATTATCATGACAAAGATATGAATCGTGACGACAAACACACACACATCAGAGCCAAAGTATATGATCGACTTACCACATGGACAGGGTGCGCTGATTCACATCGTAGAGCTGCATGCGGGTGCTCGCCATGAGGGCAAGAGAGTGCACCACGCTGTCCTGAATCTGTTTGTAGTCCCTCATGACGGCACCCCAGCGGTTGATGCGGCATCCTTGTGTCGGCGGCGTGGACGCGGCACAGCTCCAACATGATGGCCTCGACAAGCCTGCTGAGGTTGGGAGACTGTGCTGCTCCTGGCCCCTTACCCACGACGACACTGCAGAGAGGGAGAGGGAACGTGTTAGTTACTGACTATAGCAGGCTGTAAAAAAAAAAAAAAAGAGAACAAAATTGTTAGTGCCACCGCTTACCGCTTCACACTCGTCCACTCCCGGAACATGAGCGTGCTGGGTGCTGGTTTTGAACCGCCCTTTGACCAGCCTGTCCTGGTGGCGGGGGGTGAAGGTCACCGCCGCCTTGTCCCGCTCCGTCAGCCTCTCCCAGAGAGCGATGATGTCTCTGGTCTGACGGACCGTGACAAAGGCGTGGTGACGCAGCTCCACGAGGCCACCAGCTGGCGGTATCCGGGCTCACCGTCTGGCCCGACGACGTCCTGAAAGAGACGAGACACTCGATGAGACGCTGCAAGCAAACACATTGGTGAATATGAAATGTTGACAGGTGACGGTGAACTCACTTCCTCCTCAGCCTGCTGCTGCACCTCCATCCCGTCATCAGGAGGCGGGCGGGGGGATCCCGACGAGGCATCGTCCACAGGCACGCCGCAGGGATCCTGGAGGAGAGCACTGTGATGTACCAGGAGACGGATCTCCTCTGGCTCCTCCTCCTCGAAGGCGTCCGTCTTGCCGTCATCCTCCTCGGTCCCGTCCGGAGTGTCGGGATCCAGCTGCAGCACAGCACCCGACTGGGAGTAGAGGTACTCTACCCCCAAGAGTTCCCCTGCAGAGAGAGAGAGAGAGAGAGAGAGAGAGAGAGAGAGAGAGAGAGAGAGAGAGAGAGAGAGAGAGAGAGAGAGAGAGAGAGAGAGAGAGAGAGAGAGAGAGAGAGAGAGAGAGAGAGAGAGAGAGAGAGAGAGAGAGAGAGAGATTAGCAGATGCCACAAGACAGCCGCAGCAAACACTCTGTCGCTAATCTCTATGCACCTGTGTACTCCCTGGGCTGGGTGAAGTCGTCAACCAGCTGGACCCCCTTAACCTCGAGAGCCAGCTGGTTGAAGCTGTGCTGCAGCTGGGAGCTGTAGCACCGCCGCTCGCGGTCCTCCCTCCTTCCCGGCATCACGGTACCGCCGCATCAGGCCGACCGGCATGTTCGTCAGTCCGTCCCCCTCGGCCGCAGTGAGTACGGACACGAGCACCTGCCCGTTGCCGACGTTGGACATCCAGGCGGCTGACCCGGCGGCAGCACCCGCAAGCTTTTTGGCAATCTGCGAGACACAAACACACAGTTAAACACACGGACGGACGGACGGACGGCACACTGACGTCATACGGGGCGCGGCGAAGAGAGAAACCTCACCTTCTAGGTGGAGTCCATCTTAAGGATCTCCCCAAAAATGGACGTCACCCTGGCCTTGGTCTCATTCAGCCTGGTCATGGCCTTCAGGACATAGACCCTGCCGAACCAGGTGAGTCCGGGCACCTTGACGAACGTCATGAGCGACACCTCCTTCTGTTCCGCTCCGGGTGCCCTCACCTTGTGGAGCACGGACAGGTGCGATCAACCTTGCCATCCAATCCCTCGAGTGCTGCTCCACCAGGGAGGCACGGAGGCGAGACACACCGTTGCCCAAGGTGCGCTCCTTCAGCTGCCCAATCAGCGCTCTGTCGCAGGACAACCCGGGGTGGAAACAAAAGACAAATATACTTTATTGCTATTATTTATTATTGTGTGTGTGTGTGTGTGTGTGTGTGTGTGTGTGTGTGTGTGTGTGTGTGTGTGTGTGTGTGTGTGAATGTTTGCAATGAATGAGCTTCTTCTCTTTTTATGATTAATGAAATGACAATAAAGGCACTCTATCTATCTATCTAAAGTGACATACTTGTACGTGAGAACAGCTGGGAATTTCTTGCGGTGAGCTACGTCCAGCTGCTCCAAGATGGTTCTGCTTCTTGCCACAGGAGGGGCACTGAAGGGACTCTGTGGCCATGAAGTACCACCCGCTCCTGTCCAAGACCCTCCTGACGGTCTTGTAGAGGCCAGCGCCAATCGGAGGGGCACTTGAGGTGGTATGCCCACATCCGATAGGGCAGCCAGAGGAAGAATGGGCGCTGGAAGAAGGCGTGGGATGTGGCGGGGGGCTGCGTGTAGAGGTGCCGGGCGCCTGGCGGGTACCACCACAGTTGGTGCGGTGTGGTGAGGACCACCTTCCCGCTGCTGGGTTCCCTGCGGAACAGCGCCCGGCCCACCCACTCCTGCTGCTCTTCAGGCAGCGTCTGCCTCCAGCTGAGGGGAAGCAGCTGAAACACACACACAGCAGAGGCACACAGTTAGTGAGTGTGAATGTGCAGCAGACCGGCACACATAAAAACACACACACACACACACACACACACACACACACACACACACACACACACACACACACACACACACACACACACACACACACACACACACACACACACACACACACTTTGCCGGAGGCAGGCCTCTGGGCCATCGGTCCTGGTCATTCCAGCGGGACCACAACTGGTGGGGCGTCCCTGGACGTGCCTGACAACGCATATCAGCGTTGGGGCGGTGCATGACATGTGCGTTACGAGTGTATTCACATCAAAATGTCTACTCACTGGGAGGGTCGACCTCGTCGGCAGCAGTGAGCAGCTCGGCGTCATTCGGGTCTGGTGGGACGCCAAGATGGAGACCGCGTACCCCACCGCGTTCCCCAGCAGCCACCGGAACGTTTGGCCACGGTACTGGCCAAACAGGAGCTCGCTCTCCGCCAGCACAACATCGTTAGTGACGTCTCCCTTCCGCCGGGCTCCCTCTAGTAGGGCACCTAACCCTCTAGTAGGGCACGTCGGGAGGGCGGGGCGGGTGACAACCGCATCGGCGGGGCAGCTCGGGAGGGCGACCAGGATGCCGGCTGGACAGGCTGAGCTGCTCGGGAGGACGGCCTGGATGCCGGATGGACCGGAGGGGCAGCTCAGGAGTGCAGGTCACAGGCATGGGCTGGGGAGCGCAGGTCGCTGGCATAGGCTCGGGAACACCGGTCACTGGCGTGGGCTTGGTGGTGCAGGGCTCGGGCATGCATGACTCGGCGGTGGAGCCGAGCTCAGGAGCGTTGGGTCCTGTACTGCTGGGGAGTGCTGGACTCAGACTTGGGTGCGCTGGGAACTCCGGTGGTGAAACCGAGCCCAGAAGCACTGGCTCCTGGCTCGGGTGCGATGCGGGCTCCAGTGCTGGGACCCGGAACACTGCTGGAAAGACCGGGGCTGGAACTCGGAGCGCTGCTCTTGGGACCCGGAACACTGCTTTGGAGACCGGGGCTGGGACCCGGAACGCTGCTGGAAAGACCGGGGCTGGAACTCTGAACGCTGCTCTGGAGACCGGGGCTGGGACCTGGAGACCGGGGCTGGGACCCAGAACGCTGCTCTGGAGACCGGGGCTGGGACCCGGAACGCTGCTGGAAAGACCGGGGCTGGAACTCTGAGCGCTGCTCTTGGGACCCGGAACACTGCTTTGGAGACCGGGGCTGGGACCCGGAACGCTGCTGGATAGACCGGGGCTGGAACTCGGAACGCTGCTCTGGAGACCGGGGCTGGGACCTGGAGACCGGGGCTGGGACCCAGAACGCTGCTCTGGAGACCGGGGCTGGGACCTGGAGACCGGGGCTGGGACCCAGAACGCTGCTCTGGAGACCGGGGCTGGGACCCAGAACTCTGCTGGAAAGACCGGGGCTGGAACTCGGAACGCTGCTGGAAAGACCGGGGCTGGAACCCGGAACACTGCCCTGGAGACTGGGGCTGGGACCCGGAACGCTGCTGGAAAGACAGGGGCTGGAACCCGGAACGCTGCTCGGGAGACCGGGGCTGGGACCCGGAACGCTGCTCGGGAGACCGGGGCTGGGACCCGGAACGCTGCTCGGGAGACCGGGGCTGGGACCCGGAACGCTGCTCAGGAGACCGGGGCTGGGACCCGCAACTCTACAGGGTTCAGGAGTAGGGTCAGACTCGAGAACCGAAGCCAAGATGGCCTATGGAACTAGAGTGCGATGAGGAGCTGGAACTGTTCTCGACTGTGGGGCCGAGACCAGGGTTGACATCAGTGCTGGAGCCAGTGAGCGCCGCGGAGCCGGCACTGGTCTTAAAGTAGGCTCTGGGGCAGGAGGTCGCTGGGGAGCTGGCACTGGAGCACGGACAACAGGACTCGGATACTCCAGAGGAGCAAGGGATGGAGGAGACGAGGCTTGAAGAGGAACTGGGCACAGGACAGGAACATTGACAGAAAGCCCAGAGGCAGGACCAGCCTCTGCGGCATCTAGGCTTGGTGGGGAATCAGGAAGGCACTCCTCCTCAGTCCACTTGTCCTCAGTAGACCACCCGGCGTCCTCGGCAGAGCAGTCGTCGGTGGCAGCAGACCAGGCATCTTCCGAGGAGTCGGAACAATAATCGTGGTCCTCTGGGTACCACCTGGACCTCAGATGGTTAGTCCCCGTATATCCCTGTCTTAGTGCATCCCGGGCATCTGGCTGCTGCACCCACCAGGGGGAAGAGGGCAGGTAAGGCGAAGAGCTAAGGTGATGCGAGGCAGACTCCACCACCACGGACCCAGTGGAGGTGGGAGTGTGTACTGTGTGTGCTTTTCACTATATATTTTTTTTTTCACTTCGTTATTTTCTCGGCCTAGGAACGGGCTTAACACATTTCTTGCGGATACAGGGTCGGACTGAGCCCAGGTTACTGACCCATATACTTTGGTGGAAGTAGAGCCAACTAGTGGTGACAATGTTTACCAAAGAATGGGCATGGGTAAATAGGAACGCTAACCCTAACCCTAACAAAGGTCTTAGAGACTGTGTGAATGTCAAACCCCACTAAAGTGACCACGTGCTTTCTGATGGTAACAAGCTTGACAACTGGAAGTGCCAGAAACAGCGATAATACATTTAAAAATGGTTCTAACTCCACAACGGTAGGTCGTAGAAACTTCATTCCAACTCTGGCGTGTTCCTTGACCACAAATTATGTCGAACGGACCAACTATCGAGTCTCTACGACCTTTCGTTCTGGAGATATCACTAGTTGAGTCGAGTAAAAAACGTACCGGATGTCAATTACTACCATTTCATGTGGTCGTAGAAATTCGAGATTGCACAAATTATATTCTGGCAAGAAACCCATCTAACAGATCAGGAACATGAAAAGATAAAGACAATGGGTTATAGACATACTTATTATTCATCCTTTAAAACAGGATGCAAGAGGGGCATGGCTATTTTGATGCCAAATAAGGTTCATTTCAAACTCAAGTCAGAGATCAAAGACAAGGAGGGCAGGTTAATTATGGTAAAGGACATACACACAACCAATCAAAAAAGGAAAATCACCCCCACTGAAAGATGGATTAAAACGAGAATTCAAGATTTGGGTTTGATAGATGTATGGAGG
Source organism: Micromesistius poutassou (assembly GCF_964030765.1). Classification (NCBI taxonomy): domain Eukaryota; kingdom Metazoa; phylum Chordata; class Actinopteri; order Gadiformes; family Gadidae; genus Micromesistius; species Micromesistius poutassou. The sequence goes on along the minus strand of NC_140273.1, from coordinate 2,830,026 downwards.
GATTTCCACCATCAAGATAGACAGTTTACTTTCTACTCAAATCGTCACAATGCATATTCAAGAATAGACTATCTATTTGTACATAACTCAGAGGCACAGGCTAAAGGAATGTGAGATAAACCAGAGAGATATATCAGACCACTCCAGTGTCCACTTAAAACTAGTATCTAGATACTAGATCTAAAATGACAACGTGGAGACTAAATGTAAGCATGTTAAATAGCCCAGAGTTTAAAGAGAAAATAAAGAAAGAATTAAAACTGCGCGCAGTGATGAACGGGCCCTCGCACCGGCTTGCGGCCGCGTCATGTGCCGTCGTAACATGTGTGCTGACCATTGTAGAAGCAGATCCGACACAAGATGTCGGAGCACTGTGCAGCTGTGTATTGTGTGTATGTACTGTGTATCAGTTGCCTAACTAGGCTGTTTTATAAAATAAAAACAATTCAACTTTCCTTGAACTAACCGGAACACTCTGTTACCGCACGACAACAGAGCAACAGGTGAGTCAGTAAACTTCAGCAGTCGGACTCAGTGTGCGATCCAGGAGGAGACACGGTTTGGCATCGACAACCAGACTTGTTGTCATTGGTTGTGTGTTTCACAAGTTATTTATATATATATATATATATATGTAGTGGCAACCCCGCGCTGTTTGGCGTGGACGAACCGTGCCAGCACCCTGAGCGGCTCCCTCTCCGCGGACAGGTAGTCCGCGGGAGATACGTGCCATTCAGCGCGGCGTGGGAGACGAGGAGGAAGTCGAGTGGAAGACAGTCGGGGTAAGGGACCAATATCCACATAGCGCACTAACACTGGAACGTTTCCCCCACAGCGCTGGGGGGGGGGGGGGGGGGGGGGGGGGGGGGTTTCTTCAACATATTAAAATAGCTGAATTTACTGCCCCTGTTTCTGCTTCTCTATCATATTTAGCCTATAGTGTGTGATTTGCGAAACACCTATCATCATAGACATTATAAAGAGTAGACGTCGCATTGGCTCATATATGTATACTGACTAGATATCATAGATATATATACTGACTAGATATCATAGATAGACGTTGATGGGACAGAAGACCGACATTCATTCATTCATGTGGGTGGTTAGGCCGCCCCAAGATGGCGGTGGCATTGACGTATTATGTTCCACTGACGCTAGAAATGCGGCCGCCATCTTAGAGCAGCTGTCCTACGAGTTGCGGAGCAGCAAGATGGCGGAGCACCGTACACACACAAAACGTGATTTCTAAATAGGTTTTTCTATCTTTCCAGTTTGTTCTTATCATAGGGGATTCCCATCTGCGCCCCTTTGCCGATGGAACAGTCGGGATTTCCAAGGGAAGGCTTTCCTTTGGGATCATGTCGACCCCTGGGGCCAGCGCATCTCATCTTAGGACGGAGCTGGTCCACGCTACGCTGCCCCGGACACCCGATGCAGTCTGCATTCTGGCCCCTGGCAACAACCTGACCACTAGCACTACTCATGAAATGGCTGGTCAAGAGTTTGGGAAGCTCTTGATTAGTGCAAGTCAGCGTTGGCAGAATGTAAGTTATTTTGTTTATTGTGTGTAACTTGACATTTTTTGTTCAGTTATTAAAATGCGTTAATGAGGTGTTGCAGTACAGCATACATGTGTTTAAATGGAATGTCATTTAGAACAAAACTAGATTTGTATTTAAAATCTGTCATTGTCTTTCAAGGTTTTCGTCATGGATTTCGTTCCACGCCTGAGTGTTGCTCCAGAGCTGCAGGAGCACATGAGCCGGGAGTTTCGTTCTGTGGCCAAGTCCATGGGTATGTTTCAAACAGATGTTTATGTTACATGTTTAATGAATCATATTTTCTCATGGATTACAAACAGGTTTATGCTTACTTTATTTGTTGATATATTCAAGTATATGAATGATTTATATATATATATATATTTATTTATCATTTCTTAGGTATCGCGTACTACTCGATGTTCGAACACTTCCCCTTCAGCGACCTGAATCTCTGGGTCAGAGATAGTTTAAGTAGCATATACTGTGTGCAAAGAAGGTTGATCATTTACTTATTTGTAATTGAAATTATAGTATTATTTATTGAAAGTTGATGTTATTGTTAGTAAGTGTATTATTCTAACCTTTTCAGGTTCACTTGAGCGACGAGGCTGGCATGGGCATTTTGTTGCCCATGTTGCTGTGGCATGCTGCCTACACGCAACTGGACGTGCCAGTGCCAGCGCCAGCACCAAAGGCGCCGGATGCTCCTGTGCCAGCACCGGCACAGGATGCTTCCAGACCAGCATGGCCGGGTCCAATCACCCCTCCAAGGGTGATTGTGAGGGATTCTCCCCCATGCGATGTCTGGATGGAAGTGGTGAACGGCAAGAAGGTAATATTTGCATACAGTACTTGTGTTTTTCCCACTCATATTTGCAAAATAGTTGATTGTTGAAATTCAAAAATGTTCACCATGCATTCATTTTAATCAAATAATTGTTATTTGTCATTGCAGAGGATCCAATCTGCGGATCAGCTCTTGAGGCCCTCAAAAAGACGTGTGGTTCGGCATCAGGTTTGTAGTATATTGTAACATTAATTGTTAACATATGTATATCGATTGTATATCTGTGCACATTGATTTACTCAATAGCAATTGTGACTAATATTCTGTTTCAGTGTTTATTTCACAGGAGGACGGATGTGCCATCGTGCTGAAGGATTGTTTCATCTCACTCAATCCTGTCCACTTCAGCACCGCCATGTTGGCTGCGATGGACGCCGTGGTTCCAGCTCATCTTTCGAGCCCTGACTGCCCAGCCGTTCACAACACACAAAGGTAAGCTGAAAATGTGACGTGTTGATTGAGGTCTTTTAAAACTGTATTGTCTCCCTTAAAACACTCCTATACATGTTCTAAAAGTGTGTTTGATTTTCTTTAATCAGACACGGTGTGTGGTGGAGCGATGTCTGAAACATGTTGCCTGCAAGAGGAGACCTGCAATGTGCCAGGTTTGTCTTTATTTCATTAATGTAATCACTGAATTGCACAGTACAAATGGTAGGCACCGATAATGCAATAGTTTCTTTGCTTTACTTGTTTAGTACTTTGGCAATTATTGAAAACAATTAAGAAAATACATGGTTTTGTGTAAACAGGTCAAGGCGGCACCCAGTGTTGGGGTGTCTCCCAGGCTGACACGTGGCATCGTTGTGGAAGTGGTTGCGGAGGAGGAGGTTAGTACGCTTTATTCTTAATCAGTTTAATTCTATGTGAATGTACATATTGTGTAATACACATAGCAAATTATTGCTATGACTAGCAAGTTCTCTCAAATGCAATAATGACACTTTTGTTCATGTATTTTATTAATTTCTTTAGGGGGATTCGACTGCTAGTGCTGTGGCTGCGGCCGTGTCGGAGGAGCCATCGCCTACCACTGCTGTGGAGGAGTTGGTACACTATATTCTAAATCAGATCAAACAAATTGTTCCAAATTATTGTATATGATTAGCAAGTTCTCTCAAATGCGATAATGACACTTTTGTTAATGTATTTTCTTATTTTTTTTTAGGGGGACGCGACTGACGGTGCCGGAGGGGGAAGAGGTCAGCAGAAGATTCATCCAAAGTAAGGTTGACGCTAACCCTCTCTCTTGCAGGTGTGGCGAGCAAAAGCCACAGGCTGTTGTGTCTGGTAGTGTTGTTAGAGCTGGTGGTAGTGGAAAAGTGGCGGCGACAACGACTGACGTGTCAATTGCGTGCAGTGTTGTCGCCGCGCTTAAACACGTCATTGCCCCTGTTTGTACATGGGGTGCGCGAGATGTCGATAGCGTTTGTTTAGAAGGCGAGAAGTTGGCTAGTTCTGTAGGTACATCAACTAGGGATAGTGGCTTTGATAGTGATCTGTGCGAGTTCTTAAAACAGCACAGTGTTTTTGGCAGAAAGTGGAAAGTAGCCATTGGTCCATCAGTCTACAGAGGTTTCGGCTCTGACGACTGTGTTCTTCGAAAAGCTACAGGAACCTTTGTTGACTGATGGATTGTGTCTCTTGAACCTGCACGGTGCGGTGAGTGTTGTCATTGAGCACAATGGTTACTTTGTGGTAGTTGATTGTAGTACTTGTGACGTATCTGGTTTTCCATGTGGTATTGGTAGGTCTGTAGCGGTTTTTAACATGTGCCTGGCCGACCTGATGTTGCATATTCAAAATCTTAAGAAGTCTTTGGGTGCAGAGTGGTATGCCATTAGCAGCCTGTCTGTGGGGGCAGATTCAGACATTGACAGTGCGACATTGCTGGTAGATGTTGATGTCACAACCGTAGTTGAGGGTGGCAGTTCACAGAGTAAATCAAGTTCTGTCAGGGGATCTTTCCACCAGGGAGATTGTCGGTTTCGCCACGCAGGCGTTCAGTGTATGGCTATCAGTTTGGTAGCCATAGCAAAACACTCCATTGATGGTGTGTTTTCGTGGCAGACAGACAATCTCGACAAGGTGGTTTTTTTGGGGGATTAACTTTACAATAGGTTGAGGGACAGCAATGTCACCAGCAATGATTCGCCACTGCTTAGTGTTCCTGATTTGCCCCTACAGTCTGTTATCGATGGACACACTTTTGACTTTGAATATGGGGAACATGTTTGTGGCCATGTTGATGTGGTGACAGGTGAGCTGATTGATTGCGGTTTTGTCATCAGTCTGAGATCTGTGTTGTTAAAGATGTTGGTTAAGTATCAGACGTGTTTTCTGACATTAGGTGGTAGTACATGTGCAGTCATTAGTCAAGGTGGACGTTTTGCTATTGTAGATTTGCATGCGCGCAGTGCAGATGGGATGGTGGACGGGGAAGGGAAGAGCGTTGTAGTGTATTTCACATGCCTAGATGATGTTTTTGAGCACATCTGCAAGTTAGCGACAGGATTGAAACCACCCAAACCGTTTGAGATTGCTAGTGTTAGTGTTTTCCAGAGATCCGGTTTAAAAGTAGCAGTAGACGGCAGGGGAATAGAACCAACGGTTAGCTCGAGTGTAAAGCGTAAAGCTTCTCCGAGTGGGTGTTCATCGAATAAGTTTAGAAAGGGTGATTATGATTCGGATGTTGCTTTTGTAGGTGATGTTTTGAGTAAAGGCCTCCAGTTTAAGCCGCTTTCTGGGGAAGTTGTAGAAACTCTGTGCAAACAGTTAAATGTTGACTCAGAGGAGGCAGATCTAGTTTCTACACAAGTTGGTCCATTGGGTGCTCCTTGTAAAAATGGGAAAATAGTCGGGGATGGTAATTGTTTCTTTAGAGCAGTTAGTCAGTCTGTGTGTGGTACACAAAAGAATCATAGGAAAATTAGACTAGCTGTAGTTAAGCATTTGAAAGGTAATGGTGGTGTTTTGAGAAGTGAGTATTGTTCGATGGAGGAATATCTCAGTGTCAAAAATGGCGTATGTCGGTAGTTGGGCCACTTAAGTTGAGATTCAAGCAGCAGCAGATATTTTGGGAGTTAGTATTTTCACTTACTGTGATGGTCGCTGGCTTGAATATAGTTGTAGGTACGAGTCGTCAGATCAGGGAATTTATTTAGAAAATTGTAATGGTAATCATTATGAGACTGTTTGTGTTCAGAAGCCAAACATGCAGTGTTGCTATGGGTATTGCAAAGTGGGTGGGTCTAGTTACAATCTGAGAAAACATAGGGTTTGTGCAGACAATTTAACTTCGGTCCCATCCTCAATTTTAGAAACTAAAGTAGACTTTATTGAACAAAATGTAATAAAACAGCAGTGTATTACGTCTGTAAAAGCCCAATCCATAAGTAAGTTGTCTGTCTAACCATTCGGTAAATCAAAATAAATTACAAAAAAGAAAATATCTGGAAAACAGGCCAAAAATTATAGAAAGGATGAAAATTAATTATCAGGGAAAATATTGGTACAAGGTAAAATTGAGAGAAATTTGTAAAAGCAAATATCTGAGTCACAGGGACACAGTAAAGGAATTTAGTAAAAGTAAATATTGTAAAAATCTGTCTCACAGGGACACGGTAAAGGAAATGAGTACTTCAAAATATTGCAAAAATAAGTGTCACAGGCAGAATGTGAAATCTATGAGTATAAATAAATATCACGGAAATCCTCAGCATAGGCAGCGTGTAGTTGCAGATAATAAATTGAGAAGGCAACATATAAAAGCAACATTGAATGATTTTGATTTAGTTATGCAGCAGTTTTTGGCTAAAGTAAACGATGGCCCGGATTTCGTCTGCTGATTAGTGAAGCATATTTGCATAAATGTAGTGCAGATTGTGTGTTGCCTTGTCAGTGGTTAGATACAGCTAGGGCAAAGTTGTGGATTTGTTCTAGCTGTCACCATAAAATTAGTACAGGTCAAATGCCACCAGAGTGTGCTGTAAATAATTTGGAGACATACATTCCCCCAGAATTGGCATGCCTGAATAATTTAGAGCAACATTTAATCGCGCTGCATATTCCGTTTATGAAGATACTAGCATTGCCTAAAGGTGGGCAAAATGGCGTCCATGGGCCTGTGATCTGTGTTCCTGCTAATATTGTGCAGACGAGCAATTTGCTACCATGTTCTGACATGGGACATCTGACAACCTGGGGAGACAGAGCCTTCTCCGTTGCTGCCCCTACCCTCTGGAATTCCCTCCCCAAACACATCCGTGACTGCAATGACCTCATACTATTCAAATCACTACTCAAAACACACCTGTTCCTTTCTGCCTATAATTCTTAACCACTACTTTCCTAATTCTGTTTTTGTTCTGTCTGACTGTTGTATTGTGCTGTTCTATTTACAATGTATCTACTTTTCTGCGTTTTCTTGTGTTTCTGTGTTTTTAAATGTATTTTAATTACTTATTTTTCATCCTCATCTGTAAAGTGTCTGAGTGATTGAAAAGCGCTTCCAAATAAAATGTATTATTATTATTATTATGGATGGGTCTTTGTTACCCGTTAAATTGAAGCGAAAACTCACATACAAAGGGCATTATGAGTACCAGTATGTTGATAGTATGCGCATCAAGCAGGCTTTGCAGTATCTTAAACGGAATAATGCACATTATAAGGATATCGAATTTAATGAAGTGTGGATAAATGAGTTTTGTAGGGAACAAGAGAGTGTGGCAGTAGATAACGATAACATAGCAGTAGATGGTAATGGAAACAATGCTGCCGAGGAAGATGAGCTTCTGCATGACAGACAACAGCATTGTATGTTTCAAGACACTTGTCTTATGCCTGTTGACATTGGTCAAGTAGCCCTTGATCAATATTTAGATAACATATTAAATTTGGCTCCAGCAGAGGTAAACAGTCCTGTCAAGCTGTCTGATCATTCAAATGAAGCAAAATGTTTCCCGGTGTTGTTTCCGACAGGATCCGCGACGTACCACGACGGCAGACCTGACCGCTTAACTTTGTGCCGTTATTTTAATAATCGTATTTTACATGCTGATGGTAGATTTGCACAAAATGTTGATTACATATTTTTTGCTCAGTACATGTCTGAGGTTCAACAGGTTGTGTCAAATGTATCAATAGCATTGCAGAAGGGGAAAGGAGGGCAATTTCGAAAGATTAGCACAAGCGTATTAAACGATGAGGAACAGTTAAAGCAGTTGTTGCATTTTGATGATGGGTATCGCTTCCTTAAACCTATTAGAGGTACCCCATCATTTTGGCAGGGCGTGCAGCGCGATTTGTTAGCTTGTGTCCGTCAGCTGGGGATCCCAACGTGGTTTTGTTCGTTTTCTTCTGCCGACATGCGGTGGAAGAATCTTTTGATTAGTATTTTAAAGCAGGAAGGTAGGACGGAGACGGCCGAAGAGCTGGAGTGGGCAGATAGGTGTGAACTTTTGAGGCGTAATCCGGTTACTGCGGCGAGGATGTTTGATTTTTGGTGGCATTGTTTTCTGAAAGAGGTTTTGATGTCTCCGTCTAACTCTATTGGGAAAATAGCGTGGTTCACCACATGTTCACTGCCTGTTTTGGATCGAAAACGCGCCAATAATTGATAGAAATACAGATGAAGAGGTAATTCAATTTATAGATAATTATGTAACATGTGAATTACCCGCACAGGATGAGACACTATTGGACATAGTTTCATCCGTGCAAAAGCATTCCAAACGGCATTCAAAAACATGTAAGAAAAATGGAACTGTTTGTCGTTTTAATTTTCCTAAGCCTCCGTCTGCGAGAACTTTTATATCTCGCCCGCCTATTGAGGAGGAGGAGGACAAAACATGCACATGTCAAGAAGACGGAGCACTGACATTGTCAGAATGTGCATGTCAAATTAGGAAACAGACTAAATTGGAACAAAAACAAATGGCAGTGCGCACTATAACCAAAATCAAAGAGGCCCTTTCAGATGACAATCTCAGTTTTGACAGTGTAGAGCAGTTGTTTAATCATTTACAGGTATACCAAAGGGTGTTTGAGGAGGCGTACGGTATTTGTGCTAGGAAGACAAGTGTTGTTTTGAGCAGGGAAACTAGTGAGGTTTGGATCAATCAATATAGCAAACCAGTCTTAAAATGTTGGAATGCTAATATTGATATCCAGTATGTTGTTGACGCGTATGCGTGTGTAGTGTACATTATTTCGTATATTTCCAAGGCGGAGCGCGAGATAGGATTATTGTTAAGGAATGCGCAGAGGGAATCGGCTAAGGATAGAAATAGTAGTGCTAAGGACGCCCTTAAAAAGTTAGGAAGTGTGTATTTACATAATAGAGATGTGTGCGCCCAAGAGTCAGTGTACAGGTTGACAGGAATGCATTTGAGGGAGTGTTCAAGGAAGGTTGTATTTGTTCCAGTTGGGGAGAGTAGTGTTAGAATGAGTTTGCCTTTATCAGTGTTAAAACGAAAGGCATCATCCAATGACCTTAGCACAGAGGACATGTGGATGACTAGTCTTCTGGATAGATATAAGAATAGGCCAAGAGGCAGTGTGTTTGATGACATGTGTATGGCGACGTTAGCCTCGGAGTACCGCATATTGAGCAAATCGGAGCGGTCTCCCAACAGGATAGAGCTGGAAAACAATTGTGGCTTATGCAGTTGTTTTTACCCTTTTGTTTAGATATGCACCGGAGGCCAGCAGGTTTCGAAACGTTTGAAGAGTTTCATAGTCGTGGTCATGTTAGATTGAGTGATGGACTGTTGTATTCAGTGAAGTCGATAGTGGATTTAAATCGCAGGGGATTTGAAATTAATGCTGAAGAGTTAGATGATATACGGAATTCGGTAGACAGTGATGTGGTTTTAGAAGACGCCTGGGGTGAGCTCTGCCCGGAGCAAGAGCAGGAGCGTTTAGAGTGTTTGGAAGAGCGTAGGGAGAGTGAAGAACCTTCAGATGGGCCTGTAGAAGTTATTCCGGATTTAGCGGTTAATAGCAGACAAGTTTGTGATTTAGAGAAGAGACAGAATGTACTGTGCAGGAGTGATGGCTTGGCGTTGATTAGATCTCTTAATGAGACCCAGCTCTCTGTCTTTTACCGGATTAGGCAGCAGTGTTTGAGTAAGGTGAATGGCGATAAGGTCGGTAAAAGCCACTTAAGAGCTGTGCAGTACGAGGCAATGAGGTTGTTGTCACAAGGCTGTCGTAATCCGGACAACGTTTGCGTTTTGCTAACCGCTCCTACGGGGATAGCTGCACACAATTTACACGCAGGTACTATTCACAGTTCATTTGGCATTGGTAAAGATGTGCGGTTGCCTTACATTCCACTGGGTGAGGCGAAGCTCAATTCTTTGCGTGCTAAATATAGTAGCTTGCAGATTTTGATAATCGACGAAATCTCCATGGTTGATCATAACCTATTGGCCTACATCCATGGACGTTTAAGACAAATTAAACAGTCTGGTGACTATTCCCCGTTTGGAAACGTTAGCATAATTGCAGTTGGGGATTTTTATCAGTTGCCTCCAGTGAAAGGGAAAGCGTTGTATTCAGAGGATGTTAGTGTCGGATTGTGGACTCATTTTCAGGTAGTGGAACTGAAAATTGTTGTCCGTCAAAAAGATGGTGTCTTTGCGGATTTGTTGAACAGGGTTAGATGTCGTGTGAAAGGGACCCCCATGCTGTCTTCGGACATTAAATTATTAAAGCGTTGCGAAACTGGTGAAGTGAGCTCAGCTTTACACATTTTCCCAACGAACCGGCAAGTAAATGAGCATAACATTCAACAGTTATTCAAGAGTTGTCCCGCATATGTTACGATCGAAGCAAAAGATTTTGTAACTAGTAAGAAAACAGGCAAGCTTGAGCTGAGGGAAGGACATCATACCCTATCATACAGTACATGTCTGCAAGAGACCCTGCTTTTGGGAGTAGGTGCTCGTGTCATGCTGCTGAAAAATCTGGATTTCGATGACGGTTTAGTGAATGGTGTGTGTGGCATAATCACACATATCGTTTATCCACCTAATGATGATAGGTTCCCAAAGACCATTTACGTAAAGTTTGATGATCATCAAGTTGGAAGTAAAAGGAGGAATTGCTCTTCATTTTCCTCTGCTGTTGAAATGCTTTCCACAGGCATTGAAGCAGAAGAGGAAAGAGTTACCAAACACGGTGGATCGCGCCGGCAATTTCCAATAATGCCGCTTTTCCACCGCCAGTACCAACTCGACTCGACTCGACTCGCCTCGACTCAACTCGGTTTGGTTGCGTTTCCATCTAAAAAAGTACCTCTTCAATGTGGGCGGGTCGTAGAAAATAACCTCTCCACCATGGGCGGGTCGTCATTAGGTTTTAATCACGGGAGACGCGATTCCCGGGAAATCTGAATCTGATCAAGACTATTTCCTGATTCCCGGGAAAGGTTATGATGGGAAATAAAATAAAATAAAAAGCGCAATGACTGCGCGTCTATTGTTGTCATACGGTAACGTTGATAGAGGCGAAACTCGAGCCCTAGGAAAGGAACGACACTGAAACTAAACAGCGAAACGCCGGTCCGTGGACTCCAGCCACGCCGGACACACACAACCACGCCCGACACACATAACGACGCGCAGCCTAACTCTAGCCCCGGGAAAGGAGCGACACACACGGCGAAACGCTGATCAGTGTCCCCCTCGGGAGCGGGTTCGTGGACTCCAACCACGCCGGACACAACTTAACTTGAGTGAATATTCCCATTTACAGCCGCTGGCCAATCAGTTACCAGCAGCCTGTTTACGTCACACAAAAGTACCTACTCCGCTGGCATGGAACCTCGACGGAGGTAGTACTAAAAAAAAGTACCCGGTACTAGGTACCAGGTACTTTTTTTGCCAATGGAAACGCAAATAAGGCGTGGCGAGTCGAGTCGAGTCGAGTCGAGTAGGTACTGGCGGTGGAAAAGCGGCATAAGGCTTGCCTGGGGTTGTACAGTCCATAAAGTACAAGGACTTACTGTAGATAAAGCGGTAGTTTCACTAAAGAAAATCTTTGCAGCTGGTCAAGCATATGTGGCTTTAAGTCGCGTTAGAGATTATTCGGGTTTAGTTATTCAGGACTTTAACGAGAAAGCAATATATTGCAAAGACAAAATTCAGGATGCAATTGCAACCATGCCTCCCTTCTTGGTCACTAATATTCCAGGTAGTAATTTCACTACACCACCATTTAATGTGTTTTTGATGAATGTGCAAAGTTTGACTCGACATGTGACAGATTTGGCTTTGTGTACACAGCATCTGCAGCTTAACTGTATTGCTGTTACTGAAACATGGTTGCCGGCAGTTTCCTCATTGGAAACTGTACGAATGGATAGTTATGCTTTTCACAACCATCCAAGGAGTCTGTCGTACGATAGCAGCAACTCCTTATTCAAAGAAATTCAAGACCAACAACATGGTGGAGTTGGCATGTATAGTGCAGTATTATCCAGGTACCAACTGTAAATTTAGAATGTTTGGTTTACCACTGCACTACACAGGATATATTAATGGCAGTTATTTATCTCCCACCATCATATACCATGACATTGTTCAAAGAAAACCTTGACAAAGTACTTGATTGGCTAAATCACCAAAGTACCACAATTGCTGTCATGGGAGATTTCAATGACAAAATTTTGAAATCATCAACTGTCTGCAAATTCATGATCGATAAAGGATTCATCCAAATAGTCAAACAAGCTACAACTGAAAAAGGCACATTAATTGATCATGTGTATGTGAAAGCATCACATTATGATGTACAGGCTGTTGTCGTGCCGACATATTTCAGTGACCATGAAGGGATTCTATGTTCATTTACATCTAGGCGTTTAGAGCAGGGACAACTTGAATAACTGTTAATGTGAATGAAATAAGGATTATTTTATTTATTTATTTGTAATTTTAATTATGGCTTATGAATAAAATAATGAAATTATGGCTTATGAATTATGTTAATGCGATTAAAATAGGGAAATTGCTTATGAATTACGTTAATGAGAATAAAATAATGAAATTATGGCTTATGAATTACGTTAATGCGAATAAAATAATGAAATTATGGCTTATGAATTACGTTAATGCGAATAAAATAATGAAATTATGGCTTATGAATTACGTTAATGCGAATAAAATAATGAAATTATGGCTTATGAATTACGTTAATGCGAATAAAATAATGAAATTATGGCTTATGAATTACGTTAATGCAAATAAAATAATGAAATTATGTTTTATCAATTATCTTAATGAGAATAAAATAATGAAATCATGTTTTATCAATTATCTTAATGTGAATCAAATAATGAAATTATGAATTATCTTAATGTGAATCAAATAATGAAATAATAATGTCTGTAATAAGCTCTGTGTTTTCTGAGATAGTGGGGAGATGGAAGGAGAAGAATGAGTGTAGGTGGGGGAAGGTCGGTGGAGGTGCTGAGGTGAGGCATTGATCCAAGGTTATGGTGGATGTTGTTGATTTTTACAGTGAAAAATGACACGATGAGGAGGTTGTATAGAGTTGAGGGGAGAGAGTCCTGGGGTTTGGTGGTATTGTTGAGTAGGGAGAAAAATGACTGAGTTGTATAGATTGGCAGTGATTAAGCTGGAGTAGTGGTGTGTTTTGGTGCTGGAAATTGAGTGTAAGATGTGGTTATTGTACATTTCTTTGTGTTATGTTGCTGACATCCATTATGTTTTATGAATGTTTATATATTATGTTTATATCATGTTTTATGAATTATGCTAATGTGAATGAAATCATGTTTTATGAATTATATATATAGGTTATTCTACTGCATGTTAAATGTCAAAGGGTTTCGTTTCTGCATTGGCAACAGCATTTGTAACTAAAAAAAGTATTGATAATCATTGATATTATACAACAGTTATTAATAACTGCAGACATTAAAGTAATATATATGAAATATCCCAAAATAAATGCAACTATGGCATATTTTGAATTGTAAACACAAATGCTATTGCTGATGCAGTTTTTGCTGTACCTTTCATGTATTATCAAAAAGCAAAAAGACACTAGTAATGGTACTCCCGGTTTACTGGGATGGGGTTCGATTCCCTGTGGTGTCCTGCTGATTGTTTTTACATTAACATGTATGACCATGAAGGGATTTTATGTTCATTTACATCTAGGAGTTTAGAACATGAACAGGGACAACTTGAAAAACTATTGATAATGTGCATGTCATAATGTGTTTTATGAATTATGTTAATGTGAATAAAATAATGAAATTAATAAAAAGTTCTTGCATGCGGTTTGCTCTTGGTCATGCTGGTTTGGCTTCTTTCTATCATAACGTTAAATTTTATAATATGCATGTTTTATATATGTTCTTCTACTTCTATCTCCTCCTTGAAGTCCTGTAAGTCTCCAGGGACAGACGGATTTCCAGGAGAATGGTATAAAGCACTGAGGGAGCAATTAATACCAATACTAGGGCTGCTTGATTTTGGAAAAAATGAGAATCACGATTTTTTTGGTCTTTTAATTAATTCACAGATAAGGGAAGATCTAGACAGATGGGCCTCCCTGCCCCTGGACCTTGGCAACAGAATTATGACAATAAAAACAAATATTTTACCCAGACTACTAATATCTGTTTCAGTCCTTACCCATCTGTGTCCCTCAGTCAATTCAGAGAATGGGATAAGAGGATATCCCGTTTCATCTGGAATGGCAAAGCTTCCAGGGTGAGATATTCAACTTTACAGCTGCCGAGGCACAGTGGTGGGATGGGCTTTCCAAGACTCAAAGATTACTATTTAGCGGCACAAATAAGACCACTGTTGCAATAAAGACTACTTTGCAAAATGGAAAGAAGTGGAGTTATCACTGTCAGACAGGCCTATACAGAGTTTATTAGGAAGTCCAATGTTGGCCCAGACTTTAACCCAGGTACAAATGATGGAGGCTTCACTCAATGGGCGAGAAAAGGACTCTCCGCATTATGTCTACTAGTCGAAAACCAGGGCTTCATAGACTTCAAAACCTTATCAGATAGGTACGGCCTTGCTCGGCAGGATTTCTATAGGTACCTCCAAATCTGGCACTACTTTGATAACAACATTAAAGGACTTACACAGGAAGATATATCAAGTATTACCAAAATGTTTATCGCAGCCTATAATGTAAAACTGTCCAGAAAGATCAGTGGCGAACTATATAGACATATAGCTGAATTAAGAGGTCACTCAACAAACTATATTAAAGCAAAATGGGAAAACGAATTGGGAAGTGTAATTACTTCTGAAGACTGGACAAATATAATTGACACACAAATCACCACTACGGCCTCACAACTGTGGAGAGATTTCTCCTGGAAAATTTGTATCCAATTTTTTATAACACCAAAGCAAAAGTCTAAACAGACAGGACTACAACCTACATGCTGGAGAGGATGTGGACACAGTATGGCAGGTCATACACACATATTCTGGAGCTGTCCCATTCTTAAACCCTTCTGGGAAGGAGTTCAACGTACTATCAGAAAAGTCTTGCAGTATAATTTTAATTTTACCTGTTTATCATTCTACCTGGGTAATATGGACATAGAGCTACCAAAGGAAGACAGATACCTCCTAAAAATCTTCATGGCAGCGAGCAAAAAAGCCATAACAAGAAGATGGCTCAACACAGATCCTCCCACGGTTAGTCAGTGGGAAGCCATAATTAAAGACATCCAAACCATGGAACTACTGACTTTTAGTCTCAGACTACAAAGGGACAAAGGTGATGCCCTCTGGGAAAAATAGTACATCTACATCACGAGAAGAGGTGATAACCTGCCTTAATGCATTATATATTTTGACCAAGAAAAACAATGACCATATAACTGTATACGATGATATCAGTGACGACCCACTCGCAACCCCATGGTTCTCATGTTTGTTCCTATGATTGTGCGCATGTGTATATGTGCAATTATATATATGTGGATATGTTTATGATTATTTGGACACACGGGTGTAGGTGAACACGTGTACGTATGTGTCCAGGTGCACAAGCATATGTGTACATATCTACCTTTTGTTTTCTTCTTTTTTGTTGTTTGTTTGTTTCTTTTGTTCCAATAAGGACACTACATTGTTAGCACTTGAATTATTTTGTCACATCATATTGTAATTATATCTACTTTTTCTTATTGCACCGATGCTGCCCATGTTTTGTACAAAAACTTGAAAAATAAAGTAAAAAAAAAAACACTGCACCTGTCCGTCTTAACTTATTGTTTTTTGTTTCCGCAGGTCTACCGAGGACCAGACGACCAGCCGGGGTACCTGGCCGTGGTCCAGTTGGCCACAGCCTTGGTGGGGTTGCGCCACGAACAGGCCCTGTCCGAGGGGAGGGTAGACGAGCTCATCGAGCTCTACGAGGCCCTGTCCCCGTTCGACAGGGCCAGAATAGTTTACCCTCCCCGCTACAGGGAAAGGGCCGCTCGGGGGGGGGGGGGATTCATGGCAGCGAAGCCACGCCGCACCAGTATATCTGATGTGGAGAGCCTGAGACGGTGAGGAGGCTATATTTCCATCATACATTTACCTGACGTACACACACACAAGCTGCTTTATGTAATGAAGTTCCCATCACGCTCATACCTGTCCCACCAGCAGTCCCAGCGCAAGCCGGCTGGTGGAAGCAGTGTGCGTACAGCTCTGCCGTCTGTACCCCACGGGCACCCGTGTGCACGGTGCCCGGGGTACGCGGTGGGACAGCACACTGTTTCACTACCAGCACATCCGGGGGCTTGTGCTGGGACACCAGAGGCTGATGGCTCGGGTGCCAGTTCAGCTCTATGAGCTGAACTGCAGGACCCTCTCGCTGTGGTATGTTTGATGCTTTTGGACAGTGTTATGGGGACACTCTTGAATAACGCGCTCTGAAAATTGGACATGTAACTAAAACACTGTTTTGAAATCCGTTCTCAGGTTTACCTGGACGCAGCAGGAGAAGGAGAGGACTGTGTTGGCTCCAGGTGTTGCAGCAGAGGGACGACCACCAGTGGCAGCGGGCCCGGCGGCTTCGGCGACAGCGCCGAGCCCGGCATCTTCAGCGGCGGTGGACCGTCCGGCGGCAGCAGCTGTCGGTGGTACAGGCCAGGGGACGACAGCAGCGGCAAGGGCGTCGGTAGCCCCGGCAGCAGCAGCGCCGGCTGTGGCAGCACCGGTGCCTGCTCTGCCAGTGAGGCAGACAGCTACTGGCACCTCTACCTCTACTCAGCTGCTGCTGTCCTGGCCGTACCACAGACAGCTGCAACTGGACCTTTTAGGCCAACACAGCCTCTCCTTGTGGACCTCTTACTGCCCCAGCAGAGTGTGAGGGTGCTCCCCCCACTCCCAACGCTCCCTCGGACAATGCCAGCCCCACATGTCCTCCCTCCGCCGCTGGCCGCCGCACAGCACGCTGGCCCTCAGCTGCCTGCACTGCCAGGGACCCAAGAAGTGCAGGCAGCACCTCCTGCATCTCCTCCTCCTCCTCCCCCCCCCCCTCCTACTCAGTAGACTCAACTTTTGTATATAGTTTCAGTGTTAGGTGAGCCCCAGACTGATTTCACACTACTGCTGGGGCAGGTGTATATAGTTCTTTTGTATATAGTGTCATTGTTAGGCTAGTGTTAGGTTTGCACTGAGTTGTGTAAATGTACATGACTGTCAGTTATAACCAGGACAGTATAACCCTAATAAGGGTTATTGTTGCGCGCGCACACACACACACACACACACACACACACACACACACACACACACACACACACACACACACACACACACACACACACACACACACACACACACACACACACACACACACACACACACACACTAAATGTACATGAATCCACTCGAAGGGTGAGGTTAGGCCTGTCACGATAACAAATTTTGCTGGGCGATAAATTGTCCCAGAAATTATTGCGATAAGCGATAATATTGCCGTTTTGAGAGCATTTTCAACTAATATAATGATAATGGAATAATAATGCAAGTACAACCTTTCAAAGATCAATAACTGTTATTTCTAAAGAATATTTAACACTGGAACTGGCAGACATTTTAAATATCCTAAACTTGTTTTCTCCGGCCCTTGGGGGAGCAGCGTTTAGGGAATGGTATAGAGCTGGGGTGGAATGTGTTAAAAATCTGTTTAAAGATGGTGTATTTATGTCTGCTGCTCAGCTGGAGAAGGAATATGGAATCCCCTTAAGGACTAACTACTTCAGATACTTTCAGATTCGAGATTTTGTGAAAAAGACATTCTCCTCATCCCTTGAATTACCACAGAGTGGGTGGATAGATGGGCTATTGGACATGGACCCGACTCTTAAAGGGACAGTTTCTATGCTTTATGTGAATATCCAGAGGGTGGCTTCCCCATCCCTTGATTACATAAAAAGGAAATGGGAGGAAGAATTAGAGTTGGACATATCGGACGATGAATGGAGATGGGCAGTAGAACTAATACATTCTTCTTCTATATGTGTTAGACATGGATTAATACAGTTTAAGGTGTTACACAGACTTCATTTCACGAGGGACAAACTGGCAAGAATTTACCAGGGAGCTGATCCGACTTGCCCTAGATGTAAACAGGTGCCAGCTAACATATGCCATATGTTCTGGTCTTGTCCCAGGCTCAAAGAGTTTTGGACCAAAATTTTTGAAACCTTCTCATCCATCTACAACAAAAATATAGAGCCCAGTCCTCTGGCAGCCATTTTTGGTGTGGCACCAAGGGAAACACAATTAACGATTGCTCAAAGGAAAGCAATAGCATTCTCTTCATTGTTGGCCAGGAGACTGATCTTATTTAACTGGATAAAGGCAGCACCGCCAACACACAAACGGTGGGTAGAGGAGGTGATGACACACCTAAAATTAGAACATCTTAGATTTACTTTGCAGGGCAACACTAAGAGATATTCTAAGGTCTGGCAGCCTTTTATTTCCTATTTTGAACGTGAGTTTTCATCTGCTCCAACATAATTGGCAGCTTCTGAACCCCCCTCCTCCCCCTTTTTTTTCAATTTTATTTTCATTTTATTTTAATTTTATTATTATTATTTTTTTTTTTAATGATTATTACTATTATTATTATTGTTGTCGTTTCTATTTATGTATTTATTTTTAACCCGAGAGTGTCTGGACCACACGGGTGGTGGGTATGTCTGATGTCTAGTAGTAGGATCTGTCTTGTTATTGTTCTGTCTGTGTACTGTCCTGTACTTGTGATGTATGTTTTGAGTCCTACTATTTTGTTTTGTATGGGATGTCTGATGTTTGAATATGAAAATCAATAAAAACACTTTATTGATTATTAAATATCCTAAATACATAAAACAACCAAAAACAATAAATAAAATTGAAATAAAACTACATGAAGCGAACTACAACTGTCAGTGAGTGCGCACCATTTGAACTGTCCTGTTTGTATTTTGTGGACTAAACGGCCCAGTGATTGTGGACTGAAGACGGAGACGTCCCATGATCTGTTTTTTTTTTCGCAGCTGGGAAAACTGCATCGGATGATTATGCTTTAGGTTCAGATGCATGTTTGTTATATTGGCACGTTTAGTTTCTACCGTTTTACAACAAATGCGATATACCGGCTCGCACAGGTTAAGTGGTTCACCACGGTCATTCGGGTTGAACCCAAAGTGCTCCCACACGGCAGCTGTCGCGTTTTGAAACCAATTCCATCTTTGTTTTTCATTCCTCCAAATCTCAACTAGCGTTTTCTCTGGCTTGCTACTCCTCACGGGGCTCATCATGCTGCACAGAGAATGTCTAGGAAGACGGGCGCCGGGCTCTGACTCTGTAACGCCAGGGCTCCGCCTCCCCACACAGAGACCATGCGGCTGACCAGTGACTGACACGACTCGAGGGTTAACTCCTCATTACGCCAAGGAAGCGAGAGGTGTCTGTTGAGACCGATGCTCCGGAGTGAAATCTCTTGTCATCCAGTCTCTTTGATAGAGAGAGACACGAAAAAAGAAAAGAAAAAAAAAGCTTATTTATCGCGGACGGAAAAATTATCGTCTCATTTTAATTTATCGTGCAATTAATTGATTTATTGCTTATCAAGACAGGCCTAGGTGGGGTTCTATAATACAGACAGACACACACTAACACAACAATACATAGCCATCGTAGATGGATACACAAGTCCAGTATGTGTTTGGAAAAGGATATATGACAAGTATATTACTGATTCAACTGTTAGGCCACCGCTATGCATTCTAGGTAGGGGTGTTAGGGTAGGGGTACTTGGATAAAATTTGCATTGGAAAACCCTGTCTGATTCCATATCTCGAGAACGCAAGTTTGTAGGCAGATGGGAGCACAACTTTTGGACACGTTGGAGACTGTGGAGGTTTGTAGGACGATGGAAGTAACATTTGTGGATTCCTTGCAGCCTGTAGATGTCTTTTGATATGTTTAACCCATTGGCGCCGGATGCTGCGTGACGCAACATTGCCCCTCCTGCCGGGAGCTGCGCAACGCAGCATTGGCTCTGCTGCCGGCTGCTGCGTGGCGCAGCATTTTGTACACGTGATTGTTTTCATGATGAATGCAGCAAATAACTCACTTTGGTTGGTTAAAATACACATGGGGTGGGTCTTAAGGCTTTGGTAAAGATCTCGTGACCACCAAAATGCACTTTGATTGGCTGAAAATCACGTAAATCAATCAAATATACACATGCTTTTCTGTTGTTTTTAGCGAGCAGGAAGTAGCGAGTAGCGATGGACATGCACGTTTTTGATAGCGATGGCAGTGATATCGATCTAAATTTCGAGGGATTTGAGTCTGAGGAGGAGGAGGAGAATGAGTTTGTGCCAGATGATCCACTAGAACGGGCACAGCAGTGCGATTTTTTGGACACCGAAGAAGAGGAGGAGGAGGATGAGTTTCGGGGATTCCAGGTGGACTGGAGAACCGATAATTACCTACGTCGGCATACAAAGCCATTCTCTCGTACACCGGGGGTGAAACAACCGATCCCCTTGGATGCAAGCCCACTCGACGTTTTTTCACTAATCTTTACCGATGAGCTGTGGGACACGTTAGTGACCGAGACTAATCGGTACGCGGAACAGGTACGAGCTCAGACCCCCACGACCTCAAAGTGGACGCCGGTCTCGAAAACAGAGATGAGAACATTCCTCGGGCTGTGTCTTTGCTTTGGCATTTTAAAGCTACCAGCACGTCGGGATTACTGGAGGCAGACAAAGTGGCTGTACCAAACGAGTGTCCCCAGGGCAATGTCGAGGGACCGTTTCAACATGATCTGGAGGTAATTATTAATGTTTTGTTTTCTTGTGCTCTTCCGAGTTCCATACTCTTTTCTCTCTCTTCTCTTGGATAACAGAATGGCCAGTAATGATAGTGGTGCTATAGCAATTACTAATGGTGATGATGGTTGATAATGAATAAATACAATAATGGAATAATGAATAAATAGCGTAATAAATAGTAATACAATTATGAATAAATATAAATACTATAAATAACTACATAATAATACAAATAAACACAATGATGGAAATAAATGTCAGGCTCAAATTCTTTGTCATATGCATTTTCAGATATCTCCATCTACAAGATAACTTGGACCCTGCCTTGGATAAATCCGATAAGCTGTGGAAGATCCGGCGGTTCATGGACCTCCTCTTGCTTCAGTTCCAGGTCCTCTATGAGGTCAATGGGTATGTGAGCGTGGATGAGTCCATGGTGAAATACAAGGGACGCCTTGCCTTCTGGCAGTACCTCCCCATGAAGCCAGTGAAGTGGGGGATAAAGGTGTGGGTCATGGCAGAGAGCAAAACAGGCTACGTGAACAATTTCCAAGTGTACACAGGGGCCATTGCAGGCAAGACTGAGACAGGCCTGGCTCACCGGATTGTGTCAGACCTGGCTACACCGTATTTCGATTCAAACCTGTGTGTTTACATGGACAACTTTTACACTAGCTAGTTGTTGCTGGATCTGCATCACAGGGGTGTCCAAGCGTGCGGCACGGTGCGTGCCGGGAGGAAGGACCTCCCTAAAAACAAGGAGCTGACTAAGAAGGCTGGTCTAAACAAACATGCATTCAATGTGGCACAGCAGGATGACCTCACCTTCTGCGTCTGGCAGGACACCAAAACGGTCATGGTCCTGTCCAACTTTCATGACCCGACAGCTCATGGGTCAGTGAAGAGGAGAACCGGTGGGCAACGCCAGACTAATGTTCAGGTGCCAGAATGTCTTGCTGATTATCAGCAACACATGAAGGGGGTCGATTTACTGGACCAGATGGTGGGCTACTATCAGATACACCACCGGTCTACGAAGTGGTGGAGGAGGCTGTTCTTTTACTTCCTCAGTGTTGCGGGCTACAATGCCTTTGTTGCTACCAGGTCTGTGGGAGGACCTGAGTGGAAATACAGAAGGACTGGCTACAAGGACTGGCTGGAGGATCTGTCCCAGGAGCTGATCGTCCCTGTGACCGCAAGAAGTGCTCCCTGTGTGCTCCCCACCACCCCAACAGTTGCTTCTGCGGACCATGATCTGGCCCAGATCTTTACGAAGAGGAAGACCTGCAGAGAGTGTTCTCTAAAGCACAGTGGCACCAGCGTGCGTCCAGGGTCAACACTGATGGGGTGCAAGCAGTGCAATGTCCCTCTGCACCGCGAGTGCTTTATGCACCACGTTGTTAGGGAGTCAAGTTCCACCTCAGGACTTTCCCCATCCCTCCCCCCACCTCCCCAACCCTCCCCACCCCTCCCTCATAATGTTTTGATGCCTGAAAATGTTATTATTTGTATTTTATATCATTGTTTTTACTGTTTTTCTTATTTATCTTGTTTTGAGAATGTTTAATTTTTTTCCTGTTATAGTTGTGCTCAGGGAGCATGTTTTAATAAAACATGTGGTTCTTCCCTTTACAATGCTTCTTATTTCATCTTTCTAGGTGCTCCAGAGGCTTAGATATTAAGGTTTATGTAGACGTTGACAATTCTTACTATTTTCTCAGAAAACCCTCAGGAAATGAGGATATTTTTCCCAGAATAGCATAGGATTTAAGCAGGTGTTTTAGCAGGCGTTTTAGGCATAAATGGGTTAATAGCGCTCATGCTGGACTGTGCGTGTAAAGCTGTAGTGGACTACTCGGCCACTGAAAGCAGTGTTTTTCCAAATTCCGTATTTCTTACGGATATAGGGTCGGACTGAGCCCAGGTTACTGACCCATATACTATGGTGGAAGTAGCGCCAACTAGTGTAGGTCTTTGAGAGAAGAGAGACCAGTGGAGGGTTTGTAGGTCTCTAACAGACGTACTGTAAAGTAAGGGGCCACCAGTAGTGGGGCTGGTGGGTCAGACCAGTGGTGGGGGGGCTTGGGCTTGAAGGCATACAGAGGGAAACGTTGGAACGTGCTCCGTGGTTCTCAGGTGCAGGAACCAGGTTGGGTTCTAGTTGCTGAGAGGGACAGCCCTCACATCTCGCCCCCTGGTGTGTCTCCTTGAGGAGTCCCTGTCACCATCCTGAAGGACGTTCCAGTTCATGTAACTGACGTGACGACGGCCTCTTAAACACTGGGGAACGTCTACACAACTGAAGGCCTCAAACAGCGCAGAACCCTAGCATGCATCTCAGAGAGAGAGAGAGAGAGAGAGAGAGAGAGAGAGAGAGAGAGAGAGAGAGAGAGAGAGAGAGAGAGAGAGAGAGAGAGAGAGAGAGAGAGAGAGAGAGAGAGAGAGAGAGAGAGAGAGAGAGAGAGAGAGAGATCTGAAGGATCAGGGCCTACAAGGGGTAGGGCAGGGCCTATGTGGGGTGGGGCAGGGCCTGAGAACCGGTTTAAACTAAACACCGTCAGCCCACAGCATTAAAAGAAAATGTTGTGACTTACAGTTTGCAGTTTCTTCGTCTTCATGGGTCGATCGTGATACTCACAGAATCTATTTCTTCTTCTTGAGCTGTGAAGGAGAGCAACGAGATTAGTTTTACAGTGTGTGTGTGTGTGTGTGTGTCACATAAGTGTGTCTGTGTTTTAATTAGTGATTAATCCAATCAAAATAAGTTATTAAAATAGGCTGTTATTGCACTCACTTGGTTTGTTGAAGTTGATTGTAGTCTTTCCGGTAGTCTGTGTTGGCTCCAAGCTCTAAAATGCATCCAAATAAGTTATAAAAATATCAGGAGTCAGGAGCAGTACATACCTTGTCCTCTCTGCATTCATTGATTCAAATTGTTTGTTTGCACACCTGCATACAATTACTGACCTGATTATAATGCTTTTCATCACTACCACTGTTCAACACCAGATGGAGGGATTCCTCATGCATTTAAATTAGTCAAACTAAAAAAAGTCAATTGAGGCTAGTCCCGGTGGTGCACTGGGTAGAGTACCATTAAAGCCCAGTCCTTACCTCAGCGACCGGGGTTTGATTCCTGCCTGGGTCATATGCTGCATGTTTTCCTTTCTCTCTTCCTGTCTTACTCACTCAATGTTTGTCTATTGCATGTAATGAAGCAGTGGGGGGATAAATGTACAATTTATTTTCTAGTTTTCATTATGGAAACTTACAAATATGCTGTCAGTTCTTATCAGTGGTGGTACATCTGGGTCTTCACCAACACTACTGTGGGAACTTTCAGGGGTGCATATATCCGTGTTGCTCTCATTATCTAGGATTATTTCCTATGGGGAGGGGGAACAATTCTGCACTGGCAGAATATAAAACAATATTTGTGACAGAATTTCTCAAAAGATTAATATGTACAAATATTAATATATGAAAATACAAGCACTAGAATCCATGAGAGAGCAAGAGAGAGTGAGCTCGCGAGAGAGCGTGCATTCTATACCCAGAGTCTCATCTGCCGCTGTAGCCTAGCTTCGACTCTGACCCCTGACATAATCGGCTGCTGAGAACATTTTTGGTTGCACCCAAATAATGTGCTGGTGCATCTACCATAATTTCCCACATATAGGCCGCATCATGGATAAACCGCAAGCCTTTAATTTATGTATTAAAAAAACAACAGAATTGTGCATTTAAGCTGCACTGATATATAAGCCGCACAAGTTTCAAATGGGCTGATTATGTAATGAATAGGCATATAAAACCCTTCAGCCAAGTGGTCACTGCAAATCGATGTTAAACTTGAACTTGCTTTTTCCCCTTAACGTTAAGACCGACTAGGCCTACTGCTTGGCACACGCACATTTTTGTGCAGGAGAACGGCGAGAACACATCAAACTCTCATAGAAGCTACAGGATCTGTCTTTCTTTAGGCCTACTGTCTCTGAGTGTGTGTCGCTGTTAAACACCTGACAATGAGCTAGTTTACCATGATAAGACCGCCATATGAATCTGGAAAAAATGAATAAAGACAGCAAGGATGCAGTGAGTTCAGCAAGGCTACAGTTGAAGATAAAGGTAAATCGGTGCTGATTTATTTTAAACGTCAGCATTAGAGGAATTGACGTGTTCCCCCATGGACAAATTTAACTCACAACTGTTTATGCTGAGACTGCTTTACATTTGCGGGGATTTCTAAAGGTTACTGTAGTAGAGGCGACTAGCGTCAGGAGCTGAACCATCGCTACGGTAAATCTAACAAGGTTCTACGAGCGCTTCAGACCAACCTTAACAAACGAAAGATTCGTAGCAAAGAACATTTTTGGAAACACGAGATGTTAAGGTAGTAGAGGTTACGAATGACGTAGTGTTAAGAAGGCTTTAAGAAGGTTTCGGGAAACCCGGCCCAGTTGTTACCTTTAGGGAAGGCAATAGGCTACTTGCAGCTTTATGCTAAGATTTTTTTAAATAACCGAATTAACTGAAAATGGATTTTTAGAAATCGTTTTCCCGTGTATTGGCCGCACCCATGCATAAGCCGCATAGCTTACGGAATTTTGGAAAATGTGTATAAACCGCGGCTAAGTCGGGAAATGACGGTAAATTAAATGTTAGGCGCACCAATGTAAAGTCTGGAGTCCCATATTAGCATTTCTCCGTAACATCAGGTTCACAAATAGTTTAAGAGCCAGAGCACTATACTCCTACACACCTCTTTCCAATATTAAACACTAAAACATAAGGTGTATGAGATTGAAAAAAGGTTTATACAAATTGTCTCAAATTCATATTTTTTCATGTTCGTCTTTTATGACATTTGAAAATCAGAGCCCCATCATTACCTGTGTTTGATGTTTAACGTTCTCCATGTGCTTGGAGTTCTCCATGTGCTTGGACAAGCATTTATCGTGATGCTCCCTCAGGTGAATTAAGCGTGCCTTCAGCCTGGTGGATTGTGTACTCTCTCTGCAGGAGGTTAAACACAAAACAGTGGTTGTAACATGTTTAATAACATAATTGTTAATCTTCTAATGAAAATATCTTACATATAAGGGGTGAGTAAACCTATTTACATATTGCCGCTTCTAGTAGATAAGTTATTAAATCCAATTAAATCCATGCTTAAACCATTAAAGAGAAAAAAATCTCCCCTACTTAAAAAGTTGTTTAATAAATAATTATTGAGCCAAAGTCCGACTGAAACTTAAACTAACACAAAGCAGCCTGGTATAAGAAGAATTCAGCTTCCACCGCTGAACAATGACTGTTAGATTCAGACAATTTTGCGCTGTGAGGAAAAGCTCCCTCTGTCTGTATCTCTGCCTGTGCCACCTGTCCGCTTAGCCTCCAGCTCCACCGGGGTCTGGTGGTGTGGCAAGGGCCTGTGGCCAGCTTTTTCGACGTTTTGAGTCACAGTCGCGACGCAAAACGTCGAAAAAGTCAGAAAAAAACCCGACCTGCTACACCACAGGCCGACCGACGCAAAACGTTGAGGAAAGCCGAAAAAAACAGACCCACATCACAGGCCCCGGCTGCAGCTGGAGGGTACCGCCGTCTGCTCAGACGCAGACCCCCCTCCCCTCCCCCATTTCGGAACGGCAGCATAGTCGATCACTAATAATTATAATTTCCAAAGTCTCAAAAGAGAAATCTGTTATTGATCAGTTTAGGCGTGTAAAGCCTCTAAGGCCTGTAGTTAATTAAAAACGGATTTTGATAAGTTACTCAACAGTGGAAACTAGCTAATTAGCTAGCCATAGTTGTAGCTGTAGCATAGCTGTAGCAGGTGAAAATGCTCATTAAACGTTCCTCTACTCAACCCTGCTCGTTATCACACACCACTTAATATTACAATATCTGAAGCTAGTCAAGTAAAAGTAAGCATATACATGGCAGTTTATAACAAGAACATGCTGAAATACCAGCTAAAAATGTGTACAGTTTGCTACCAATGTAGTTCCACGTGTGCCGGTGACAATCTAGCTTAGGTCATGTTCACATTAGCAAAGCATGCTAATAAAAAACGATTTTAGCTGCAAACACATAAGCTACGAAGCTTGGCCTAATAAACAATGACTGAAACAGCTAGTTGCATGTACTTACTTCGTTTTTAGTTGTTGTCCGTGTAACTAGTTGTCCATGTGCTGCATACTGCGCCAATCTGAAGTTCTCTGAACTCGGTGAGTGGGGGAGGGGCACTAGGTACAGCGCGCAAATTGACAGACAGCTTTCAAGTTCCTCCGTCAGTGAGGACATTGCATTGCTGAACGGCTAGTGGGGGATGGGCACAGTCACAGTGGGGACCGCAATGTCACGGAATGTGTGTACCTGCCTCACTTCATTCGATTAAGACATTTTATCATTGCATTGCTGAACTCTGCATTCAAAGGAAAAATATGAAACATTTGAATAACCTAAATTGTAAATAAATATCCTAATGCAGCTGTTATCATCACACTATGTAAAAAAGTTGTAATTTAAGTTGTAAGTAGTAAGTTGACTGCCATGCTATGTATATTTTAATATACATTTTATAACTATTCTGTCTTTTCTAATGCAACTAAAAAGGCTACATGTTCTGAAGGGAAGAAAAAATGGTGCATACTTCATGCAAAAAGCAACAGATTTGTTTCTGTACTCGTCCGAGTCTCCCCAAACGTTTCAGATGGCCAACGGTTGGGCCAGTGTGTTCCATGCTTATTAATTTATAATAATGTTCATACTGCACATATCCATAGTTATTTACTGTACTCATTTTATACTAATGTCCATACTGTATATTACTACTTGGTAGTTACACAGCAAAAGGACCTCCACGGCGGATCCGCCGCGGAGGTCCTTTTGCTGTGTGGGATGCTAATAAAAAACGATTTAGCATCGCCGCGGAGGTATTGCGGTTTCCAGAACGGACCCGCGAAACTGACCCGTATCGGCGTCCACTTGCACTCAGTGACGGATCCGCTACGAAGGCGGATCGCGGACCCGGAGTGGCTCCGCGGCGGGTCCGCTTGGGACCCGCAAATGTATACATACATAGGCCTACATCTGCCGCGGACCTGCAACGGACTCCTGGCTCATCTGGCTCGGGTCCGTTTTGGACCCGTTTATCTTATTTTCAAAATCCCTTCTGTTCTTGCTGTAGGATAAAATAGGATAAACTGAACTATAGGATAAAACTAAAAACTATCACAGCCGGTCCCAGCGGTCGCGGTCCTCCGGCGGCCGTGCCCCTACCGAGCTCCCGCGGTGCGCACTTCTGCGGGCACGGCGATTGAATACAGAAAGACCACCGGGTCCCGGATGGGTAATAATTTTCCCCAAAAAGGGACAATAAAGGATAACTTAACTTAACTACCATAACATATTCTGCCGAAATTGCTATTCCATTTAAAATCAAATAGGCTACAGACTCACATGATAATCACCTCTAAGCTAACAATAGCCTGTTGCAAAAAATGATAAAGTTTTACTGCTCGTCCTAATATCAAACAACGTCATTACAATCATACATAAATGATGATTTTAAAAAAAGTACTGTAAATGTCGAACGATATATAAATAAATCAATAAATCAATACTTACGCAACCGTGTTCCAGCGAAGAAAATCTGAACTGATATGATCGTCTCGGCTCTTGGTGTACTTCCAACCGTTATAAGTAAGGCGCGTCCGCGGATCCGATACAAGTCCGCTCAGGATCCGCTGTTCGACCGGTACAATTTCGGAGGCGGAGCGGATCCTCTGGGCGGAGCCAAAACGAATGTGACAGTTAACGCGGATTTGGCGACTTGAAAGCGGATCCGCCTAGGAGTCTCATGCTGTGTGGGATGCTTCGCTAATGTGAACATGACCTAAGCTAGATTGTCACCGGCACACGTGAAACTGCATTGGTAGCAAACTACACATTTTTAGCTGGTATTTCAGCATGTTCTTGTTATAAACTGCCATGTATATGCTTACTTTTACTTGACTAGCTTCAGATATTGTAATATTAAGTGGTGTGTGATAACGAGCAGGGTTGAGGTTTAATGAGCATTTTCACCTGCTACAGCTATGCTACAGCTACAACTATGGCTAGCTAATTAGCTAGTTTCCACTGTTGAGTAACTTATCAAAATCCGTTTATAATTAACTACAGGCCTTAGAGGCTTTACACGGCTAAACTGATAAATAACAGATTTCTCTTTTGAGATTTTGGAAATTATAATTATTAGTGATCGACTATGCTGCCGTTCCGAAATGGGGGAGGGGAGGGGGGTCTGCGTCGGAGCAGATGGCGGTAGCCTCCAGCTGCAGCCGGGGCCTGTGATGTGGGTCTGTTTTTTTCGGCTTTCCTCAACGTTTTGCGTCGGTCGGCCTGTGGTGTAGCAGGTGGGGTTTTTTCTGACTTTTCCGACGTTTTGCGTCGCGACTGTGACTCAAAACGTCGAAAAAGCTGGCCACAGGCCCTTGCCACACCACCAGACCCCGGCTGCAGCTGGAGGCTAAGCGGACAGGTGGCACAGGCAGAGATACAGACAGAGGGAGCTTTTCCTCACAGCGCAAAATTGTCTGAATCTAACAGTCATTGTTCAGCGGTGGAAGCTGACTTATTTTTATACCACGCTGCTTTGTGTTAGTTTAAGTTTCAGTTAGACTTTCGCTCAATAATTACTTATTAAACAACTTTTTAAGTAGGGGAGATTTTTTTCACTTTAATGGTTTAAGCATGGATTTAAACTTATCTACTAGAAGCGGTAATATGTAAATAGGTTAACTCACCCATTATATGTAAGATATTTTCATTAGAAGATTAACAATTATGTTATTAAACATGTTACAACCACTGTTTTGTGTTTAACCTCCTGCAGAGAGAGTACACAATCCACCAGGCTGAAGGCACGCTTAATTCACCTGAGGGAGCATCACGATAAATGCTTATCCAAGCACATGGAGAACGTCAAACATCAAACACAGGTAATGATGGGGCGCTGATTTTCAAATGTAATGAAAGACGAACATGAAAATATGAATTTGAGACAATTTGTGTAAACCTTTTTTCAATCTCATACACCTTATGTTTTAGTGTTTAATATTGGAAAGAGGTGTGTAGGAGTATAGTGCTCTGGCTCTTAAACTATTTGTGAACCTGATGTTACGGAGAAATGCTAATATGGGACTCCAGACTTTACATTGGTCCGCCTAACATTTAATTTACCGTAATTTCCCGACTTAGCCACGGTTTATACACAAATTTTCCAAAATTCCGTAAGCTATGCAGCTTATGCATGGGTGCGGCCAATACATGGGAAAACGATTTCTAAAAATCCATTTTCAGTTAATTAGGTTATTTAAAAAAATCTTAGCATAAAGCTGCAAGTAGCCTATTGCCTTCCCTAAAGGTAACAACCGGGCCGGGTTTCCCGAAACCTTCTTAAAGCCTTCTTAACACTACGTCATTCAGGCCCGGACTGGCCATCGGGAGAACCGGGAGGTTTCCCGAAGCGCCGGCCTATGGTTGGCCTGCTGGCCTGCGTCTCTCTCTCTCTCTCTCTCTCTCTCTCTCTCTCTCTTTTTCTTTATGTCACTTCAGCGGCTCCGTAGGATGCAGACCCAAAGGCAGGTTGAGGTTTAAACACTTTTGACTGCAAGAAGACATGAAGAAACAACGTAGGATATTTTACAACAGAGCAAAGTCATGGATGACTTTCCGAGGTGTGGACCAAGAAAGATGCATATTTGTGTTATGGTGTTGTAATAATGACTCAATACTTATTGTTCAGTAACTGGTCTGGGGGTGGTTGTCCTCTTGCCCTCACAAAGTCTTCCCTGAGGTTGCGTATAAAAGCAGGGGCCCCAAGAGCAGAAACCTCACCAACGATTCCCATCGCTGCAGAAGAACACAACCAGTGAAGATCAACCTTCTAGACATGTCTCAAGGTAGGAGATACACCACCTCTCACTTTTAAAGGATAATTCAGAAATGTTGCACTTTGAGAGCCCTTTCTGAGTTGTCTAGGATGAAATAGAGTGTTTGACATCGAAATGTTTAGACATTTTAGACATTTTAGACATGACGGTAGGAGATACACCACCTCTCACTTTTAACAGCCATCGGATTTTGGACAAAGAGTTCACTCATTACTCAACCATAGCTAGACTAGGTTTTATATGTCTAATACTTGTTCCTTATGCTTTTTCTTTTGCTGTTGAAGTGAGCATTAGAGTGTTGGTGGGGACTGATGGCGGGTCCTACAAGCCCTACAATGTTACTGTAAAGCAAGGCAATAATATCCATATGGCATTGTCTAAAGTCCAAAACGACAATCCAGCATTCAGGTAGGTTATTCAGTCAAAATGTGTTAGCCCCTTTTAGGTCCTCATTCCTCATTAAATCATTAATCTGGTGCATGGAAACAGACCTGGTCCTGCATCCCAGTTTACTTCCTCTACATAATATAATATAATATATATAACATAATATAATAACATAACATAAAATAATATAATATAACATAATAATTAACCCTTCTGAATAAACTATACTTTATAACAGAAATCATGTTGGTCATTATGAATTAAAGTAATGTACCTGTTGTCTATTACTGCGTCCTCTTTGCAGTTTCAAAAGTGAAAGAAAATTTGGTTTGCCAACCTATTTGACCCAGGTGACTTCTGATGGTTCTACTATAACTAAAGAAAACAACTGTTACCTTCAAATTGTGGTCAATAAAAATGGCACCTTCACACCTGTTGGTAAGATGAAAAGCACAAATGATACACACACACCCTAACCCTAACACATACACATTTAAACAGATATCTACCAATATGGCAATGATTTGCTGCTGATATTTAGTTGTGTTTCATCTGGTTTCTCAGGACTCGATGACTACGTTGTCCAAGCAGATGACGATATCGTCCTGTCCTACACAACCATGACAGTGTGACTGTGGCGCCATCTTCCTGCAGGTTCCTGAATTACACTGAGGGCTGCTCGACAATCTTGCAATATTTGTCGCTCACTTTAACAAATTTGTTGATTTGATATGGAAATTAGATACAAAATTGACATGGAAGTGGAACCTATAATTAAATAAAGGATTGAATTTATCATATGAGCATCATTACTTTGTTCACACACAAACACGCACACACACACACACACACACACACACACACACACACACACACACACACACACACACACACACACACACACCTTTAAACATATATCTGTCCTTTTGGTAACTTTTCATTGGCTGCTGATATTTAGATGTGTTTCATCTGCTTTCTCAGGACTCTACAACTAAAGCTGTCCGGGACAATGACGTGGTCATCCTGCGCTTAGTGACCACCTGATCATGACTGTGGCGCCATCTTCCTGCAGGGTCCTGAATTACACTGAGTGCTGCTCGACGCTCCTTAAACCGTATCTGTTGGATTTTGCTGAGGATTGTTGTGTTACTGTATTTTACCAGCCCGGCCCCAAACACAAAAGTTACTGTATATTCCTAACTTAGTTTGTACATAGGTCCCATATTTGAACTTCTATTTGGAATGCACTGTGTGTGTGTGTGTGTGTGTGTTCATGCGTGCATGTGCGTGTACATGCGTGCCAATGCATGTAGGTGTGGGCGTGAACGTGCGCGTGTGGGCAAGGCCAGGGTGGCCTGGTTACATGACTGACTCCTGGCCTGAAAAAGTCTCCCAGTCCGGCCCTGACGTCATTCGTAACCTCTACTTTAAGTTCTCTCTCTTGCTCTCTCTCATGGATTCTAGTGCTTGTATTTTCATATATTAATATTTGTACATATTAATCTTATGAGAAATTCTCTGCAAGTCACAAATATTGTTTTATATTCTGCCAGTGCTTTATATTGTTCCCCCTCCCCATAGGAAATAATCCTAGATAATGAGAGCAACACGGATATATGCACCCCTGAAAGTTCCCACAGTAGTGTTGGTGAAGACCCAGATGTACCACTGCTGATAAGAACTGACAGCATATTTGTAAGTTTCCATAATGAAAACTAGAAAATAAATTGTACATTCATCCCCCCACTGCTTCATTACATGCAATAGACAAACATTGAGTGAGTAAGACAGGAAGAGAAAGGAAAACATGCAGCATATGACCCAGGCAAGAATCAAACCCCAGTCGCTGAGGTAAGGACTTGGTTTTAATGGTACTCTACCCAGTGCACCACCGGGACTAGCCTCAATTGACTTTTTTTAGTTTGACTAATTTAAATGCATGAGGAATCCCTCCATCTGGTGTTGAACAGTGGTAGTGACGAAAAGCATTATAATCAGGTCAGTAATTGTATGCAGGTGTGCAAACAAACAATTTGAATCAGTGAATGCAGAGAGAAGACAAGGTATGTACTGCTCCTGACTCCTGATATTTTTGTAACTTATTTGGATGTATTTTAGAGCTTGGAGCCAACACAGACTACCGGAAAGACTACAATCAACTTCAACAAACCAAGTGAGTGCAATAACAGCCTATTTTATTAATATTATATATTAACTTATTTTGATTGGATTAATCACTAATTAAAACACACAGACACACTTATGTGACACACACACACACACACACACACACACGCTGTAAAACTAATCTCGTTGCTCTCCTTCACAGCTCAAGAAGAAGAAATTGATTCTGTGAGTATCACGATCGACCCATGAAGACGAAGAAACTGCAAACTGTAAGTCACATTTTCTTTTAATGCTGTGGGCTGATAGTGTTTAGTTTAAACCGGTGTTTCGGTTCAAATGGTGACCGGTTTAACTGGTGACCATCCGCCGAATGCGTCGCTTGTTGTCGTAGCTACGGCAGATGTTGGAAATTGGGACCAGCTGTCCTTGCGAATGCCTCTTTGATTCGTTTTCAATAAAAATGGTAAGACTAACGCTAAATCTACGATTGAGCGTTGGTCTGGCAATAAATGGTAAAAATGGTCCTCATTTATATAGCGCTTTTATCCAAAGAGCTTTACAGTGTTGACTGACATTCACCCATTCATGCACACATTCACACACCGACGGCGGAATCAACCACGCAGGGCGACAGCCAGCGGGTCAGGAGCAGCGTCTCGCTCAGGGACACGCGACACTCAGCTAGGAGGAGCCGGGGATCGAACCAGCAACCTTGCGGTTACCAGCCAACCCGCTCTACCTCCTGAGCAAGAAATTAAATAAATAAGAAAAATAATAAATGAAATGAAATAAAATAACAGGAACTGCCTAGCAGGGACTACTGTGCCGCTCATTAACATACTGGGCAACGATATTCTGATTTAATGTTGGGCCTCCCGACACACACCCAGTGGAACCATAGTGCACACAATGTGCATTCAATCTGAAAGAAGATAGATCAATTAGATATTTGTTTTACTAAAGAATGCAATTTAGACTTACTATAAAGGCTGACTACCCAATGGTCCACGGTTGCCTCGGAGGTGCTGCTTTCCTCCCCACAAAAACGGCACACTTCTGTCAGGTCATCTGTTAAACGATTTTCAAATTGCACAATGGATTAAGTATGCCTATATGCAAATGTTTTGGTGAGGTCCATATACAATAATTGATTGAAGCGTACCAGAATCCTCTAACAGTTTGCTGGCCATTTCTGTGCGCATGGAGTTTATCCCCACCTCACCCACCTCAAACTCCATGGCAGCACCTTGCAGCATAAGCTCTGCAATCTTAAAATACAGGTTAGTATTATTATTTTCCTTTTAAAAGGTTTAAGATTGTTATTTGGCACATAATCTTACTTTGCAAACAATAACCCCACATGAAGTTAGGTCCTGCTGGCAGGGATGGGGGAATGAGGTGCACAGCCACCTGGATTGATTCCCCTTTTTTTTGCGCATGAAAGCCCTGAAGACAAACAATAAATAAAACTATTGTTTTTACTTGCACACCAGAAATAATTTAACATACTTGACATATAAAACACCTTAGAATATTTCTGGATTTGCTTACCTTGTTGAATCCATGCACTGTTGTATTTTGTCTGCGGTTGCACCGAAGGGATCGGCATGAACGGCCCGTCCCTCCTTTGGATACATGGCCTTTTACAGATCCGATACGTTAGTGTAATCTTAGAGTAGAAAATATAGCTACATAAATTGCATTAATTAAAGTGCAGTTACAACTAGTGTCCAATGTCCGTCTTTGCAGACAGCCCCAATCAGGATGTCCCACTCCATAACTTCAAGCTGTAAGAGATGAGTTGAGTTTTTAAGATGTTTTTATTGTTAATCAATTCCTTTTAAAAGCAACTATGGTCCTTACCCTCCTCAACCCCCGTGACGTGCCATTCCAAATGGCGGTCATTTCAAAGGTGTCAATGACTAGACACCTTTTTGACCCCAGTCGTGTTAATGCCATGAGGTATGCATTAACAATCTAAACGAAAATGATTCCGATTCACTTTCATATCAACGAGGACGTATTGGAATCACAAAGCAAGTTAAGTTAACAATTTACCTCACTCTCCAACTCCTTCCCGGGGGCCAGGCTCTGGAGGTCGGCAGTGAACAGTTTATATGGTCCAATTTTGGACCATATAATTTGTCCACTCAGCCCCGTCCATATTCTTTGAAGAACTGGAAATTCAAAACATTATAGTTATTTAAAAGACTGGATAGCATTATTATACTCAATGTCACATAACTGAATGTTACTTTGAGTGGGCTGCCTCTCCGGTAATGTCCCTGGTGGAGGGTCAGGGCTGGATGGTGGTGGTGGTGGTGAGGGGGGAGCCAGAGGAGAGGTGCCAACTTTTTTTAAGTTTGGCTGGAATCCTCTGGCTCAACGAAGTGTCAGAAGGTCAATGTTGGCCAGTCTTTTGGGGGGAATCGAGAGAGGCCAGTGTAGCCAATTTGCCTCTTAATGCCAAAACGACCAAAGGGCCCAGCAACGCACTCTCGAGTTTCCCCCCCTTTCGCTGCAGCTCCTTTACATTTTTAATCAGCACCTGATCACCCTATAGCGAAAGAGCCTTCAACGCCCCTTTCACTTTTTCTCTCACGGACAGCCTCTTGTTTCTTGAGAATTTTTTTAGACACCTTCTCAAAGGTCTTCCTCAGTGTTTGTTTCTCAAGTCCATGATGCACTTCCTCACTTGCCACCATTAGTTCCACCTTCTCAGTGGTCACCTAAGGTACAAAAAACCAAGTGGTGTTATAATCTGACCTATTTAGTCAAGTAATAATGACCACAATTGGCCCTCTTCCTCTTTGATGGAGGATCAGCAGCAGTGGACACTGAACACAAGGCAATATAGAATTATTTTAGTCTAGGTAAGATGAAACGGATGCAGACTCACTGCTGCACACAATTAAAAACAATTTAGCAAGATAGATACACAC
Source organism: Micromesistius poutassou (assembly GCF_964030765.1). Classification (NCBI taxonomy): domain Eukaryota; kingdom Metazoa; phylum Chordata; class Actinopteri; order Gadiformes; family Gadidae; genus Micromesistius; species Micromesistius poutassou. Next base: position 2,793,865 of record NC_140273.1, on the reverse strand, counting down.
CTTCTGCCTCCACGGCCTCTAGCTCAGGCTCCCCACGAAAGTTGCTGCTCTTGGAAAGTTGTTGCTCTTCCATCGTGGCTTCCATCGTAGTGTGGTTTAGAGAAATTTCTCGCACCTCTATTTCTACCTTGAAAGGGAAGGGGTGGACCTTCACCTACACCTATACAGCTCCACGCCTGTGGGAGACTTTCCCGAGGCCAGCTGCCCTACCTATTGTCTTAGCTTGATGAGTCACCCTGATAGACAAAAGAGTCCAAGTTTGAGGTGTGAAATAAAAAAAAAACTTGTGGTGTCGGGGGTGGGTGTGCCCTCACTCTCTCGTGCTTTAGTTCTATGAGTCGTCTGTCCGTCTCCCCCCCCCCGTCGGACTGGGTGTCCCTCATCTTCTCCTTGCTCCTCTGGATGTGCATAACAAGAAATAAAAAGTAATGCATTTATCATGACAAAGATATTAATCATGACGACAATCAGTGCTGCGAGTATATCGACTTACCACATGGAGAGGGTCCGCTGATTCACATGAAAGAGCTGGATCCGGGTGCTCGCCATGAGGGCAGGACAGTTGACCCCGTTCCTGTATTTTCTTAGCTGTGTGTGTGTGTGTGTGTGTGAGAAATTAATAAGCTTTTTCTCTTTTTATGATGAAATGACAGGCTGTCTATCGAAAGTGACATACTTGTACGTCAGAACAGCTGGGAATTTCTCGCGGTGAGCTACGTCCAGCTGATCCAAGATGTCCTTGGACCAGCCCGCCACCTTCTTGCCACAGGAGGGGCACTGAAGGCACTCTGTGGCCATGTAGTACCACCCGCTCCTGTCCAAGACCCTCCTGACGGTCTTGTAGAGGCCAGCGCCCATCAGCTTGCGCCCATCGGAGGGGCACTTGAGGTGGTATGCCCACATCCGATAGGGCAGCCAGAGGAAGAATGGGCGCTGGAAGAAGGCGTGGGATGTGGCGGGGGGCTGCGTGTAGAGGTGCCGGGCGCCTGGCGGGTACCACCACAGTTGGTGCGGTGTGGTGAGGACCACCTTCCCGGTGCTGGGTTCCCTGCGGAACAGCGCCCGGCCCACCCACTCCTGCTGCCTGCTGCTACCCCAAGGAAAAACTCAGTCTCGCGGTCACTGCGCATTTTGTCCTGGCACCACTGCTCCACCGTTCCCCCGTCGGCCCAGGCGCAAAAGGTCTCCCGCTTGTAGCGACTGTGGCCGTACTCTTTGGTCCTGGGTTGGCCACAGCGGCTGCAGATACAAGCGGAGACCTTTTTCAGGGGCTTGAGGTACAGCCCTAGCTCCCGGGCACGACGCTCCTTCTCTGCCTGGAGTCGGTGCCTCCAGGCAGTGGAGCGGGGCACGGCTCCAGCCATGGCGACGGCCGGAGCGGCGGCTGGAGCAGCGAGCTGGGTGGGGTCCATCGGGGGGGCGGCGGCGGTGGTGGCAGCGGCGGCTCTCTGCTGGTGGTCCACAATCAGGTCAAAGAGCTCTGGGGCCAGTGGCCCTCTGATCGTCCTAGCCAGACCAGAGGCATCCGCGGGCAGGTGGTGCTGGAGGGGCTGGTCTGGCTGTTGGGGCTGCTCCAGCAGAGGCCGTGGGGCAGACAGGGCCTCCGCTGCACTCTGGGGAGCGCTGGGCCCCGGGACTGCGAGGGCGACCGTGTCCCGCATCATGCCCTTGCTCCTCTGGTTTTGCCTTACAAGAAATAGAAAACAAATGCGTTAATTATCACGACAAAGATATGAATCGTGACGACAAACACACACATCAGAATGATCGACTTACCACATGGACAGGGTGCGCTGATTAACGTCATACAGCTGGATGCGGGTGCTCGCCATGAGGGCAAGACAGTGCACCACATTGTCTTGAATCTGTCTGTAGTCCCTCATGACGGCACCCCAGCGGTTGACGCGTGCCCCGGCGAGCGTCCTCGCGTCGGCGGCGTGGACGCGGCACAGCTCCGACATGACGGCCTGGACCAGCCTGCTGAGGGTCGGAGACTGTGCCGCTCCCGGCCCCTTACCCACGACGACACTGCAGAGAGAACGTGTTAGTTACTGACAAAAAAAAAAAAAAGAACTCAATTGTTAGTGCCACCGCTTACCGCTTCACACTGTCCACTCCCGGAACGTGAGCGTGCCGGGTGCTGGTCTTAAACCGGCCCATGACCAGCCTGTCCTGGTGGCGGGGGGTGAAGGTCACCGCCGCCTTGTCCCGCTCCGTCAGCCTCTCCCAGAGAGCGATGATCTCTCTGGTCTGACGGACCGTTACAAAGACGTGGTGACGCAGCTCCACCAGGGCGTGGGCCAGGGCCACCAGCTGGCGGTAGCCGGGCTCGCCGTCCGGCCCGACGACGCCCTGAAAGAGACGAGACACGCGATGAGACGCTGCAATCAAACACGTTGGTGAACATGAAATGTTGACAGGTGACGGTGCACTCACTTCCTCCTCTTCCTACTCAGCAGCAGCCTGCTGCTGCACCTCCATCCTGTCGTCAGGAGGCGGGCAGGGGGACCCCGACGAGGCAGCATCGTCCACTGGCACGCCGCGGAGGAGAGCGCTGTGGTGTTCCAGGAGACGTATCTCCTCTGGCTCCTCCTCCTCCTCAAAGCCCTCATCGCCCTCGCCCTCCTCCTCCTCCTCTTCCTCCTCCTCGGTCCCGTCAGGATCCGGCTGCTGCACAGCGCCCGACTGGGAGTACAGGTACTCCACCCCCAAGAGTTCCCCTGCAGAGAGAGAGACACACACACATTAGCAGATGCCACAAGACAGCCGCAGCAAACAGCACTCTCTGTCTCTAATCTCTATGTACCTGTGTACTCCCTGGGCTGGGTGAAGTCGTCAACCAGCTGGACCCCCTTGACCTCGAGAGCCAGCTGGTTGAAGCTGTGCTGCAGCCGGGAGCTGTAGCACCGCAGCGGCGCTCGCGGTCCTCCCTCGACCGCCGCCCTGCCGCGGTTCTCGTTCCACAGCGCCAGGCCCTCCAGCAGGTACAACTGGTAGTGGACGTCACTGGAGGTCGTACCTGTACATAAACCACGAGGGAGGGACAAGAGTTAGCGATGAGGAGGAGGAGGAGGAGGAGGAGAAGGAGCAACAAAACAAAAACATACAACACGTGTAAAGACTTACCAGGAATGAAGCGGCACTGGTGAAGGTGGAAGGACTCGAGGGAAGTGGAGCCGCGGGCGCACCGGAAGACGGGGAGCCTCACACCACCCTTGGTGATCTCTCCCGTTTGGGTGTACAGCTCCACCCCCTCTGGGTCCTGGATGCAGCCCAGGTGGCGGCGCTGCGTGACCCAGATCTCCTCCATGCGGGCGCAGTCTATCAGTGGGACGCCCATGGTGTCCGTCACCTCCCGGAAGGCGTCCAGCACCTCCCGGAGGAGCCGCTCCGTCTCCGCCGCACCCCTCGTACGGCGGCGACAGTGGCGAGCCAGCTCCTTGGCGGACTGCGTCACGGCGTCCCGCCCCTCCGAGGACCGCTTGGCCTCTTCCAGGCGGGCCACGTCCCCGCCGTCCCACTCAAAGATGGCAAAGGACAGCCTCGCCATGAAGAGGCCGTAGAGCTGGTGGCTGTCGGTGGTGACGCCCCTCGCGAAGCGTCGCATGAGGTGCCACACGTCGAGCCGCACCACCAGCTCTCGCCACTCGTGGTACATCTCGTGTACCGACGATTTACCCACGGCGGCGCAGCAGTCCCGGTCCACGTACATGACCTTAGGAGGGGCCTTCCCGGCGTCACGGTACCGCCACATCAGGCCGACCGCCATGTCGGTCAGTCCGTCTCCCTCGGCCGCAGTGAGGACGGACATGAGCACCTGCCCGTACTCGTTGCCGACATTCGACATCCAGGCGGCCGACCCCGCGGCAGCACCCGCCAGCTTTTTGGCAATCTGCGAGACGCAAACACACACACACACAGTTAGACACACGGACGGACGGACGGCACACCGACGTCATGGCGCGGCGGAGGAGAGAAAAACCTCACCTTCTTGGTGGAGTCCATCTTGAGGATGTCGCCAAAAATGGACGTGATCCTTCCCTTGGTCTCGTCCAGCCTGGTCATTGCCTCCAACACGTAGACCTTCCCGAACCAGGTGAGTCCGGGCACCTTGACAAAGGTGGGGAGCGACACCTCCTTCGGTTCCGCTCCGGGTGCCCTCACCTTGCGGAGCACAGACAGGTATTCAATGGACCGCGCCATCCAATCCCTTGAGTGCTGCTCCACCAGGGAGGCACGGAGGCGAGACACACCGTTGCCCAAGGTGCACTCCTTCAGCTGCCCGATTAGCGCTCTGTCGCAGGACAACCTGGGGTGGAAACAGAACAAAGACAAAGTGTGTGTGTGTGTGTGTGTGTGTGTGTGTGTGTGTGTGTGTGTGTGTGTGTGTGTGTGTGTGTGTGTGTGTGTGTGTGTGTGTGTGTGTGTGTGTGTGTGTGTGTGTGTGTGTGTGTGTGTGTGTGTGTGTGTGTGTTGAATGAAGGGTGATATAGTCTTTTATGATTAATAAGGCAATGAAGGCATTCTAATTCTAAACTGCATGTAAATTGCTATACTACCAGGATATCACACTCGTTTTGAAGGCCTATCACCGCGGCGCCATTTGTTTCAATGGGAATCGCGACAGACTATACTTTCAACATAAAGTGTACACATTTATACTTCGACATTCGTTACAGCATTTATAACAGATACCCTAGGGTTTACAGTAGGGCTGCTCGATTATGGAAAAAATCATAATCATGATTATTTTGGTCAATATTGAAATCTCGATTATTGAAACGATTATTTTTGAGTTTGAAAACATGATGCATTTATTCATAATTTCTCTCCAAAAAAAACACTTTGTAAATGAGAATTTTGAAATTTCCCCTTAAAAATATACACAAAATGGTCAAATAGAAAATAAAGTCCAGATATGAATCCAGCTGTTCTGCAATTTCTATTAAAAAAATAATAATAATAAAAAATAAAAAAAATTATATATATATATAATTTTTTTTTAATCGTATCAACTCGATTATATTAGTTTGGTGATCGTTTCACTCTGAAATCGAAATCGCAATCAAAATTCGATTAATCGCCCAGCCCTAGTTTACAGCCAGCTCTCGTTTCAAGTCCTATCACTGCGCCATTCGTTTCAATGGGAATCGCGACGTCTGTACTTTCAACATCAAGTTTAACATATTTATACTTCAACAATCGTTCCAGCATTTATAACACAGATATCCTAGGGTCTATAGCATATAGCTAGGTTGTCTGATAACAGTTTATTGCATTTTATGAAGACATAAACAGAATAACTTAAGTGATCTGTGAAAGCGGTGCGAAATCAGGACAAGCTGGTTGCTGATTGGCCAGAAGCTCTCGAAGTCTCGACTCTGGTCAATGCTGCTTGGCCGAAGGCTTCTATGTCTCGACCAAGTCTCGACTCTGGTCGATGCTGATTGGCTGGCCATACAGAGAACATTGCTGGGCACAGCGTGCAAGGATGACACGCAAATTCGTGAAGCGTTCTATCTTTTAATAATTTGATCTAATGTCTATTTATACATAGTTTTCTTTTTGGTGAAACACTGTTTTTAGTGACAGAGTATTCCACTACAGTTTTTTTGTTTTTCTTTAAACTTTTTAAAATCATTATGAATTATTATTTGTCTCCACTGCTATAGGGTTATCATACACAAATTTGCCTCCCAAAAAATAAGAAAAAATTCGAGTTATCTCAAGAACTACTGCTCTGAGTGACTTGGGACTAAGATCTACCCCCATGGCGAAGTTTCCAACGGCACCAATCTCGAATTTCTACGGCCACATGAAATGGTAGTAATTGACATCCGGTACGTTTTTTACTCGACTCAACTAGTGAGTCGCGTAAAAGTTGTTGGTCGCGTCTGACATAATTCGGGGTCAAGGAAAACACCAGAGTTTGAATTAAGTTTCTACGACCTTCCGTTGTGGAGTTAGAGCCATTTTTTCAAGCTTGTTACCATCAGAAAGCCTGTGGTCACTTTAGTGGGGTTTGACATTCACACAGAGTCTCTAAGACCTTGTTAGGGTTAGTGTTCCTATTTACCCATGCCCATTTTTTGGTAAACATTGTCACCACTAGTTGGCTCTACTTCCACCAAAGTATATGGGTCAGTAACCTGGGCTCAGTCCGACCCTGTATCCGCAAGAAATGTGTTTAGCCCATTCCTAGGCCGAGAAAATAATGAAGTAAAAAAAAAAAAAATAGTGAAAGGCACACACAGTACACACTCCCACCTCCACTGGGTCCGTGGTGGTGGAGTCTGCCTTGCATCACCTTAGCTCTTCGCCTTACCTGCCCTCTTCCCCCTGGTGGGTGCAGCAGCCAGATGCCCGGGATGCCTTCTTGGGCACCCGTCTAGCAATAAGACTGGGATTTACGGGGACTAACCATCTGCGGCCCAGGTGGTACCCAGAGGACCACGATTATTGGTCCGACTCCTCGGAAGATGCCTGGTCCGATGCCTGGTCTGCTGCCACCGACGACTGCTCTGCCGAGGACGCCGGGTGGTCTACTGAGGACAAGTGGACTGAGGAGGAGTGCCTTCCTGATTCCCCACCAAGCCTAGATGCCGCAGAGGCTGGTCCTGCCTCTGGGCTTTCTGTCAATGTTCCTGTCCTGTGCCCAGTTCCTCTTCAAGCCTCGTCTCCTCCAGCCCTTGCTCCTCTGGAGTATCCGAGTCCCATCGTCCGTGCTCCACTGCCAGCTCCCCAGCGACCTCCTGCCCCAGAGCCAACTTTAAGACCAGTGCCGGCTCCGCGGCGCTCACTGGCTCCAGCACTGATGTCAACTCTGGTCTCGGGCCCCACAGTCGAGAACAGTTCCAGCTCCTCATCACATTCTAGCTCCAAAGGCCATCTTGGCTTCGGTTCTCGAGTCTGACCCTACTCCTGAACCCTGTAGCGTTCCGGGTCCCAGCCCCGGTCTCCAGAGCAGCGTTCCGGGTCCCAGCCCCGGTCTCCAGAGCAGCGTTCCGGGTCCCAGCCCCGGTCTCCCGAGCAGCGTTCCGGGTCCCAGCCCCGGTCTCCCGAGCAGCGGTCCGGGTCCCAGCCCCGGTCTCCAGAGCAGCGTTCCGGGTCCCAGCCCCGGTCTTTCCAGCAGTGTTCCGGGCCCATCGAGCCCGCAGCGCACCCGAGCCAGGAGCCAGTGCTTCTGGGCTCGGTTTCACCGCCGGAGTTCCCAGCGCACCCAAGTCTGAGTCCAGCACTCCCCAGCCCAGCAGTACAGGACCCAACGCTCCTGAGCTCGGCTGCACCGCCGAGTCGTGCATGCCCAAGCCCTGCACCACCAAGCCCACGCCAGTGACCGGTGTTCCCGAGCCTACGCCAGCGAGCTGCGCTCCCCAGCCCACGCCTGTGACCTGCGCTCCTGAGCTGCCCCTCCGGTCCATCCGGCATCCAGGCCGTCCTCCCGAGCAGCTCAGCCTGTCCAGCCGGCATCCAGGCCATCCTCCCGAGCAGCTCAGCCGATGCGGTTGTCACCCGCCCCGCCCTCCCGAGGTGCCCTACTAGAGGGTTAGGTGCCCTACTAGAGGGAGCCCGGCGGAAGGGAGACGTCACTAACGATGTTGTGCTGGCGGAGAGCGAGCTCCTGTTTGGCCAGTACCGTGGCCAAACGTTCCGGTGGCTGCTGGGGAACGCGGTGGGGTACGCGGTCTCCATCTTGGCGTGCCACCCGACCCGACTGACGCCGAGCTGCTCACTGCTGCCGACGAGGTCGACCCTCCCAGTGAGTAGACATTTTGATGTGAATACACTCGTAACGCACATGTCATGCACTGCCCTAACGCTGATATGTGTTGTCAGGCACGTCGAGGGACGCCCCACCAGTTGTGGTCCCGCTGGAAGGACCAGGACCGATGGACCAGAGGCCTGCCTCCGGCAAAGAGGTATGTTTGTGTGTGTGTGTTTGTGTATATTATGTGTGTGTGTGTTTATGTGTGCCTGTCTGCTGCACATTCACACTCGGTGTGTGTGTGTGTGTGTGTGTGTGTGTGTGTGTGTGTGTGTGTGTGTGTGTGTGTGTGTGTGTGTGTGTGTGTGTGTGTGTGTGTGTGTGTGTGTGTGTGTGTGTGTGTGTGTGTGTGTGTGTGTGTGTGTGTGTGTGTGTTGCTTCCCCTCAGCTGGAGGCAGACGCTGCCTGAAGAGCAGCAGGAGTGGGTGGGCCGGGCGCTGTTCCGCAGGGAACCCAGCAGCGGGAAGGTGGTCCTCACCACACCGCACCAACTGTGGTGGTACCCGCCCGGCACCTCTACACGCAGCCCCCCGCCACATCCCACGCCTTCTTCCAGCGCCCATTCTTCCTCTGGCTGCCCTATCGGATGTGGGCATACCACCTCAAGTGCCCCTCCGATGGGCGCTGGCCTCTACAAGACCGTCAGGAGGGTCTTGGACAGGAGCGGGTGGTACTACATGGCCACAGAGTGCCTTCAGTGCCCCTCCTGTGGCAAGAAGCAGAACCATCTTGGAGCAGCTGGACGTAGCTCACCGCGAGAAATTCCCAGCTGTTCTCACGTACAAGTATGTCACTTTAGATAGATAGATAGATTGCCTTTTATTGTCATTTCATTAATCATAAAAAGAGAAAAAGCTCATTCATTGCACACACACACACACACACACACACACACACACACACACACACACACACACACACACACACACACACACACACACACACACACACACAAAGTATATTTGTCTTTGTTCTCTGTTTCCACCCCAGGTTGTCCTGCGACAGAGCGCTGATTGGGCAGCTGAAGGAGCGCACCTTGGGCAACGGTGTGTCTCGCCTCCGTGCCTCCCTGGTGGAGCAGCACTCGAGGGATTGGATGGCAAGGTCGATTGAATACCTGTCTGTGCTCCACAAAGTGAGGGCACCCGGAGCGGAACAGAAGGAGGTGTCGCTCCCGACGTTCGTCAAGGTGCCCGGACTCACCTGGTTCGGCAGGGTCTATGTCCTGGAGGCCTGGGGGTAGAGTACCTCTACTCCCAGTCGGGTGCTGTGCTGCAGCTGGATCCCGACACTCCGGACGGGACTGAGGAGGATGACGGCAGGACGGACGCCGAGGAGGAGCCAGAGGAGATCCGTCTCCTGGCACATCACAGTGCTCTCCTCCAGGATCCCCGCGGCATGCCTGCGGTCGATGCCTCGTCGGGATCCCCCCGCCGCCTCCTGACGACGGGATGGAGGTGCAGCAGGCTGAGGTGGAAGAGGAGGAAGTGAGTGCACCGTCACCTGTCAACATTTAATATTCACCAATGTGTTTGCTTGCAGCGTCTCATCGCGTGTCTCGTCTCTTTCAGGACGTCATCGGGCCAGACGGTGAGCCCGGATACCGCCAGCTGGTGGCCCTGGCCCACGCCCTGGTGGAGCTGCGTCACCACGCCTTTGTCACGGTCCGTCAGACCAGAGACATCATCGCTCTCTGGGAGAGGCTGACGGAGCGGGACAAGGCGGCGGTGACCTTCACCCCCCGCCACCAGGACAGGCTGGTCAAAGGGCGGTTCAAAACCAGCACCCGGTACGCTCACGTTCCGGGAGTGGACGAGTGTGAAGCGGTAAGCGGTGGCACTAACAATTTTGTTCTCTTTTTTTTTTACAGCCTGCTATAGTCAGTAACTAACACGTTCCCTCTCCCTCTCTGCAGTGTCGTCGTGGGTAAGGGGCCGGGAGCGGCACAGTCTCCCAACCTCAGCAGGCTCGTCGAGGCCATCATGTTGGGGCTGTGCCGCATCCACGCCGCCGACACAAGGACACTCGCCGGGGCCCGCATCATGAGGTGCGGTCATGAGGGACTACAAACAGATTCAGGACAACGTGGTGCACTCTCTTGCCCTCATGGCGAGCACCCGCATGCAGCTCTACGATGTGAATCAGCGCACCCTGTCCATGTGGTAAGTCGATCATATACTTTGGCTCTGATGTGTGTGTGTTTGTCGTCACGATTCATATCTTTGTCATGATAATTAACGCATTGTTTTCTATTTCTTGTAAGGCAAAACCAGAAGAGCAAGGACATGATGAGGGACACCATCGACCTCGCTGTCCCGGGGCCCAGCGCTCCCCAGAGTGCAGCGGAGGCCCTGTCTGCCCCACGGCCTCTGCTGGAGCAGCCCCAACAGCCAGACCAGCCCCTCCAGCACCACCTGCCCGCGGATGCCTCTGGTCTGGCTAGGACAATCAGAGGGCCGCTGGCCCCAGAGCTCTACGATCTCATCGTGGACCAGCAGAGAGCCGCCGCCGCTGCTGCTGCCACCGCCGCCGCCCACCCGATGGACCCCACCCCGCTCCCTGCTCCCGCCATGCCCCGCTCCACTGCCTGGAGGCACCGACTCCAGGCAGAGAAGGAGCGACGTGCCCGGGGGCAGGGGCTCTACCTCAAGCCCCTGAAAAAGGTCGTCTCCTGTATATGCAGAGTTTTTTCTTGGGGTGGCTGCAGCCCACACTCGCACACTGGGTGTCCTGCGGCTTCTCATGCGGTACAGGGTGACCCTGTGTGGCGTCCACTCTTCTTCTTCTTTGATGGACGAGGAGGAGGAGCAGCATCAGCAGTGGACACTGAACACAAGGCAATATAGAACTCTTTTAGTCTAGGTAAAATGAAATGGATGCATACACACTGCTACACAAAGATAGATACACACCTTCTGGCTCCACGGCCTCTGGCTGCTGATTGGCCCTATTCCTAAAATAAAAAAATTAATAATATAAAAGGGTAATAAAGATAAAAGGGCTTTATTTCAACCCGTTTATAAAAGAAGGGCATTATTTCAACCCGTTTATTAAAGAAGGGCTTTATTTCAACCCGCTTTTACGGTGTGTGTGTTTATAATGTATCGTTTGTTTACAAAAATCGTTGTTCCTTCTTCCACACAAACATACAGAGTCAGTCTTTAGGTAAAAGCTTTTATTTTAAAATATTTACACAAATATAAAAAAAACTATTACGTTACTTTTAAAAAAAAACTTTTTCTTGTTGCGCTCCTCAGCCAGCCACAGTTCTACACTTTTGCCTGCATAGAGTGCGCAAAAGTGGGTCCTTTCGAAGCGGCTGTGGCCAAAATCCTTTTGTGCCGGCTGGAGGCACCTCTGGCATATGCGCAGCTTGTGTGTCTTGCGTCTGGGGGGGGAAGAGGAGCCGGCGACCTGCCTCTCTGCTGCCCTCCGCTGCAGGTTCCAGGCGGTGGTCCTCGGGACCTTGCCCGCGTCCTCCGGGGCCTGCTGCATGGTGAGCCACTCACGGGGAGTGGGTGCCCCAGGGCCCTCCTCTGTCACAATATGTGCTTCCTTTATAGAAAGCGTGGCCCGTGTCCAGGGTCCTGGGGCGGGCGCATGTGGGGCAGGGGTCCCCCGGCTGGCATTGGGGCTTCCCCTTCTGCCCCTCCAGCACCTCGGTGACCTGCCTCTCCGCCCCCTGCTGCAGGTTCCAGGCGGTGGTCCTTGGTATCTTGCCTGCGTCCTCTGGGGCCTGCTGCATGGCAAGCCACTCACGGGCCGTGGGTGCCCCATTTCCCTCCTCTATGTCACAGTACGTGCTTCCTTTGAAAAAGGCGTGCCCCGTGTCCAGGGTCCTGGGGCGGCCGCATGTGGGGCAGGGGTCCCCCGGCTGGCATTGGGGCTTCCCCTTCTGTCCCTCCAGCACCCGGGTGTCCTGCCTCAAGCGGCTTCTCATGCGGCACAGGGTGACCCTGTGTGGCGTCCACTCCTTCCTCTTCCTCTTTGATGGACGAGGAGGAGCAGCAGCAGTGGCAGCAGTGGACACTGAACACAAGGCAATATAGAACCCTTTTAGTCTAGGTAAAATGAAATGAATGCACACGCACTGCTACACACAGATAGATACACACCTTCACTTGTTTATTTTTTTCTTGATTGGGTAACATTCATTTTGATCGATCAATTGCCAATCGGAAACAACCATTTGACGTTTTTGGCAGTTCACTGCAAGTCGAATTGGACTGTAGCTGGTGGGGGATGATGTTTGTGGTGGGTTACCAGTTATTTTATTTGCTCATTTTAGTTTTCTGGGTTGAGAGTTATTTAGAAAAAAATACTGTAAATATTTTTTCTGAGGTTGTTTTTCATTTCACACACCTTCATAGACACATCCTGAAATATGCTGATGACACAGTCATTGTTAGTTTACTGCAGAAACAGAGTCTCAGCATGGGCCGGTGGTTGATGAGTTTGTCAGTTGGTGTGACGGGTCTTTTCTCCAGCTTAACACCTCTAAAACCAAGGATATGGTCATTGATTTTAGGAGAAAACAACCTGGTTCTCCCCCACCCACTTATATAAAAGGAAGCAGCATAAAGGTGGTGGACCATTATAAATATCTGGGAACTGTGATTGACAACAAACTGAAATTTGACATAAACACGTGCGATCTGCAGAAAGGGACAACAGCGATTGTACTTCCTTCGGAAGCTTAACTCCTTCAATGTAGTTAAGGTTATCTCGTCCTTGTTTTACAAATCTTTATTGAATCTGTTCTTATTTTTGCCTTTATTGCCTGGTATGGGGGCATTAGCCTTAGGGATAAAAACAACCTCAGCCATATTGTGAAGGTGGCTGGTAAGATGATTGGTTGTCCTCAGGTCACCTTGACCAATATTTATGAGAAACAGATCGTGCGGAAAGCAAATGGTATATTAGACTGTGTAAACCATCCCCTTCACTGTTTATTCGAGGTCCTTCCATCTGGCCGAAGATTTAGTCCCTGGTTTTAAGCTCAACAGGACAAGGAGCTCTTTTATTCCAAGTGCAATACGGTTGCTAAATTTGCACAATTCGCTAGATGAGTAGTAGTGTAACTGTTTTTTACTTATAGTAGTTGGTGTTATTATTTGTGTGTATGTGTGTTTATCTGTTGTGCTACTGTACCTGTATGTTACCTGGCTGCAAGACAAGTTTCCCTTAGGGGACAATAAACTGAAACTGAACTGAACCTTCTGGCTCCACGGCCTCTGGCTGCTGATTGGCCCTCTTCCTCTTCGATGGAGGAACACACACACACACACACACACACACACACACACACACACACACACACACACACACACACACACACACACACACACACACACACTTCCATCAATCATGATGGTCCATCAAGCTAAGAAAATACAGGAACGGGGTCAACTGTCCTGCCCTCATGGCGAGCACCCGGATCCAGCTCTTTGATGTGAATCAGCGGACCCTCTCCATGTGGTAAGTCGATATACTTTGGCTCGCAGCACTGATTGTCATGATTAATGTCTGTGTCATGATAAATAATGCATTGTTTTTTATTTCTTGTTAGGCACATCCAGAGGAGCAAGGAGAAGATGAGGGGCACCCAGTCCGACGGTGGAACACTGGAGCAGTGGCTCATAGAACTGAAGTGCAGAGAGTGTGAGGGCCCACCCACCCCCGACACCCCGAGTTTTTATTTCACACCTCAAACTTGGCCTCTTTTGTCTATCAGGGTGACTCATCAAGCTAAGGCCAAGTCCACACGTACCAAAACGATCTTTTTTTTCTCCGTTTTCCCTGGCATCGTTTCAAGAACATTTGCGTCCACACGGATCCATCTCAATACGACTCAAAAACGCTACTTCATGTTCCAGGCGTATAGGTGGCGCTGTTTTAGTTTTAGAAATTCACCGGAAACGGTCACTCAAGTAATAAAGCGTTAACGCAACCCTTTTGATCGTCTCAATTGGCGCACGCATGGCTGTTGTTTGTTTGTAAAATGTGGCTTATGTGGTTGTCCATCAGTCTTTTTTGCTCAGCGTGGTGGCACAGGAGCATAATATTTTGCGTAGTGGTGGGCCGTTATCGGCGTTAACGTGCTGCATTAACGAGAGACTCTTATCGGGCGATAAAAAAAATATTGCCGTTAATCTATTCTCAAAGTTGAACTAACCAGAAGCTGAGTGTTTAATAAAATATACTGTCCATAATCGCGCCATATGCTGGAGACAATGTAGCAATGATAATAGAAACAACTTGGGTGAGCTATGACACGTTTTGGGTTGATCGTAACATCAGAGCGTCGAAATAGTTGGTGTTGTTGTTGTTGTAATAATCCAAATCTTCCTCCAAGCTGCCCGCCTTGGTACGGCGGTATAGGCGGACGCGTACCAGCCGTCTGCCGTCAACGCTGCCGCCCTCTAGATTAATTCCAAGATTAATCTAGATTTAAAAAATGTAGCCTATCTATGCCCACCACTAATTTTGCGATAGTAACCCTAATAGGCACAATATCTTCTCCAGCAGGAACACGAGCATGTAGTCGGCCATAGTTGTTGTTATGAGACGTCGTCACAGGTTACAAGAGGTTACGCTCGAGGGGTGTGGCGATGACATCATCGAAACGCAAGTATGCGTTTTGGCCGTCCAGACGAACACTCAAGGGGTGCGTTTCTGAATTTATTCACCCTGGGACCTGGTTTCAGAAAACTCAGTTTTCATGCGATGCGTTTACAGGATTCGTGTGGACGATCGGCCAAAACGATGCAAAACATCTGCGTTTTAACCAAAAAACGGCTCCGTGTGGACGGGCCCTAAGACAATAGGTCAGGGCAGCTGGCCTCCAGAATGTCTCCCAGAGGCGTGGAGTTGTATAGGTGTAGGTGAAGGTCCACCCCTTCCCTTTCAAGGTAGAAATAGAGGTGCGAGAAATTTCTCTAAACCACACTACGATGGAAGCCACTCAGGGCCCGTCCACACGGAGCCGTTTTTTGGTTAAAACGCAGATGTTTTGCATCGTTTTGGCCGATCGTCCAAACGAATCCTGTAAACGCATCGCATGCAAACGGACTTTTCTGAAACCAGGTCCCAGGGTGAATAAATTCACAAACGCAGCCCTTGAGTGTTCGTCTGGACGGCCAAAACGCATACTTGCGTTTCGATGATGTCATCGCCACACCCCTCGAGCGTAACCTCTTGTAACCTGTGACGACGTCTCATAACAACAACTATGGCCGACTACATGCTCGTGTTCCTGCTGGAGAAGATATTGTGCCTATTAGGGTTACTATTGCAAAATTAGTGATGGGCATAGATTAATTTTTTTAATCTAGATTAATCTTGGAATTAATCTAGAGGGCGGCGGCGTTGACGGCAGACGGCTGGTACGCGTCCGCCTACCGCTGTACCAAGGCGGGCAGCTTGGAGGAAGATTTGGATTATTACAACAACAACACCAACTATTTCGACGCTCTGATGTTACGATCAACCCAAAACGTGTCATAGCTCACCCAAGTTGTTTCTATTATCATTGCTACATTGTCTCCAGCATATGGCGCGATTATGGACAGTACATTTTATTAAACACTCAGCTTCTGGTTAGTTCAACTTTGAGAATAGATTAATGGCGATATTTTTTTTATCGCCCGATAAGAGTCTCGCGTTAACGCAGCACGTTAACGCCGATAACGGCCCACCACTACGCAAAATATTATGCTCCTGTGCCACCACGCTGAGCAAAAAAGACTGATGGACAACCACATAAGCCACATTTTACAAACAAACAGCCATGCGTGCGCCAATTGAGACGATCAAAAGGGTTGCGTTAACGCTTTATTACTTGAGTGACCGTTTCCGGTGAATTTCTAAAACTAAAACAGCGCCACCTATACGCCTGGAACATGAAGTAGCGTGTTGAGTCGTATTGAGATGGATCCGTGTGGACGCAAATGTTCTTGAAACGATGCCAGGGAAAACGGAGAAAAAAAAGATTGTTTTGGTACGTGTGGACTTGGCCTCAGAAGAGCAGCAACTTTCGTGGGGAGCCTGAGCTAGAGGCCGTGGAGGCAGAAGGTGTGTATCTATCTTGCTAAATTGTTTTTAATTGTGTGCAGCAGTGCATCTGCATCCGTTTCATCTTACCTAGACTAAAATAATTCTATATTGCCTTGTGTTCAGTGTCCACTGCTGCTGATCCTCCATCAAAGAGGAAGAGGGCCAATCTATCTTGGGCCAAGAGGGCCTATCTTGCTAAATTGTTTTAAATCTGTGTGTAGCAGTGTGCGTGTGCGTGTGTGTGTGTGCATGCATCCATTTCATTTTACCAAGACTAAAAGAGTTCTATATTGCCTTGTGCTCAGTGTCCACTGCTGCCGCCGCCACTGACGCCTCCGCTGCCGCCTCCGCTGCCGCCGCCGCCGCCACTGCCGCCGCCGGCGCCGCTGCCACTGCCGCCGCCGCCGAAACTGTCGCCGCCGCCGCCGCTGCCACTGCTATCGCCGCCGCCGCCACTGCTACCGCCGCCGCCGCCACTGCTACCGCCGCCGCTACCACTGCTGCCGCCGCCACCGCCACTGCTGCCGCCGCCACTGCAGTCGCCGCCGCCGCCACCACTGCTGCTCCATCAAAGAGGAAGAGAGCCAATCTGCAGACAGAGGCCATGGAGCCAGAAGGTGTGTATCTATCTTGCTAAATTGTTTTTAATCTGTGTAGCAGTGCGTATGTGTGCGTGAGTGCATCTATTTCATTTTACCAAGACTAAAAGTTCTATATTGCCTTGTGTTCAGTGTCCACTGCTGCTGCTGCTGCTGCTGCTAAGCCCCAATACCAACCGGGGGACATCTGCCCCATATGTGGCCGACCCAAGACCTTGGACATGGGGCATGCCTTCTTCGAGGGAAGCCTATATTGTGAAGTGGAGTGGGGCCCTGGGGCAGCCACGGCTCGTGAATGGCTTGCGAGTCAGCAGTAAAAGTAAATTGCTTTTGATTGTAAATATGTTTCTAAATAAACCACTTACCTAAATACTGTTTGTGTGGAAGAAAGAAAGATTTTTGCTCAAATCACGGTTCAAAAAGAAAACGCACCGTAAAAGTGGGTTGAAATAAAGCCATTCTTTAATAAACAAGCAATAAATTAACATTATTACAATTACGGATGAATTGAAATACATGGGTTTAGAAATAACAAACGCTTGTTTATAAGGAGAACATGACACCGGCCCTCGACTTGGCCGTGTCCTGACTTGACCCGTGAGTGACGTCTCTCAATCGTTTGGACGTGTTTGACACGTTCCGTTTATAAGGCGTTCGCTCCATGTTTGGCCTCTGATTAAAAACGGCTAGAGAAACGTATTGCGCGGTGATAGGCCTTCAAACAAGAGCTGGCAAATTGGGCAAAATGCATTAAAATGTAAGCAGACAACCCAGTTATATGCTGTAAACCCTAGGGTAGCTAGGGTATAAATGCTGGAACGAATGTCGTTCCAGCATTTATACCGCATTTTATACAGCATTTTATATAAGTGTAAATCGACGGACGTGTTTGACGCGTCCCGTATATAAGACATTCGCTCCACGGTTGGCCTCTGATTAAAAACGACCCCTTCCTTCCGTGTTTTGCTGAGTTCCGTCGGATAAAATACTTTGACCGAATGGTTCGAGCCCAAACTTGTCATTGCAGGCAGCCACCGGAAGGGGGCGCCAAAACACGACAGAAGAACGGTAACCGTGTATGTTCCTGGGTGATGTTTATACCTCTACTCAGGGGGGGTGGTCCACTCAAAGGGTGTGGTTCTATAATACACACAGACAGATACACACTAACACAACAATACATAGCCATCGTAGATGCATACACAAGTCCAGTATGTGTTGGGAAAAGGATATATGACAAGTATATTACTGATTCAACTGTTCTGTTAGGCCACCGCTATGCATTCTAGGTAGGGGTGTTAGGGTAGGGGTACTTGGATAAAATTTGCATTGGAAAACCCTGTCTGATTCCATATCTTGAGAACGCAAGTTTGTAGGCGGAAGGGAGTACAACTTTTGGACACGTTGGAGACTGTAGAGGTTTGTAGGACAATGGAAGTAACATTTGTGGATTCCTTGCAGCCTGTAGATGTCTTTTGATATGTTTAATAGCGCTCGTGCTGGACTGTGCGTGTAGCGCTGTAGTGGACTACTCGGCCACTGAAAGCAGTGTTTTTCCAAATTCCATATTTCTTGCGGCTACAGGGTCGAACTGAGCCCAGGTTACTGACCCATATACTTTGGTGGAAGTAGAGCCAACTAGTGGTGACAATATTTACCAAAAAATGGGCATGGGTAAATAGGAACCCTAACCCTAACAAAGGTCGTAGAGACTCTGTGTGGATGTCAAACCCCACTAAAGTGACCACAGGCTTTCTGATGGTAACAAGCTTGAAAAAATGGCTCTAACTCCACAACGGAAGGTCGTAGAAACTTCATTCAAACTCTGGTGTTTTCCTTGACCCCGAATTATGTTGGACGCGACCAACTCTCGAGTCTCTACGACCTTTTGTTCTGGAGATATCACTAGTTGAGTCGAGTAAAAAACGTACCGGATGTCAATTACTACAAATTTCATATGGCCGTATAAATTCGAGATTGGTGCCGTTGGAAAGTTCGCCATGGGGGTAGATCTTAGTCCCAAGTCACTCAGAGCAGTAGTTCTTGAGATAACTCGAATTGAGTCATACAAATTTGAGTTTTTATCCCTTATTCTAACCCTAACCCTAACCCTAACCCTAAAGTGCAAAAATCGGTAGTAATGATTTTGCTGCCCCATAGCAGTGGAGAAAAATAATAATTTATAATAATAACTTTAAAAAGTAAAAAAAACAAAACATTTTTTAACTTAAAAATAATTAAAAACTCTTATTATTTGGGAGGCAAATTTGTGTATGATAACCCTATAGCAGTGGAGACAAATAATAATTCATAATAATGATTTAAAAAAGTAAAAATAAATAAACGCGGCCTTTGATTCGATCGTCTCACTTAATTTGGCCTTAATTTGCCAAACAGCTGCCATGGTTTCATTGGACTGAATCTCACTTGGACTGGGATGCTGCTCCGTGATTGGCTCCCGGCGGGGAGCGCATATTCACCTGCGCTCCTCCAGCCGAAAACTTCAGACTTTTACAGTTTCCAACCACCGTAAGTAATGCCTTCATGTCTTCAGAACAACGTATCAAATCATTATTAATACAGCTTAACATTCTGCAGAGTTTAAATAAAGTTGATTTCATCGTGATTAGTGTCAGGGTTCTGGGTTTGTGTCATGTGATTCACTTCCTGTTCCTGTTTGTCTTGTGATTATGTGTCTCCGCCCCTCACCTGGGTCTAGTTATGAGTTTGAGTTTGATTGTTGTCTTGTCCAATGTTAGCCTGCCTCTCGTTGTACCTTGTTACCTGCCCACCTGTGTCTTGTTTAGTCCTGTGTATTTAAGTCTTTCCCTATGTTCAGTTCACTGCTCTGTAATTGTGTGTATTTGTCACATTGCTTCCTGTTCTGTCTTTTGAGTAAGTAAAGCCTTTTTGAAAATATAATCTTGTTGTGCACCTGGGTCCTTAAAATCCTTGTGGCAATTCATGACAGATTAGCATATCAATGCCATTGAAATGACTGAGGTTAAATCGTGGTCAAATCATGAAAAATACATAGAATTGTGAGCAGTCCCACCAGTTGTATGCTATAGACCCTAGGGTAGCTGTGGTATAAATGCTGGAACGAATGTCAAAGTATAAATATGTTAAACTTGATGTGGACAGTACGCACCGTCACGATTCCCATTGAAACGAATGGCGTGGCAGTAGGCCTTAAAATGAGAGCTGGCAAATTGTGAAAAATGCATTAAAGCATAAGCAGATTAGCCAGTTATATGCTATAGACCCTAAAGTAGCTGTGGTATAAATGCTGGAACGAATGTTGAAGTCATTCCCATTGAAACGTATGGCGCGTTGCTTCGTCCTGGCAAATTGTGTAAAATGCATTAAACTATCAGTCGACGGTGTTTTATGCTACAGACCCTAGAGAAGCTCTGGTATAAATTCTGTAACAAAATTGGAAGTGTAAATGTGTGATTTTGGTGTTTGAAATACAACCTTGATTTGCGTAAGAGAGGTGTGAATGGATGGGGGAAGGGCAACAGGTCACTATCAGGCTAAACCTAATGGACTCCTGACTCGACAGAATTACCCTAAACCCCCTAATGGGCTGATATCCTGACATTAACAGTGTTATCCCAACACCCCAGGGGAGGCAAACAAGGTCATTAGTAGTACATTGTAATACACTAAATGTTTTGTCTCTTCTTCTTGTCTACAGAACATGTCTTTTGCTCCACTGTTTAGATTCGAATCCTCGTCCTCCGAGCTCACCCTTCGCCCCTCTGATGCCGCTGTCAGTCTGGCAAGCAAACCCCAGGCCTCTGCCAGCAGGTGGCAGACGAAGAGGGGTGACGTGGTCCAAGCCGAGGCGAGGGCTAGAGCCCGGCAGAAGGGAGACGTCACTGACGATGGTGTGCTGGTGGAGAGCGAGCTCCAGTTTGGCCAGTACCGCGGCCAAATGTTCCAGTGGCTGCTGGGGAACACGGTGGGGTACGTGGTCTACATCTTGGTGTCCCACCAGAAGGAGCGAGAGGGAGGGGACACCAGCAAGTCACCCCTCATGGTGTGTGTGTGTGTGTGTGTGTGTGTGTGTGTGTGTGTGTGTGTGTGTGTGTGTGTGTGTGTGTGTGTGTGTGTGTGTGTGTGTGTGTGTGTGTGTGTGTGTGTGTGTGTGTGTGTGTGTGTGTGTGTGTGTGTGTGTGTGTGTGTGTCATTCGCTAACTGTGTGTTTCAGCTGGAGGCAGACGCTGCCTGAAGAGCAGAAGTGGGTGGGCCGGGCGCTGTTCCGCAGGGAACCCAGCAGTGGGAAGGTGGTCCACACCGCCCCGACTGTGGTGGTACCCGCCCGGCACCTCTACACCCAGCCCCCTGCCACATCCCACGCCTTCTTCCAGCGCCCATTCTTCCTCTGGCTGCCCTATCGGATGTGGGCATACCACCTCAAGTGCCCCTCCGATGGGCGCAAGCTGATGGGCGCTGGCCTCTACAAGACCGTCAGGAGGGTCTTGGACAGGAGCGGGTGGTACTATATGGCCACAGAGTGCCTTCAGTGCCCCTCCTGTGGCAAGAAGGTGGCGGGATGGTCCAAGGACATCTTGGATCAGCTGGACGTAGCTCACCGTGAGCAATTCCCAGCTGTTCTGACGTACAAGTATGTCACTTTCGATAGATAGATTGATTGCCTTTATTGTCATTTCATTAATCATAAAAAGAGAAAAAGCTCATTCATTACACACACGCACACACAATAGCGATAAAGTATATTTGTCTTTCTCTGTTTCCACCCCAGGTTGTCCTGCGACAGAGCGCTGATCGGGCAGCTCAAGGAGCGCACCTTGGGCAACGGTGTGTCTCGCCTCCGTGCCTCCCTGGTGGAGCAGCACTCGAGGGATTGGATGGCGCGGTCCATTGAATACTTGTCGGTGCTCCGCAAGGTGAGGGCACCCGGAGCGGAACCGGAGGAGGTGTCGCTCCCCACCTTTGTCAAGGTGCCCGGACTCACCTGGTTCGGGAAGGTCTACGTGTTGGAGGCAATGACCAGGCTGGACGAGACCAAGGGAAGGATCACGTCCATTTTTGGCGACATCCTCAAGATGGACTCCACCAAGAAGGTGAGGTTTTTCTCTCCTCCGCCGCGCCATGACGTCGGTGTGCCGTCCGTCCGTGTGTCTAACTGTGTGTGTGTGTTTGCGTCTCGCAGATTGCCAAAAAGCTGGCGGGTGCTGCCGCGGGGTCGGCCGCCTGGATGTCCAACGTCGGCAACGAGTACGGGCAGGTGCTCATGTCCGTCCTCACTGCGGCCGAGGGGGACGGACTGACCGACATGGCGGTCGGCCTGATGCGGCGGTACCGTGACGCCAGGAAGGCCCCTCCTAAGGTCATGTACGTGGACCGGGACTGCTGCGCCGCCGTGGGTAAATCGTCGGTACACGAGATGTACCACGAGTGGCGAGAGCTGGTGGTGCGGCTCGATGTGTGGCACCTCATGCGACGCTTCGCGAGGGGCGTCACCACCGACAGCCACCAGCTCTACGGCCTCTTCATGGCGAGGCTGTCCTTTGCCATCTTTGAGTGGGACGGCGGGGACGTGGCCCGCCTGGAAGAGGCCAAGCGGTCCTCGGAGGGGCGGGATGCCGTGACGCTGTCCGCCAAGGAGCTGGCTCGCCACTGTCGCCGCCGTACGAGGGGTGCGGCGGAGACGGAGCGGCTCCTCCGGGAGGTGCTGGACGCCTTCCGGGAGGTGACGGACACCATGGGCGTCCCACTGGTAGACGGCGCCCGCATGGAGGAGATCTGGGTCACGCAGCGCCGCCACCTGGGCTGCATCCAGGACCCAGAGGGGGTGGAGCTGTACACCCAGACGGGCGAGATCACCAAGGGTGGTGTGAGGCTCCCCGTCTTCCGGTGCGCCCGCGGCTCCACTTCCCTCGAGTCCTTCCACCTTCACCAGTGCCGCTTCATTCCTGGTAAGTCTTTACACGTGTTGTATGTTTTTATTTTGTTGCTCCTCCTCCTCCTCCTCCTCATCGCTAACTCTTGTCCCTCCCTCCCTCGTGGTTTATGTACAGGTACGACCTCCAGTGACGTCCACTACCAGGTGTACCTGCTGGAGGGCCTGGCGCGCTGGAACGAGAACCGCGGCAGGGCGGCGGTCGAGGGAGGACCGCGAGCGGCGCTGCGGTGCTACAGCTCCCGGCTGCAGCACAGCTTCAACCAGCTGGCTCTCGAGGTCAAGGGGGTCCAGCTGGTTGACGACTTCACCCAGCCCAGGGAGTACACAGGTACATAGATAGATTAGCGACAGAGAGTGCTGTTTGCTGCGGCTGTCTTGTGGCATCTGCTAATCTCTCTCTCTCTCTCTCTCTCTCTCTCTCTCTCTCTCTCTCTCTCTCTCTCTCTCTCTCTCTCTCTCTCTCTCTCTCTCTCTCTCTCTCTCTCTCTCTCTCTCTCTCTCTCTCTCTCTCTCTCTCTCTCTCTCTCTCTCTCTCTCTCTCTCTCTCTCTCTCTCTCTCTCTCTCTCTCTCTCGGGGAACTCTTGGGGGTGGAGTACCTCTACTCCCAGTCGGGCGCTGTGCTGCAGCCGACCGAGGAGGGCTTTGAGGAGGAGCCAGAGGAGATACGTCTCCTGGAACACCACAGCGCTCTCCTCCACGGCGTGCCAGTGGACGATGCTGCCTCGTCGGGGCCCGCCTCCTGACGACAGGATGGAGGTGCAGCAGGCTGCTGCTGAGTTGGAAGAGGAGGAAGTGAGTGCACCGTCACCTGTCAACATTTCATGTTCACCAACGTGTTTGATTGCAGCGTCTCATCGCATGTCTCGTCTCTTTCAGGACGTCGTCGGGCCGGACGGCGAGCCCGGCTACCGCCAGCTGGTGGCCCTGGTGGAGCTGCGTCACCACGTCTTTGTAACGGTCCGTCAGACCAGAGAGATCATCGCTCTCTGGGAGAGGCTGACGGAGCGGGACAAGACGGCGGTGACCTTCAGCACCCGGCGCGCTCACGTTCCGGGAGTGGACAGTGTGAAGCGGTAAGCGGTGGCACTAACAATTTAGTTCTTTTTTACAGCCCGCTATAGTCAGTAACTAACACGTTCTCTCTCTCTGCAGTGTCGTCGTGGGTAAGGGGCCGGGAGCAGCACAGTCTCCGACCCTCAGCAGGCTGGTCGAGGCCGTCATGTCGGAGCTGTGCCGCGTCCACGCCGCCGACGCCAGGACGCTCGCCGGGGCACGCGTCAACCGCTGGGGTGCCGTCATGAGGGACTACAGACAGATACAAGACAACGTGGTGCACTGTCTTGCCCTCATGGCGAGCACCCGCATCCAGCTGTATGACGTTAATCAGCGCACCCTGTCCATGTGGTAAGTCGATCATTCTGATGTGTGTGTGTTTGTCGTCACGATTCATATCTTTGTCGTGATAATTAACGCATTTGTTTTCTATTTCTTGTAAGGCAAAACCAGAGGAGCAAGGGCATGATGCGGGACACGGTCGCCCTCGCAGTCCCGGGGCCCAGCGCTCCCCAGAGTGCAGCGGAGGCCCTGTCTGCCCCACGGCCTCTGCTGGAGCAGCCCCAACAGCCAGACCAGCCCCTCCAGCACCACCTGCCCGCGGATGCCTCTGGTCTGGCTAGGACCATCAGAGGGCCGCTGGCCCCAGAGCTCTTTGGCCTGATTGTGGACCACCAGCAGAGAGCCGCCACCGCCGCCGCTGCCCCCCCGATGGACCCCACCCAGCTCGCTGCTCCAGCCGCCGCTCCGGCCGTCGCCATGGCTGGAGCCGTGCCCCGCTCCACTGCCTGGAGGCACCGACTCCAGGCAGAGAAGGAGCGTCGTGCCCGGGAGCTAGGGCTGTATCTCAAGCCCCTGAAAAAGGTCTCCTCCTGTATCTGCAGCCGCTGTGGCCAGCCCAGGACCAAGGAGTACGGCCACAGCCGCTACAAGCGGGAGACCTTTTGCGCCCGGGCCGACGGGGGAACGGTGGAGCAGTGGTGCCAGGACAGGATGCGCAGCGACCGCGAGGCCCCCCCCCCCGCCGCCACCCTGAGTTTTTCCTTGGGGTGGCTGCAGCCAGCCAGCCAGCCAGCCAGCCACACACACACACCACTAACCCTAACACTTCACAGAGCATGATGGACACACACACACACGGACCCTCTTCATGTGGTAAGTCGATATACTCGCAGCACTGATTGTCGTCATGATTAATATCTTTGTCATGATAAATAATGCATTGCTTTTTATTTCTTGTTAGGCACATCCAGAGGAGCAAGAAGAAGATGAGGGACACCCAGTCCGACAGGGGGGGGGGGACTCATAGAACTAAAGCGCGAGAGAGTGTGAGGACACACCCACCCCCGACACCACAAGTTTTTTTTATTTCACACCTCGAACTTGGACTCTTTTGTCTATCAGGGTGACTCGTCAAGCTAAGACAATAGGTCAGTGCAGCTGGCCTCCGGAATGTCTCCCAGAGGCGTGGAGCTGTATAGGTGTAGGTGAAGGTCCACCCCCTTCCCTTTCAGGTACAAATAGAGGTGCGAGAAATTTCTCTAAACCACACTACGATGGAAGCCAGTCAGAAGTGCAGCAACTTTCCTGGGGAGCCTGAGCCAGAGGCCGTGGAGCCAGCAGGTGTGTATCTGTCTTGCTAAATTGTTTTTAATTGTGTGTAGTAGTGCATGTGCATCCATTTCATTTTACCTAGACTAAAAGACTTCTATATTGCCTTGTGTTCAGTGTCCGCTGCTGCTGCTGCTCCTCCTCCTCCTCCTCCTCCTCCGTCGAAGAACAAGAGGAAGAAGGAGTGGACGCCGCACCGCGTGACCCTCTGCAGAATGCGCAGCCGCAAGAGGAAGGACGCCGAGGTGCTGAAGGCGCAGAAGGGGAAGCCCCAATGCCAGCCGGGGGACCCCTGCCCCACATGCGGCCGCCCCAGGACCCTGGACACGGGGCCATGCTTTCTACAAAGGAAGCACATACTGCGACGTAGAGGAGGGCCCTGGGGCACCCACTACCCGTGAGTGGCTGACAATGCAGCAGGCCCCGGAGGACGCGGGCAAGGTCCCGAGGACCACCGCCTGGAACCTGCAGCGGAGGGAAGCAGAGAGGCAGGTCGCCGGCTCCTCTTCCCCCCCCAGACGCAAGCCACACAAGCTGCGCATTTGCCAGCGGTGCCTCCAGCCGGCACAAAAGGATTTTGGCCACAGCCAGTTGAAAGGCACACACTTTTGCGCACTCTACGCGGGCAAAAGCGTAGAACTTTGGCTGGCTGAGGAGCGGAGCGCAACAAGAAAAAGAAAAAGTAGCAAATAAAAAAAAAAGGTTTTTTATATTTCTGTAAATATTTTTAATTAAAAGCTTTTACCTAAAGACTGACTCTGTATGTTTGTGTGGAAGAAGGAACAACGATTTTTGTAAACAATCGATACATTATAAACACACACACACCGTAAAAGCGGGTTGAAATAAAGCCCTTCTTTAATAAACGGGTTGAAATAAAGCCCTTCTTTAATAAACGGGTTGAAATAAAGCCCTTCTTTAATAAACGGGTTGAAATAAAGCCCTTCTTTAATATAAAGCGGTCGTTTAATAAACAAGTGATCACGTCCATCACAATCACGGTCGACCCTTTATCGACAGACAATCGATGAAACAATTTGCGTGTTTGCGTGTCATCCTTGCGCAAGGATGACACGCAAATTCGTGAAGCGTTCTATCTTTTAGCATTTGAATGATAATAATTGATATTAAAATACTTTTCTTTGGTGTTGTGAATGGTTTTTGGTGAAAAAACCACACCAAGTGGCTGAGGAGTGCTGCCAAGAGTATTAGTAGGGTTTCCCACAGCCCTTTGCAGCTTAGGCGGCCGGCTGAACCCTTAACTACGAAAATGAAAAAAATCGGACAAAAAAATTGAAGTTAAAAAATTTAATAATTGAAAAAAAAAAAATCATAAAATTATACAAATATATCTAAACAATTAAATATATATATAATATTAAAATTGGAAAAAAAAAAAAAAAAAAAAAAAAAGAGTAAACAATTAACGTTGACTATTATACCTCAGAGTGCTGGTGACAATGTTTCACCGAAAACAGTATCCATTAACAGACTAGTAGTAGGGTTTCCCACAGCCCTTTGCAGCTTAGGCGGCCACCTGAGCAACATACGGCTGAACCCTTGACTATGAAAATGAAAAAATCGAAAAAAAAAAAAAGTTGAATTATTGAAAAAAAAAAAAAAAATTAATACATATGTCGAAATAATAAAATATATATATATACATATATATTAAATCTGAAAAAAAAAAAAAAAAAAAGTAAACAATCAATGTTGACTATTATACCTCAGAGTGCTGGTGAAGCTCTGCCACTAGGGGGCAATGTTTCACCGAAAACAGTATCCATTAACAGAATAGTAGTAGGGTTTCCCACAGCCCTTTGCAGCTTAGACGGCCACCTGATGCCTCTCGGATGGTTGAGATTTTATTAGCCACGAGTGTGTGAAACCATCTATTGTCATTCTTGATGTACTTTAGAACTGCAGTACTGTCTGTCCAAAAGACAGAATCTTCCTACCTGAGATTTAGTTCCACCTTTAGCATAGAGCCTACCTGTACAGCAAGGACTGCTGCTGTCAACTCCAGCCGTGGAATAGTTATAGCCTTCAGTGGTGTCACTCTAGCCTTGCCGAGCAGACAGGAGACTTGGATGTGACGTTGCTGGCTCAACATCCTCAAGTATGTGACAGTCCCATATCCAGCTTCACTGGCGTCAGCAAAGTGATGTAGCTGGGCCTGGGCGACCTCAACAAAGTCCACTGGCTTGACACATCTGGGTACCTCAAATGCATTGAGCTGGTCCAGGTCTTCCAACCATGCTTTCCACTGGCGTAAGATGTCAGGTGGCAAGGCATCATCCCATGCACATCCTCTTCTGCATAGTTCCTGCTGCATCATCTTTGCAGGCAGTGTCACTGGTGCCAGGAAGCCTAGGGGGCCATACACTGAGCAGACGGTTGACAGCATACCACGTCTTGTAAGTACCTCACCTCGATCTTAGATTTGAAAGTCGGTTTCTATGCACCACAGTAGACCCAGAGCACTCTCTACTGGCAGCTCGTCTCAATCCAGATCCAATTCCCTTAACTCACACAGCCCTGCTCTACCCAGAATTCCTAGCGGTGAATCAAACAAATAGTTGAATCAACAAAATACATAATATCCTATTCACACCAGATACTGGATTTGTGGATTGATCTATTATGGCTGTGTATTTTACGGTTAGTGTCTGATTTTTTTTTTTTGGCCACACCCTTAGAAAATTTTCATTGTGTGAGTAGAGGTATATAAAGAACTCATGATTAGGCTGTATTTGTGTTACTTCGGTATCACATATACTAAAATTGGAACGATACAGAGAAGATTAGCATGGCCCCTGCGCAAGGATGACACGCAAATTCGTGAAGCGTTCTATCTTTTAGCATTTGAATGATAATAATTGATATTAAAATACTTTTCTTTGGTGTTGTGAATGGTTTTTGGTGAAAAAACCACACCAAGTGGCTGAGGAGTGCTGCCAAGAGTATTAGTAGGGTTTCCCACAGCCCTTTGCAGCTTAGGCGGCCGGCTGAACCCTTAACTACGAAGATGAAAAAAATCGGACAAAAAAATTGAAGTTAAAAAATTTAATAATTGAAAAAAAAAAAAAATCATAAAATTATACAAATATATCTAAACAATTAAATATATATATAATATTAAAATTGAAAAAAAAAAAAAAAAAAAAAAGAGTAAACAATTAACGTTGACTATTATACCTCAGAGTGCAGGTGACACTCTGCCACTAGGGGGCAATGTTTCACCGAAAACAGTATCCATTAACAGACTAGTAGTAGGGTTTCCCACAGCCCTTTGCAGCTTAGGCGGCCACCTGAGCAACATACGGCTGAACCCTTGACTATGAAAATGAAAAAATCGAAAAAAAAAAAAAGTTGAATTATTGAAAAAAAAAAAAAAAATTAATACATATGTCGAAATAATAAAATATATATATATACATATATATTAAATCTGAAAAAAAAAAAAAAAAAAAGTAAACAATCAATGTTGACTATTATACCTCAGAGTGCTGGTGAAGCTCTGCCACTAGGGGGCAATGTTTCACCGAAAACAGTATCCATTAACAGAATAGTAGTAGGGTTTCCCACAGCCCTTTGCAGCTTAGACGGCCACCTGATGCCTCTCGGATGGTTGAGATTTTATTAGCCACGAGTGTGTGAAACCATCTATTGTCATTCTTGATGTACTTTAGAACTGCAGTACTGTCTGTCCAAAAGACAGAATCTTCCTACCTGAGATTTAGTTCCACCTTTAGCATAGAGCCTACCTGTACAGCAAGGACTGCTGCTGTCAACTCCAGCCGTGGAATAGTTATAGCCTTCAGTGGTGTCACTCTAGCCTTGCCGAGCAGACAGGAGACTTGGATGTGACGTTGCTGGCTCAACATCCTCAAGTATGTGACAGTCCCATATCCAGCTTCACTGGCGTCAGCAAAGTGATGTAGCTGGGCCTGGGCGACCTCAACAAAGTCCACTGGCTTGACACATCTGGGTACCTCAAATGCATTGAGCTGGTCCAGGTCTTCCAACCATGCTTTCCACTGGCGTAAGATGTCAGGTGGCAAGGCATCATCCCATGCACATCCTCTTCTGCATAGTTCCTGCTGCATCATCTTTGCAGGCAGTGTCACTGGTGCCAGGAAGCCTAGGGGGCCATACACTGAGCAGACGGTTGACAGCATACCACGTCTTGTAAGTACCTCACCTCGATCTTAGATTTGAAAGTCGGTTTCTATGCACCACAGTAGACCCAGAGCACTCTCTACTGGCAGCTCGTCTCAATCCAGATCCAATTCCCTTAACTCACACAGCCCTGCTCTACCCAGAATTCCTAGCGGTGAATCAAACAAATAGTTGAATCAACAAAATACATAATATCCTATTCACACCAGATACTGGATTTGTGGATTGATCTATTATGGCTGTGTATTTTACGGTTAGTGTCTGATTTTTTTTTTTTGGCCACACCCTTAGAAAATTTTCATTGTGTGAGTAGAGGTATATAAAGAACTCATGATTAGGCTGTATTTGTGTTACTTCGGTATCACATATACTAAAATTGGAACGATACAGAGAAGATTAGCATGGCCCCTGCGCAAGGATGACACGCAAATTCGTGAAGCGTTCTATCTTTTAGCATTTGAATGATAATAATTGATATTAAAATACTTTTCTTTGGTGTTGTGAATGGTTTTTGGTGAAAAAACCACACCAAGTGGCTGAGGAGTGCTGCCAAGAGTATTAGTAGGGTTTCCCACAGCCCTTTGCAGCTTAGGCGGCCGGCTGAACCCTTAACTACGAAGATGAAAAAAATCGGACAAAAAAATTGAAGTTAAAAAATTTAATAATTGAAAAAAAAAAAAAATCATAAAATTATACAAATATATCTAAACAATTAAATATATATATAATATTAAAATTGAAAAAAAAAAAAAAAAAAAAAAGAGTAAACAATTAACGTTGACTATTATACCTCAGAGTGCAGGTGACACTCTGCCACTAGGGGGCAATGTTTCACCGAAAACAGTATCCATTAACAGACTAGTAGTAGGGTTTCCCACAGCCCTTTGCAGCTTAGGCGGCCACCTGAGCAACATACGGCTGAACCCTTGACTATGAAAATGAAAAAATCGAAAAAAAAAAAAAGTTGAATTATTGAAAAAAAAAATAAAAATTAATACATATGTCGAAATAATAAAATATATATATATACATATATATTAAATCTGAAAAAAAAAAAAAAAAAAAGTAAACAATCAATGTTGACTATTATACCTCAGAGTGCTGGTGAAGCTCTGCCACTAGGGGGCAATGTTTCACCGAAAACAGTATCCATTAACAGAATAGTAGTAGGGTTTCCCACAGCCCTTTGCAGCTTAGACGGCCACCTGATGCCTCTCGGATGGTTGAGATTTTATTAGCCACGAGTGTGTGAAACCATCTATTGTCATTCTTGATGTACTTTAGAACTGCAGTACTGTCTGTCCAAAAGACAGAATCTTCCTACCTGAGATTTAGTTCCACCTTTAGCATAGAGCCTACCTGTACAGCAAGGACTGCTGCTGTCAACTCCAGCCGTGGAATAGTTATAGCCTTCAGTGGTGTCACTCTAGCCTTGCCGAGCAGACAGGAGACTTGGATGTGACGTTGCTGGCTCAACATCCTCAAGTATGTGACAGTCCCATATCCAGCTTCACTGGCGTCAGCAAAGTGATGTAGCTGGGCCTGGGCGACCTCAACAAAGTCCACTGGCTTGACACATCTGGGTACCTCAAATGCATTGAGCTGGTCCAGGTCTTCCAACCATGCTTTCCACTGGCGTAAGATGTCAGGTGGCAAGGCATCATCCCATGCACATCCTCTTCTGCATAGTTCCTGCTGCATCATCTTTGCAGGCAGTGTCACTGGTGCCAGGAAGCCTAGGGGGCCATACACTGAGCAGACGGTTGACAGCATACCACGTCTTGTAAGTACCTCACCTCGATCTTAGATTTGAAAGTCGGTTTCTATGCACCACAGTAGACCCAGAGCACTCTCTACTGGCAGCTCGTCTCAATCCAGATCCAATTCCCTTAACTCACACAGCCCTGCTCTACCCAGAATTCCTAGCGGTGAATCAAACAAATAGTTGAATCAACAAAATACATAATATCCTATTCACACCAGATACTGGATTTGTGGATTGATCTATTATGGCTGTGTATTTTACGGTTAGTGTCTGATTTTTTTTTTTGGCCACACCCTTAGAAAATTTTCATTGTGTGAGTAGAGGTATATAAAGAACTCATGATTAGGCTGTATTTGTGTTACTTCGGTATCACATATACTAAAATTGGAACGATACAGAGAAGATTAGCATGGCCCCTGCGCAAGGATGACACGCAAATTCGTGAAGCGTTCTATCTTTTAGCATTTGAATGATAATAATTGATATTAAAATACTTTTCTTTGGTGTTGTGAATGGTTTTTGGTGAAAAAACCACACCAAGTGGCTGAGGAGTGCTGCCAAGAGTATTAGTAGGGTTTCCCACAGCCCTTTGCAGCTTAGGCGGCCGGCTGAACCCTTAACTACGAAGATGAAAAAAATCGGACAAAAAAATTGAAGTTAAAAAATTTAATAATTGAAAAAAAAAAAAAATCATAAAATTATACAAATATATCTAAACAATTAAATATATATATAATATTAAAATTGAAAAAAAAAAAAAAAAAAAAAAAGAGTAAACAATTAACGTTGACTATTATACCTCAGAGTGCAGGTGACACTCTGCCACTAGGGGGCAATGTTTCACCGAAAACAGTATCCATTAACAGACTAGTAGTAGGGTTTCCCACAGCCCTTTGCAGCTTAGGCGGCCACCTGAGCAACATACGGCTGAACCCTTGACTATGAAAATGAAAAAATCGAAAAAAAAAAAAAGTTGAATTATTGAAAAAAAAAATAAAAATTAATACATATGTCGAAATAATAAAATATATATATATACATATATATTAAATCTGAAAAAAAAAAAAAAAAAAAGTAAACAATCAATGTTGACTATTATACCTCAGAGTGCTGGTGAAGCTCTGCCACTAGGGGGCAATGTTTCACCGAAAACAGTATCCATTAACAGAATAGTAGTAGGGTTTCCCACAGCCCTTTGCAGCTTAGACGGCCACCTGATGCCTCTCGGATGGTTGAGATTTTATTAGCCACGAGTGTGTGAAACCATCTATTGTCATTCTTGATGTACTTTAGAACTGCAGTACTGTCTGTCCAAAAGACAGAATCTTCCTACCTGAGATTTAGTTCCACCTTTAGCATAGAGCCTACCTGTACAGCAAGGACTGCTGCTGTCAACTCCAGCCGTGGAATAGTTATAGCCTTCAGTGGTGTCACTCTAGCCTTGCCGAGCAGACAGGAGACTTGGATGTGACGTTGCTGGCTCAACATCCTCAAGTATGTGACAGTCCCATATCCAGCTTCACTGGCGTCAGCAAAGTGATGTAGCTGGGCCTGGGCGACCTCAACAAAGTCCACTGGCTTGACACATCTGGGTACCTCAAATGCATTGAGCTGGTCCAGGTCTTCCAACCATGCTTTCCACTGGCGTAAGATGTCAGGTGGCAAGGCATCATCCCATGCACATCCTCTTCTGCATAGTTCCTGCTGCATCATCTTTGCAGGCAGTGTCACTGGTGCCAGGAAGCCTAGGGGGCCATACACTGAGCAGACGGTTGACAGCATACCACGTCTTGTAAGTACCTCACCTCGATCTTAGATTTGAAAGTCGGTTTCTATGCACCACAGTAGACCCAGAGCACTCTCTACTGGCAGCTCGTCTCAATCCAGATCCAATTCCCTTAACTCACACAGCCCTGCTCTACCCAGAATTCCTAGCGGTGAATCAAACAAATAGTTGAATCAACAAAATACATAATATCCTATTCACACCAGATACTGGATTTGTGGATTGATCTATTATGGCTGTGTATTTTACGGTTAGTGTCTGATTTTTTTTTTTTGGCCACACCCTTAGAAAATTTTCATTGTGTGAGTAGAGGTATATAAAGAACTCATGATTAGGCTGTATTTGTGTTACTTCGGTATCACATATACTAAAATTGGAACGATACAGAGAAGATTAGCATGGCCCCTGCGCAAGGATGACACGCAAATTCGTGAAGCGTTCTATCTTTTAGCATTTGAATGATAATAATTGATATTAAAATACTTTTCTTTGGTGTTGTGAATGGTTTTTGGTGAAAAAACCACACCAAGTGGCTGAGGAGTGCTGCCAAGAGTATTAGTAGGGTTTCCCACAGCCCTTTGCAGCTTAGGCGGCCGGCTGAACCCTTAACTACGAAGATGAAAAAAATCGGACAAAAAAATTGAAGTTAAAAAATTTAATAATTGAAAAAAAAAAAAAATCATAAAATTATACAAATATATCTAAACAATTAAATATATATATAATATTAAAATTGAAAAAAAAAAAAAAAAAAAAAAGAGTAAACAATTAACGTTGACTATTATACCTCAGAGTGCAGGTGACACTCTGCCACTAGGGGGCAATGTTTCACCGAAAACAGTATCCATTAACAGACTAGTAGTAGGGTTTCCCACAGCCCTTTGCAGCTTAGGCGGCCACCTGAGCAACATACGGCTGAACCCTTGACTATGAAAATGAAAAAATCGAAAAAAAAAAAAAGTTGAATTATTGAAAAAAAAAAAAAAAATTAATACATATGTCGAAATAATAAAATATATATATATACATATATATTAAATCTGAAAAAAAAAAAAAAAAAAAGTAAACAATCAATGTTGACTATTATACCTCAGAGTGCTGGTGAAGCTCTGCCACTAGGGGGCAATGTTTCACCGAAAACAGTATCCATTAACAGAATAGTAGTAGGGTTTCCCACAGCCCTTTGCAGCTTAGACGGCCACCTGATGCCTCTCGGATGGTTGAGATTTTATTAGCCACGAGTGTGTGAAACCATCTATTGTCATTCTTGATGTACTTTAGAACTGCAGTACTGTCTGTCCAAAAGACAGAATCTTCCTACCTGAGATTTAGTTCCACCTTTAGCATAGAGCCTACCTGTACAGCAAGGACTGCTGCTGTCAACTCCAGCCGTGGAATAGTTATAGCCTTCAGTGGTGTCACTCTAGCCTTGCCGAGCAGACAGGAGACTTGGATGTGACGTTGCTGGCTCAACATCCTCAAGTATGTGACAGTCCCATATCCAGCTTCACTGGCGTCAGCAAAGTGATGTAGCTGGGCCTGGGCGACCTCAACAAAGTCCACTGGCTTGACACATCTGGGTACCTCAAATGCATTGAGCTGGTCCAGGTCTTCCAACCATGCTTTCCACTGGCGTAAGATGTCAGGTGGCAAGGCATCATCCCATGCACATCCTCTTCTGCATAGTTCCTGCTGCATCATCTTTGCAGGCAGTGTCACTGGTGCCAGGAAGCCTAGGGGGCCATACACTGAGCAGACGGTTGACAGCATACCACGTCTTGTAAGTACCTCACCTCGATCTTAGATTTGAAAGTCGGTTTCTATGCACCACAGTAGACCCAGAGCACTCTCTACTGGCAGCTCGTCTCAATCCAGATCCAATTCCCTTAACTCACACAGCCCTGCTCTACCCAGAATTCCTAGCGGTGAATCAAACAAATAGTTGAATCAACAAAATACATAATATCCTATTCACACCAGATACTGGATTTGTGGATTGATCTATTATGGCTGTGTATTTTACGGTTAGTGTCTGATTTTTTTTTTTTGGCCACACCCTTAGAAAATTTTCATTGTGTGAGTAGAGGTATATAAAGAACTCATGATTAGGCTGTATTTGTGTTACTTCGGTATCACATATACTAAAATTGGAACGATACAGAGAAGATTAGCATGGCCCCTGCGCAAGGATGACACGCAAATTCGTGAAGCGTTCTATCTTTTAGCATTTGAATGATAATAATTGATATTAAAATACTTTTCTTTGGTGTTGTGAATGGTTTTTGGTGAAAAAACCACACCAAGTGGCTGAGGAGTGCTGCCAAGAGTATTAGTAGGGTTTCCCACAGCCCTTTGCAGCTTAGGCGGCCGGCTGAACCCTTAACTACGAAGATGAAAAAAATCGGACAAAAAAATTGAAGTTAAAAAATTTAATAATTGAAAAAAAAAAAAAATCATAAAATTATACAAATATATCTAAACAATTAAATATATATATAATATTAAAATTGAAAAAAAAAAAAAAAAAAAAAAAGAGTAAACAATTAACGTTGACTATTATACCTCAGAGTGCAGGTGACACTCTGCCACTAGGGGGCAATGTTTCACCGAAAACAGTATCCATTAACAGACTAGTAGTAGGGTTTCCCACAGCCCTTTGCAGCTTAGGCGGCCACCTGAGCAACATACGGCTGAACCCTTGACTATGAAAATGAAAAAATCGAAAAAAAAAAAAAGTTGAATTATTGAAAAAAAAAATAAAAATTAATACATATGTCGAAATAATAAAATATATATATATACATATATATTAAATCTGAAAAAAAAAAAAAAAAAAAGTAAACAATCAATGTTGACTATTATACCTCAGAGTGCTGGTGAAGCTCTGCCACTAGGGGGCAATGTTTCACCGAAAACAGTATCCATTAACAGAATAGTAGTAGGGTTTCCCACAGCCCTTTGCAGCTTAGACGGCCACCTGATGCCTCTCGGATGGTTGAGATTTTATTAGCCACGAGTGTGTGAAACCATCTATTGTCATTCTTGATGTACTTTAGAACTGCAGTACTGTCTGTCCAAAAGACAGAATCTTCCTACCTGAGATTTAGTTCCACCTTTAGCATAGAGCCTACCTGTACAGCAAGGACTGCTGCTGTCAACTCCAGCCGTGGAATAGTTATAGCCTTCAGTGGTGTCACTCTAGCCTTGCCGAGCAGACAGGAGACTTGGATGTGACGTTGCTGGCTCAACATCCTCAAGTATGTGACAGTCCCATATCCAGCTTCACTGGCGTCAGCAAAGTGATGTAGCTGGGCCTGGGCGACCTCAACAAAGTCCACTGGCTTGACACATCTGGGTACCTCAAATGCATTGAGCTGGTCCAGGTCTTCCAACCATGCTTTCCACTGGCGTAAGATGTCAGGTGGCAAGGCATCATCCCATGCACATCCTCTTCTGCATAGTTCCTGCTGCATCATCTTTGCAGGCAGTGTCACTGGTGCCAGGAAGCCTAGGGGGCCATACACTGAGCAGACGGTTGACAGCATACCACGTCTTGTAAGTACCTCACCTCGATCTTAGATTTGAAAGTCGGTTTCTATGCACCACAGTAGACCCAGAGCACTCTCTACTGGCAGCTCGTCTCAATCCAGATCCAATTCCCTTAACTCACACAGCCCTGCTCTACCCAGAATTCCTAGCGGTGAATCAAACAAATAGTTGAATCAACAAAATACATAATATCCTATTCACACCAGATACTGGATTTGTGGATTGATCTATTATGGCTGTGTATTTTACGGTTAGTGTCTGATTTTTTTTTTTTGGCCACACCCTTAGAAAATTTTCATTGTGTGAGTAGAGGTATATAAAGAACTCATGATTAGGCTGTATTTGTGTTACTTCGGTATCACATATACTAAAATTGGAACGATACAGAGAAGATTAGCATGGCCCCTGCGCAAGGATGACACGCAAATTCGTGAAGCGTTCTATCTTTTAGCATTTGAATGATAATAATTGATATTAAAATACTTTTCTTTGGTGTTGTGAATGGTTTTTGGTGAAAAAACCACACCAAGTGGCTGAGGAGTGCTGCCAAGAGTATTAGTAGGGTTTCCCACAGCCCTTTGCAGCTTAGGCGGCCGGCTGAACCCTTAACTACGAAGATGAAAAAAATCGGACAAAAAAATTGAAGTTAAAAAATTTAATAATTGAAAAAAAAAAAAAATCATAAAATTATACAAATATATCTAAACAATTAAATATATATATAATATTAAAATTGAAAAAAAAAAAAAAAAAAAAAAGAGTAAACAATTAACGTTGACTATTATACCTCAGAGTGCAGGTGACACTCTGCCACTAGGGGGCAATGTTTCACCGAAAACAGTATCCATTAACAGACTAGTAGTAGGGTTTCCCACAGCCCTTTGCAGCTTAGGCGGCCACCTGAGCAACATACGGCTGAACCCTTGACTATGAAAATGAAAAAATCGAAAAAAAAAAAAAGTTGAATTATTGAAAAAAAAAAAAAAAATTAATACATATGTCGAAATAATAAAATATATATATATACATATATATTAAATCTGAAAAAAAAAAAAAAAAAAAGTAAACAATCAATGTTGACTATTATACCTCAGAGTGCTGGTGAAGCTCTGCCACTAGGGGGCAATGTTTCACCGAAAACAGTATCCATTAACAGAATAGTAGTAGGGTTTCCCACAGCCCTTTGCAGCTTAGACGGCCACCTGATGCCTCTCGGATGGTTGAGATTTTATTAGCCACGAGTGTGTGAAACCATCTATTGTCATTCTTGATGTACTTTAGAACTGCAGTACTGTCTGTCCAAAAGACAGAATCTTCCTACCTGAGATTTAGTTCCACCTTTAGCATAGAGCCTACCTGTACAGCAAGGACTGCTGCTGTCAACTCCAGCCGTGGAATAGTTATAGCCTTCAGTGGTGTCACTCTAGCCTTGCCGAGCAGACAGGAGACTTGGATGTGACGTTGCTGGCTCAACATCCTCAAGTATGTGACAGTCCCATATCCAGCTTCACTGGCGTCAGCAAAGTGATGTAGCTGGGCCTGGGCGACCTCAACAAAGTCCACTGGCTTGACACATCTGGGTACCTCAAATGCATTGAGCTGGTCCAGGTCTTCCAACCATGCTTTCCACTGGCGTAAGATGTCAGGTGGCAAGGCATCATCCCATGCACATCCTCTTCTGCATAGTTCCTGCTGCATCATCTTTGCAGGCAGTGTCACTGGTGCCAGGAAGCCTAGGGGGCCATACACTGAGCAGACGGTTGACAGCATACCACGTCTTGTAAGTACCTCACCTCGATCTTAGATTTGAAAGTCGGTTTCTATGCACCACAGTAGACCCAGAGCACTCTCTACTGGCAGCTCGTCTCAATCCAGATCCAATTCCCTTAACTCACACAGCCCTGCTCTACCCAGAATTCCTAGCGGTGAATCAAACAAATAGTTGAATCAACAAAATACATAATATCCTATTCACACCAGATACTGGATTTGTGGATTGATCTATTATGGCTGTGTATTTTACGGTTAGTGTCTGATTTTTTTTTTTTGGCCACACCCTTAGAAAATTTTCATTGTGTGAGTAGAGGTATATAAAGAACTCATGATTAGGCTGTATTTGTGTTACTTCGGTATCACATATACTAAAATTGGAACGATACAGAGAAGATTAGCATGGCCCCTGCGCAAGGATGACACGCAAATTCGTGAAGCGTTCTATCTTTTAGCATTTGAATGATAATAATTGATATTAAAATACTTTTCTTTGGTGTTGTGAATGGTTTTTGGTGAAAAAACCACACCAAGTGGCTGAGGAGTGCTGCCAAGAGTATTAGTAGGGTTTCCCACAGCCCTTTGCAGCTTAGGCGGCCGGCTGAACCCTTAACTACGAAGATGAAAAAAATCGGACAAAAAAATTGAAGTTAAAAAATTTAATAATTGAAAAAAAAAAAAAATCATAAAATTATACAAATATATCTAAACAATTAAATATATATATAATATTAAAATTGAAAAAAAAAAAAAAAAAAAAAAAGAGTAAACAATTAACGTTGACTATTATACCTCAGAGTGCAGGTGACACTCTGCCACTAGGGGGCAATGTTTCACCGAAAACAGTATCCATTAACAGACTAGTAGTAGGGTTTCCCACAGCCCTTTGCAGCTTAGGCGGCCACCTGAGCAACATACGGCTGAACCCTTGACTATGAAAATGAAAAAAT
Source organism: Micromesistius poutassou (assembly GCF_964030765.1). Classification (NCBI taxonomy): domain Eukaryota; kingdom Metazoa; phylum Chordata; class Actinopteri; order Gadiformes; family Gadidae; genus Micromesistius; species Micromesistius poutassou. The sequence goes on along the minus strand of NC_140273.1, from coordinate 2,754,844 downwards.
CGAAAAAAAAAAAAAGTTGAATTATTGAAAAAAAAAATAAAAATTAATACATATGTCGAAATAATAAAATATATATATATACATATATATTAAATCTGAAAAAAAAAAAAAAAAAAAGTAAACAATCAATGTTGACTATTATACCTCAGAGTGCTGGTGAAGCTCTGCCACTAGGGGGCAATGTTTCACCGAAAACAGTATCCATTAACAGAATAGTAGTAGGGTTTCCCACAGCCCTTTGCAGCTTAGACGGCCACCTGATGCCTCTCGGATGGTTGAGATTTTATTAGCCACGAGTGTGTGAAACCATCTATTGTCATTCTTGATGTACTTTAGAACTGCAGTACTGTCTGTCCAAAAGACAGAATCTTCCTACCTGAGATTTAGTTCCACCTTTAGCATAGAGCCTACCTGTACAGCAAGGACTGCTGCTGTCAACTCCAGCCGTGGAATAGTTATAGCCTTCAGTGGTGTCACTCTAGCCTTGCCGAGCAGACAGGAGACTTGGATGTGACGTTGCTGGCTCAACATCCTCAAGTATGTGACAGTCCCATATCCAGCTTCACTGGCGTCAGCAAAGTGATGTAGCTGGGCCTGGGCGACCTCAACAAAGTCCACTGGCTTGACACATCTGGGTACCTCAAATGCATTGAGCTGGTCCAGGTCTTCCAACCATGCTTTCCACTGGCGTAAGATGTCAGGTGGCAAGGCATCATCCCATGCACATCCTCTTCTGCATAGTTCCTGCTGCATCATCTTTGCAGGCAGTGTCACTGGTGCCAGGAAGCCTAGGGGGCCATACACTGAGCAGACGGTTGACAGCATACCACGTCTTGTAAGTACCTCACCTCGATCTTAGATTTGAAAGTCGGTTTCTATGCACCACAGTAGACCCAGAGCACTCTCTACTGGCAGCTCGTCTCAATCCAGATCCAATTCCCTTAACTCACACAGCCCTGCTCTACCCAGAATTCCTAGCGGTGAATCAAACAAATAGTTGAATCAACAAAATACATAATATCCTATTCACACCAGATACTGGATTTGTGGATTGATCTATTATGGCTGTGTATTTTACGGTTAGTGTCTGATTTTTTTTTTTTGGCCACACCCTTAGAAAATTTTCATTGTGTGAGTAGAGGTATATAAAGAACTCATGATTAGGCTGTATTTGTGTTACTTCGGTATCACATATACTAAAATTGGAACGATACAGAGAAGATTAGCATGGCCCCTGCGCAAGGATGACACGCAAATTCGTGAAGCGTTCTATCTTTTAGCATTTGAATGATAATAATTGATATTAAAATACTTTTCTTTGGTGTTGTGAATGGTTTTTGGTGAAAAAACCACACCAAGTGGCTGAGGAGTGCTGCCAAGAGTATTAGTAGGGTTTCCCACAGCCCTTTGCAGCTTAGGCGGCCGGCTGAACCCTTAACTACGAAGATGAAAAAAATCGGACAAAAAAATTGAAGTTAAAAAATTTAATAATTGAAAAAAAAAAAAAATCATAAAATTATACAAATATATCTAAACAATTAAATATATATATAATATTAAAATTGAAAAAAAAAAAAAAAAAAAAAAAGAGTAAACAATTAACGTTGACTATTATACCTCAGAGTGCAGGTGACACTCTGCCACTAGGGGGCAATGTTTCACCGAAAACAGTATCCATTAACAGACTAGTAGTAGGGTTTCCCACAGCCCTTTGCAGCTTAGGCGGCCACCTGAGCAACATACGGCTGAACCCTTGACTATGAAAATGAAAAAATCGAAAAAAAAAAAAAGTTGAATTATTGAAAAAAAAAAAAAAAATTAATACATATGTCGAAATAATAAAATATATATATATACATATATATTAAATCTGAAAAAAAAAAAAAAAAAAAGTAAACAATCAATGTTGACTATTATACCTCAGAGTGCTGGTGAAGCTCTGCCACTAGGGGGCAATGTTTCACCGAAAACAGTATCCATTAACAGAATAGTAGTAGGGTTTCCCACAGCCCTTTGCAGCTTAGACGGCCACCTGATGCCTCTCGGATGGTTGAGATTTTATTAGCCACGAGTGTGTGAAACCATCTATTGTCATTCTTGATGTACTTTAGAACTGCAGTACTGTCTGTCCAAAAGACAGAATCTTCCTACCTGAGATTTAGTTCCACCTTTAGCATAGAGCCTACCTGTACAGCAAGGACTGCTGCTGTCAACTCCAGCCGTGGAATAGTTATAGCCTTCAGTGGTGTCACTCTAGCCTTGCCGAGCAGACAGGAGACTTGGATGTGACGTTGCTGGCTCAACATCCTCAAGTATGTGACAGTCCCATATCCAGCTTCACTGGCGTCAGCAAAGTGATGTAGCTGGGCCTGGGCGACCTCAACAAAGTCCACTGGCTTGACACATCTGGGTACCTCAAATGCATTGAGCTGGTCCAGGTCTTCCAACCATGCTTTCCACTGGCGTAAGATGTCAGGTGGCAAGGCATCATCCCATGCACATCCTCTTCTGCATAGTTCCTGCTGCATCATCTTTGCAGGCAGTGTCACTGGTGCCAGGAAGCCTAGGGGGCCATACACTGAGCAGACGGTTGACAGCATACCACGTCTTGTAAGTACCTCACCTCGATCTTAGATTTGAAAGTCGGTTTCTATGCACCACAGTAGACCCAGAGCACTCTCTACTGGCAGCTCGTCTCAATCCAGATCCAATTCCCTTAACTCACACAGCCCTGCTCTACCCAGAATTCCTAGCGGTGAATCAAACAAATAGTTGAATCAACAAAATACATAATATCCTATTCACACCAGATACTGGATTTGTGGATTGATCTATTATGGCTGTGTATTTTACGGTTAGTGTCTGATTTTTTTTTTTTGGCCACACCCTTAGAAAATTTTCATTGTGTGAGTAGAGGTATATAAAGAACTCATGATTAGGCTGTATTTGTGTTACTTCGGTATCACATATACTAAAATTGGAACGATACAGAGAAGATTAGCATGGCCCCTGCGCAAGGATGACACGCAAATTCGTGAAGCGTTCTATCTTTTAGCATTTGAATGATAATAATTGATATTAAAATACTTTTCTTTGGTGTTGTGAATGGTTTTTGGTGAAAAAACCACACCAAGTGGCTGAGGAGTGCTGCCAAGAGTATTAGTAGGGTTTCCCACAGCCCTTTGCAGCTTAGGCGGCCGGCTGAACCCTTAACTACGAAGATGAAAAAAATCGGACAAAAAAATTGAAGTTAAAAAATTTAATAATTGAAAAAAAAAAAAAATCATAAAATTATACAAATATATCTAAACAATTAAATATATATATAATATTAAAATTGAAAAAAAAAAAAAAAAAAAAAAAGAGTAAACAATTAACGTTGACTATTATACCTCAGAGTGCAGGTGACACTCTGCCACTAGGGGGCAATGTTTCACCGAAAACAGTATCCATTAACAGACTAGTAGTAGGGTTTCCCACAGCCCTTTGCAGCTTAGGCGGCCACCTGAGCAACATACGGCTGAACCCTTGACTATGAAAATGAAAAAATCGAAAAAAAAAAAAAGTTGAATTATTGAAAAAAAAAAAAAAAATTAATACATATGTCGAAATAATAAAATATATATATATACATATATATTAAATCTGAAAAAAAAAAAAAAAAAAAGTAAACAATCAATGTTGACTATTATACCTCAGAGTGCTGGTGAAGCTCTGCCACTAGGGGGCAATGTTTCACCGAAAACAGTATCCATTAACAGAATAGTAGTAGGGTTTCCCACAGCCCTTTGCAGCTTAGACGGCCACCTGATGCCTCTCGGATGGTTGAGATTTTATTAGCCACGAGTGTGTGAAACCATCTATTGTCATTCTTGATGTACTTTAGAACTGCAGTACTGTCTGTCCAAAAGACAGAATCTTCCTACCTGAGATTTAGTTCCACCTTTAGCATAGAGCCTACCTGTACAGCAAGGACTGCTGCTGTCAACTCCAGCCGTGGAATAGTTATAGCCTTCAGTGGTGTCACTCTAGCCTTGCCGAGCAGACAGGAGACTTGGATGTGACGTTGCTGGCTCAACATCCTCAAGTATGTGACAGTCCCATATCCAGCTTCACTGGCGTCAGCAAAGTGATGTAGCTGGGCCTGGGCGACCTCAACAAAGTCCACTGGCTTGACACATCTGGGTACCTCAAATGCATTGAGCTGGTCCAGGTCTTCCAACCATGCTTTCCACTGGCGTAAGATGTCAGGTGGCAAGGCATCATCCCATGCACATCCTCTTCTGCATAGTTCCTGCTGCATCATCTTTGCAGGCAGTGTCACTGGTGCCAGGAAGCCTAGGGGGCCATACACTGAGCAGACGGTTGACAGCATACCACGTCTTGTAAGTACCTCACCTCGATCTTAGATTTGAAAGTCGGTTTCTATGCACCACAGTAGACCCAGAGCACTCTCTACTGGCAGCTCGTCTCAATCCAGATCCAATTCCCTTAACTCACACAGCCCTGCTCTACCCAGAATTCCTAGCGGTGAATCAAACAAATAGTTGAATCAACAAAATACATAATATCCTATTCACACCAGATACTGGATTTGTGGATTGATCTATTATGGCTGTGTATTTTACGGTTAGTGTCTGATTTTTTTTTTTTGGCCACACCCTTAGAAAATTTTCATTGTGTGAGTAGAGGTATATAAAGAACTCATGATTAGGCTGTATTTGTGTTACTTCGGTATCACATATACTAAAATTGGAACGATACAGAGAAGATTAGCATGGCCCCTGCGCAAGGATGACACGCAAATTCGTGAAGCGTTCTATCTTTTAGCATTTGAATGATAATAATTGATATTAAAATACTTTTCTTTGGTGTTGTGAATGGTTTTTGGTGAAAAAACCACACCAAGTGGCTGAGGAGTGCTGCCAAGAGTATTAGTAGGGTTTCCCACAGCCCTTTGCAGCTTAGGCGGCCGGCTGAACCCTTAACTACGAAGATGAAAAAAATCGGACAAAAAAATTGAAGTTAAAAAATTTAATAATTGAAAAAAAAAAAAAATCATAAAATTATACAAATATATCTAAACAATTAAATATATATATAATATTAAAATTGAAAAAAAAAAAAAAAAAAAAAAAGAGTAAACAATTAACGTTGACTATTATACCTCAGAGTGCAGGTGACACTCTGCCACTAGGGGGCAATGTTTCACCGAAAACAGTATCCATTAACAGACTAGTAGTAGGGTTTCCCACAGCCCTTTGCAGCTTAGGCGGCCACCTGAGCAACATACGGCTGAACCCTTGACTATGAAAATGAAAAAATCGAAAAAAAAAAAAAGTTGAATTATTGAAAAAAAAAATAAAAATTAATACATATGTCGAAATAATAAAATATATATATATACATATATATTAAATCTGAAAAAAAAAAAAAAAAAAAGTAAACAATCAATGTTGACTATTATACCTCAGAGTGCTGGTGAAGCTCTGCCACTAGGGGGCAATGTTTCACCGAAAACAGTATCCATTAACAGAATAGTAGTAGGGTTTCCCACAGCCCTTTGCAGCTTAGACGGCCACCTGATGCCTCTCGGATGGTTGAGATTTTATTAGCCACGAGTGTGTGAAACCATCTATTGTCATTCTTGATGTACTTTAGAACTGCAGTACTGTCTGTCCAAAAGACAGAATCTTCCTACCTGAGATTTAGTTCCACCTTTAGCATAGAGCCTACCTGTACAGCAAGGACTGCTGCTGTCAACTCCAGCCGTGGAATAGTTATAGCCTTCAGTGGTGTCACTCTAGCCTTGCCGAGCAGACAGGAGACTTGGATGTGACGTTGCTGGCTCAACATCCTCAAGTATGTGACAGTCCCATATCCAGCTTCACTGGCGTCAGCAAAGTGATGTAGCTGGGCCTGGGCGACCTCAACAAAGTCCACTGGCTTGACACATCTGGGTACCTCAAATGCATTGAGCTGGTCCAGGTCTTCCAACCATGCTTTCCACTGGCGTAAGATGTCAGGTGGCAAGGCATCATCCCATGCACATCCTCTTCTGCATAGTTCCTGCTGCATCATCTTTGCAGGCAGTGTCACTGGTGCCAGGAAGCCTAGGGGGCCATACACTGAGCAGACGGTTGACAGCATACCACGTCTTGTAAGTACCTCACCTCGATCTTAGATTTGAAAGTCGGTTTCTATGCACCACAGTAGACCCAGAGCACTCTCTACTGGCAGCTCGTCTCAATCCAGATCCAATTCCCTTAACTCACACAGCCCTGCTCTACCCAGAATTCCTAGCGGTGAATCAAACAAATAGTTGAATCAACAAAATACATAATATCCTATTCACACCAGATACTGGATTTGTGGATTGATCTATTATGGCTGTGTATTTTACGGTTAGTGTCTGATTTTTTTTTTTTGGCCACACCCTTAGAAAATTTTCATTGTGTGAGTAGAGGTATATAAAGAACTCATGATTAGGCTGTATTTGTGTTACTTCGGTATCACATATACTAAAATTGGAACGATACAGAGAAGATTAGCATGGCCCCTGCGCAAGGATGACACGCAAATTCGTGAAGCGTTCTATCTTTTAGCATTTGAATGATAATAATTGATATTAAAATACTTTTCTTTGGTGTTGTGAATGGTTTTTGGTGAAAAAACCACACCAAGTGGCTGAGGAGTGCTGCCAAGAGTATTAGTAGGGTTTCCCACAGCCCTTTGCAGCTTAGGCGGCCGGCTGAACCCTTAACTACGAAGATGAAAAAAATCGGACAAAAAAATTGAAGTTAAAAAATTTAATAATTGAAAAAAAAAAAAAATCATAAAATTATACAAATATATCTAAACAATTAAATATATATATAATATTAAAATTGAAAAAAAAAAAAAAAAAAAAAAGAGTAAACAATTAACGTTGACTATTATACCTCAGAGTGCAGGTGACACTCTGCCACTAGGGGGCAATGTTTCACCGAAAACAGTATCCATTAACAGACTAGTAGTAGGGTTTCCCACAGCCCTTTGCAGCTTAGGCGGCCACCTGAGCAACATACGGCTGAACCCTTGACTATGAAAATGAAAAAATCGAAAAAAAAAAAAAGTTGAATTATTGAAAAAAAAAAAAAAAATTAATACATATGTCGAAATAATAAAATATATATATATACATATATATTAAATCTGAAAAAAAAAAAAAAAAAAAGTAAACAATCAATGTTGACTATTATACCTCAGAGTGCTGGTGAAGCTCTGCCACTAGGGGGCAATGTTTCACCGAAAACAGTATCCATTAACAGAATAGTAGTAGGGTTTCCCACAGCCCTTTGCAGCTTAGACGGCCACCTGATGCCTCTCGGATGGTTGAGATTTTATTAGCCACGAGTGTGTGAAACCATCTATTGTCATTCTTGATGTACTTTAGAACTGCAGTACTGTCTGTCCAAAAGACAGAATCTTCCTACCTGAGATTTAGTTCCACCTTTAGCATAGAGCCTACCTGTACAGCAAGGACTGCTGCTGTCAACTCCAGCCGTGGAATAGTTATAGCCTTCAGTGGTGTCACTCTAGCCTTGCCGAGCAGACAGGAGACTTGGATGTGACGTTGCTGGCTCAACATCCTCAAGTATGTGACAGTCCCATATCCAGCTTCACTGGCGTCAGCAAAGTGATGTAGCTGGGCCTGGGCGACCTCAACAAAGTCCACTGGCTTGACACATCTGGGTACCTCAAATGCATTGAGCTGGTCCAGGTCTTCCAACCATGCTTTCCACTGGCGTAAGATGTCAGGTGGCAAGGCATCATCCCATGCACATCCTCTTCTGCATAGTTCCTGCTGCATCATCTTTGCAGGCAGTGTCACTGGTGCCAGGAAGCCTAGGGGGCCATACACTGAGCAGACGGTTGACAGCATACCACGTCTTGTAAGTACCTCACCTCGATCTTAGATTTGAAAGTCGGTTTCTATGCACCACAGTAGACCCAGAGCACTCTCTACTGGCAGCTCGTCTCAATCCAGATCCAATTCCCTTAACTCACACAGCCCTGCTCTACCCAGAATTCCTAGCGGTGAATCAAACAAATAGTTGAATCAACAAAATACATAATATCCTATTCACACCAGATACTGGATTTGTGGATTGATCTATTATGGCTGTGTATTTTACGGTTAGTGTCTGATTTTTTTTTTTTGGCCACACCCTTAGAAAATTTTCATTGTGTGAGTAGAGGTATATAAAGAACTCATGATTAGGCTGTATTTGTGTTACTTCGGTATCACATATACTAAAATTGGAACGATACAGAGAAGATTAGCATGGCCCCTGCGCAAGGATGACACGCAAATTCGTGAAGCGTTCTATCTTTTAGCATTTGAATGATAATAATTGATATTAAAATACTTTTCTTTGGTGTTGTGAATGGTTTTTGGTGAAAAAACCACACCAAGTGGCTGAGGAGTGCTGCCAAGAGTATTAGTAGGGTTTCCCACAGCCCTTTGCAGCTTAGGCGGCCGGCTGAACCCTTAACTACGAAGATGAAAAAAATCGGACAAAAAAATTGAAGTTAAAAAATTTAATAATTGAAAAAAAAAAAAAATCATAAAATTATACAAATATATCTAAACAATTAAATATATATATAATATTAAAATTGAAAAAAAAAAAAAAAAAAAAAAAGAGTAAACAATTAACGTTGACTATTATACCTCAGAGTGCAGGTGACACTCTGCCACTAGGGGGCAATGTTTCACCGAAAACAGTATCCATTAACAGACTAGTAGTAGGGTTTCCCACAGCCCTTTGCAGCTTAGGCGGCCACCTGAGCAACATACGGCTGAACCCTTGACTATGAAAATGAAAAAATCGAAAAAAAAAAAAAGTTGAATTATTGAAAAAAAAAATAAAAATTAATACATATGTCGAAATAATAAAATATATATATATACATATATATTAAATCTGAAAAAAAAAAAAAAAAAAAGTAAACAATCAATGTTGACTATTATACCTCAGAGTGCTGGTGAAGCTCTGCCACTAGGGGGCAATGTTTCACCGAAAACAGTATCCATTAACAGAATAGTAGTAGGGTTTCCCACAGCCCTTTGCAGCTTAGACGGCCACCTGATGCCTCTCGGATGGTTGAGATTTTATTAGCCACGAGTGTGTGAAACCATCTATTGTCATTCTTGATGTACTTTAGAACTGCAGTACTGTCTGTCCAAAAGACAGAATCTTCCTACCTGAGATTTAGTTCCACCTTTAGCATAGAGCCTACCTGTACAGCAAGGACTGCTGCTGTCAACTCCAGCCGTGGAATAGTTATAGCCTTCAGTGGTGTCACTCTAGCCTTGCCGAGCAGACAGGAGACTTGGATGTGACGTTGCTGGCTCAACATCCTCAAGTATGTGACAGTCCCATATCCAGCTTCACTGGCGTCAGCAAAGTGATGTAGCTGGGCCTGGGCGACCTCAACAAAGTCCACTGGCTTGACACATCTGGGTACCTCAAATGCATTGAGCTGGTCCAGGTCTTCCAACCATGCTTTCCACTGGCGTAAGATGTCAGGTGGCAAGGCATCATCCCATGCACATCCTCTTCTGCATAGTTCCTGCTGCATCATCTTTGCAGGCAGTGTCACTGGTGCCAGGAAGCCTAGGGGGCCATACACTGAGCAGACGGTTGACAGCATACCACGTCTTGTAAGTACCTCACCTCGATCTTAGATTTGAAAGTCGGTTTCTATGCACCACAGTAGACCCAGAGCACTCTCTACTGGCAGCTCGTCTCAATCCAGATCCAATTCCCTTAACTCACACAGCCCTGCTCTACCCAGAATTCCTAGCGGTGAATCAAACAAATAGTTGAATCAACAAAATACATAATATCCTATTCACACCAGATACTGGATTTGTGGATTGATCTATTATGGCTGTGTATTTTACGGTTAGTGTCTGATTTTTTTTTTTTGGCCACACCCTTAGAAAATTTTCATTGTGTGAGTAGAGGTATATAAAGAACTCATGATTAGGCTGTATTTGTGTTACTTCGGTATCACATATACTAAAATTGGAACGATACAGAGAAGATTAGCATGGCCCCTGCGCAAGGATGACACGCAAATTCGTGAAGCGTTCTATCTTTTAGCATTTGAATGATAATAATTGATATTAAAATACTTTTCTTTGGTGTTGTGAATGGTTTTTGGTGAAAAAACCACACCAAGTGGCTGAGGAGTGCTGCCAAGAGTATTAGTAGGGTTTCCCACAGCCCTTTGCAGCTTAGGCGGCCGGCTGAACCCTTAACTACGAAGATGAAAAAAATCGGACAAAAAAATTGAAGTTAAAAAATTTAATAATTGAAAAAAAAAAAAAATCATAAAATTATACAAATATATCTAAACAATTAAATATATATATAATATTAAAATTGAAAAAAAAAAAAAAAAAAAAAAGAGTAAACAATTAACGTTGACTATTATACCTCAGAGTGCAGGTGACACTCTGCCACTAGGGGGCAATGTTTCACCGAAAACAGTATCCATTAACAGACTAGTAGTAGGGTTTCCCACAGCCCTTTGCAGCTTAGGCGGCCACCTGAGCAACATACGGCTGAACCCTTGACTATGAAAATGAAAAAATCGAAAAAAAAAAAAAGTTGAATTATTGAAAAAAAAAAAAAAAATTAATACATATGTCGAAATAATAAAATATATATATATACATATATATTAAATCTGAAAAAAAAAAAAAAAAAAAGTAAACAATCAATGTTGACTATTATACCTCAGAGTGCTGGTGAAGCTCTGCCACTAGGGGGCAATGTTTCACCGAAAACAGTATCCATTAACAGAATAGTAGTAGGGTTTCCCACAGCCCTTTGCAGCTTAGACGGCCACCTGATGCCTCTCGGATGGTTGAGATTTTATTAGCCACGAGTGTGTGAAACCATCTATTGTCATTCTTGATGTACTTTAGAACTGCAGTACTGTCTGTCCAAAAGACAGAATCTTCCTACCTGAGATTTAGTTCCACCTTTAGCATAGAGCCTACCTGTACAGCAAGGACTGCTGCTGTCAACTCCAGCCGTGGAATAGTTATAGCCTTCAGTGGTGTCACTCTAGCCTTGCCGAGCAGACAGGAGACTTGGATGTGACGTTGCTGGCTCAACATCCTCAAGTATGTGACAGTCCCATATCCAGCTTCACTGGCGTCAGCAAAGTGATGTAGCTGGGCCTGGGCGACCTCAACAAAGTCCACTGGCTTGACACATCTGGGTACCTCAAATGCATTGAGCTGGTCCAGGTCTTCCAACCATGCTTTCCACTGGCGTAAGATGTCAGGTGGCAAGGCATCATCCCATGCACATCCTCTTCTGCATAGTTCCTGCTGCATCATCTTTGCAGGCAGTGTCACTGGTGCCAGGAAGCCTAGGGGGCCATACACTGAGCAGACGGTTGACAGCATACCACGTCTTGTAAGTACCTCACCTCGATCTTAGATTTGAAAGTCGGTTTCTATGCACCACAGTAGACCCAGAGCACTCTCTACTGGCAGCTCGTCTCAATCCAGATCCAATTCCCTTAACTCACACAGCCCTGCTCTACCCAGAATTCCTAGCGGTGAATCAAACAAATAGTTGAATCAACAAAATACATAATATCCTATTCACACCAGATACTGGATTTGTGGATTGATCTATTATGGCTGTGTATTTTACGGTTAGTGTCTGATTTTTTTTTTTTGGCCACACCCTTAGAAAATTTTCATTGTGTGAGTAGAGGTATATAAAGAACTCATGATTAGGCTGTATTTGTGTTACTTCGGTATCACATATACTAAAATTGGAACGATACAGAGAAGATTAGCATGGCCCCTGCGCAAGGATGACACGCAAATTCGTGAAGCGTTCTATCTTTTAGCATTTGAATGATAATAATTGATATTAAAATACTTTTCTTTGGTGTTGTGAATGGTTTTTGGTGAAAAAACCACACCAAGTGGCTGAGGAGTGCTGCCAAGAGTATTAGTAGGGTTTCCCACAGCCCTTTGCAGCTTAGGCGGCCGGCTGAACCCTTAACTACGAAGATGAAAAAAATCGGACAAAAAAATTGAAGTTAAAAAATTTAATAATTGAAAAAAAAAAAAAATCATAAAATTATACAAATATATCTAAACAATTAAATATATATATAATATTAAAATTGAAAAAAAAAAAAAAAAAAAAAAAGAGTAAACAATTAACGTTGACTATTATACCTCAGAGTGCAGGTGACACTCTGCCACTAGGGGGCAATGTTTCACCGAAAACAGTATCCATTAACAGACTAGTAGTAGGGTTTCCCACAGCCCTTTGCAGCTTAGGCGGCCACCTGAGCAACATACGGCTGAACCCTTGACTATGAAAATGAAAAAATCGAAAAAAAAAAAAAGTTGAATTATTGAAAAAAAAAATAAAAATTAATACATATGTCGAAATAATAAAATATATATATATACATATATATTAAATCTGAAAAAAAAAAAAAAAAAAAGTAAACAATCAATGTTGACTATTATACCTCAGAGTGCTGGTGAAGCTCTGCCACTAGGGGGCAATGTTTCACCGAAAACAGTATCCATTAACAGAATAGTAGTAGGGTTTCCCACAGCCCTTTGCAGCTTAGACGGCCACCTGATGCCTCTCGGATGGTTGAGATTTTATTAGCCACGAGTGTGTGAAACCATCTATTGTCATTCTTGATGTACTTTAGAACTGCAGTACTGTCTGTCCAAAAGACAGAATCTTCCTACCTGAGATTTAGTTCCACCTTTAGCATAGAGCCTACCTGTACAGCAAGGACTGCTGCTGTCAACTCCAGCCGTGGAATAGTTATAGCCTTCAGTGGTGTCACTCTAGCCTTGCCGAGCAGACAGGAGACTTGGATGTGACGTTGCTGGCTCAACATCCTCAAGTATGTGACAGTCCCATATCCAGCTTCACTGGCGTCAGCAAAGTGATGTAGCTGGGCCTGGGCGACCTCAACAAAGTCCACTGGCTTGACACATCTGGGTACCTCAAATGCATTGAGCTGGTCCAGGTCTTCCAACCATGCTTTCCACTGGCGTAAGATGTCAGGTGGCAAGGCATCATCCCATGCACATCCTCTTCTGCATAGTTCCTGCTGCATCATCTTTGCAGGCAGTGTCACTGGTGCCAGGAAGCCTAGGGGGCCATACACTGAGCAGACGGTTGACAGCATACCACGTCTTGTAAGTACCTCACCTCGATCTTAGATTTGAAAGTCGGTTTCTATGCACCACAGTAGACCCAGAGCACTCTCTACTGGCAGCTCGTCTCAATCCAGATCCAATTCCCTTAACTCACACAGCCCTGCTCTACCCAGAATTCCTAGCGGTGAATCAAACAAATAGTTGAATCAACAAAATACATAATATCCTATTCACACCAGATACTGGATTTGTGGATTGATCTATTATGGCTGTGTATTTTACGGTTAGTGTCTGATTTTTTTTTTTTGGCCACACCCTTAGAAAATTTTCATTGTGTGAGTAGAGGTATATAAAGAACTCATGATTAGGCTGTATTTGTGTTACTTCGGTATCACATATACTAAAATTGGAACGATACAGAGAAGATTAGCATGGCCCCTGCGCAAGGATGACACGCAAATTCGTGAAGCGTTCTATCTTTTAGCATTTGAATGATAATAATTGATATTAAAATACTTTTCTTTGGTGTTGTGAATGGTTTTTGGTGAAAAAACCACACCAAGTGGCTGAGGAGTGCTGCCAAGAGTATTAGTAGGGTTTCCCACAGCCCTTTGCAGCTTAGGCGGCCGGCTGAACCCTTAACTACGAAGATGAAAAAAATCGGACAAAAAAATTGAAGTTAAAAAATTTAATAATTGAAAAAAAAAAAAAATCATAAAATTATACAAATATATCTAAACAATTAAATATATATATAATATTAAAATTGAAAAAAAAAAAAAAAAAAAAAAAGAGTAAACAATTAACGTTGACTATTATACCTCAGAGTGCAGGTGACACTCTGCCACTAGGGGGCAATGTTTCACCGAAAACAGTATCCATTAACAGACTAGTAGTAGGGTTTCCCACAGCCCTTTGCAGCTTAGGCGGCCACCTGAGCAACATACGGCTGAACCCTTGACTATGAAAATGAAAAAATCGAAAAAAAAAAAAAGTTGAATTATTGAAAAAAAAAATAAAAATTAATACATATGTCGAAATAATAAAATATATATATATACATATATATTAAATCTGAAAAAAAAAAAAAAAAAAAGTAAACAATCAATGTTGACTATTATACCTCAGAGTGCTGGTGAAGCTCTGCCACTAGGGGGCAATGTTTCACCGAAAACAGTATCCATTAACAGAATAGTAGTAGGGTTTCCCACAGCCCTTTGCAGCTTAGACGGCCACCTGATGCCTCTCGGATGGTTGAGATTTTATTAGCCACGAGTGTGTGAAACCATCTATTGTCATTCTTGATGTACTTTAGAACTGCAGTACTGTCTGTCCAAAAGACAGAATCTTCCTACCTGAGATTTAGTTCCACCTTTAGCATAGAGCCTACCTGTACAGCAAGGACTGCTGCTGTCAACTCCAGCCGTGGAATAGTTATAGCCTTCAGTGGTGTCACTCTAGCCTTGCCGAGCAGACAGGAGACTTGGATGTGACGTTGCTGGCTCAACATCCTCAAGTATGTGACAGTCCCATATCCAGCTTCACTGGCGTCAGCAAAGTGATGTAGCTGGGCCTGGGCGACCTCAACAAAGTCCACTGGCTTGACACATCTGGGTACCTCAAATGCATTGAGCTGGTCCAGGTCTTCCAACCATGCTTTCCACTGGCGTAAGATGTCAGGTGGCAAGGCATCATCCCATGCACATCCTCTTCTGCATAGTTCCTGCTGCATCATCTTTGCAGGCAGTGTCACTGGTGCCAGGAAGCCTAGGGGGCCATACACTGAGCAGACGGTTGACAGCATACCACGTCTTGTAAGTACCTCACCTCGATCTTAGATTTGAAAGTCGGTTTCTATGCACCACAGTAGACCCAGAGCACTCTCTACTGGCAGCTCGTCTCAATCCAGATCCAATTCCCTTAACTCACACAGCCCTGCTCTACCCAGAATTCCTAGCGGTGAATCAAACAAATAGTTGAATCAACAAAATACATAATATCCTATTCACACCAGATACTGGATTTGTGGATTGATCTATTATGGCTGTGTATTTTACGGTTAGTGTCTGATTTTTTTTTTTTGGCCACACCCTTAGAAAATTTTCATTGTGTGAGTAGAGGTATATAAAGAACTCATGATTAGGCTGTATTTGTGTTACTTCGGTATCACATATACTAAAATTGGAACGATACAGAGAAGATTAGCATGGCCCCTGCGCAAGGATGACACGCAAATTCGTGAAGCGTTCTATCTTTTAGCATTTGAATGATAATAATTGATATTAAAATACTTTTCTTTGGTGTTGTGAATGGTTTTTGGTGAAAAAACCACACCAAGTGGCTGAGGAGTGCTGCCAAGAGTATTAGTAGGGTTTCCCACAGCCCTTTGCAGCTTAGGCGGCCGGCTGAACCCTTAACTACGAAGATGAAAAAAATCGGACAAAAAAATTGAAGTTAAAAAATTTAATAATTGAAAAAAAAAAAAAATCATAAAATTATACAAATATATCTAAACAATTAAATATATATATAATATTAAAATTGAAAAAAAAAAAAAAAAAAAAAAAGAGTAAACAAT
Organism: Micromesistius poutassou; assembly: GCF_964030765.1. Classification (NCBI taxonomy): domain Eukaryota; kingdom Metazoa; phylum Chordata; class Actinopteri; order Gadiformes; family Gadidae; genus Micromesistius; species Micromesistius poutassou. Next base: position 2,739,047 of record NC_140273.1, on the reverse strand, counting down.
TAACGTTGACTATTATACCTCAGAGTGCAGGTGACACTCTGCCACTAGGGGGCAATGTTTCACCGAAAACAGTATCCATTAACAGACTAGTAGTAGGGTTTCCCACAGCCCTTTGCAGCTTAGGCGGCCACCTGAGCAACATACGGCTGAACCCTTGACTATGAAAATGAAAAAATCGAAAAAAAAAAAAAGTTGAATTATTGAAAAAAAAAATAAAAATTAATACATATGTCGAAATAATAAAATATATATATATACATATATATTAAATCTGAAAAAAAAAAAAAAAAAAAGTAAACAATCAATGTTGACTATTATACCTCAGAGTGCTGGTGAAGCTCTGCCACTAGGGGGCAATGTTTCACCGAAAACAGTATCCATTAACAGAATAGTAGTAGGGTTTCCCACAGCCCTTTGCAGCTTAGACGGCCACCTGATGCCTCTCGGATGGTTGAGATTTTATTAGCCACGAGTGTGTGAAACCATCTATTGTCATTCTTGATGTACTTTAGAACTGCAGTACTGTCTGTCCAAAAGACAGAATCTTCCTACCTGAGATTTAGTTCCACCTTTAGCATAGAGCCTACCTGTACAGCAAGGACTGCTGCTGTCAACTCCAGCCGTGGAATAGTTATAGCCTTCAGTGGTGTCACTCTAGCCTTGCCGAGCAGACAGGAGACTTGGATGTGACGTTGCTGGCTCAACATCCTCAAGTATGTGACAGTCCCATATCCAGCTTCACTGGCGTCAGCAAAGTGATGTAGCTGGGCCTGGGCGACCTCAACAAAGTCCACTGGCTTGACACATCTGGGTACCTCAAATGCATTGAGCTGGTCCAGGTCTTCCAACCATGCTTTCCACTGGCGTAAGATGTCAGGTGGCAAGGCATCATCCCATGCACATCCTCTTCTGCATAGTTCCTGCTGCATCATCTTTGCAGGCAGTGTCACTGGTGCCAGGAAGCCTAGGGGGCCATACACTGAGCAGACGGTTGACAGCATACCACGTCTTGTAAGTACCTCACCTCGATCTTAGATTTGAAAGTCGGTTTCTATGCACCACAGTAGACCCAGAGCACTCTCTACTGGCAGCTCGTCTCAATCCAGATCCAATTCCCTTAACTCACACAGCCCTGCTCTACCCAGAATTCCTAGCGGTGAATCAAACAAATAGTTGAATCAACAAAATACATAATATCCTATTCACACCAGATACTGGATTTGTGGATTGATCTATTATGGCTGTGTATTTTACGGTTAGTGTCTGATTTTTTTTTTTTGGCCACACCCTTAGAAAATTTTCATTGTGTGAGTAGAGGTATATAAAGAACTCATGATTAGGCTGTATTTGTGTTACTTCGGTATCACATATACTAAAATTGGAACGATACAGAGAAGATTAGCATGGCCCCTGCGCAAGGATGACACGCAAATTCGTGAAGCGTTCTATCTTTTAGCATTTGAATGATAATAATTGATATTAAAATACTTTTCTTTGGTGTTGTGAATGGTTTTTGGTGAAAAAACCACACCAAGTGGCTGAGGAGTGCTGCCAAGAGTATTAGTAGGGTTTCCCACAGCCCTTTGCAGCTTAGGCGGCCGGCTGAACCCTTAACTACGAAGATGAAAAAAATCGGACAAAAAAATTGAAGTTAAAAAATTTAATAATTGAAAAAAAAAAAAAATCATAAAATTATACAAATATATCTAAACAATTAAATATATATATAATATTAAAATTGAAAAAAAAAAAAAAAAAAAAAAAGAGTAAACAATTAACGTTGACTATTATACCTCAGAGTGCAGGTGACACTCTGCCACTAGGGGGCAATGTTTCACCGAAAACAGTATCCATTAACAGACTAGTAGTAGGGTTTCCCACAGCCCTTTGCAGCTTAGGCGGCCACCTGAGCAACATACGGCTGAACCCTTGACTATGAAAATGAAAAAATCGAAAAAAAAAAAAAGTTGAATTATTGAAAAAAAAAATAAAAATTAATACATATGTCGAAATAATAAAATATATATATATACATATATATTAAATCTGAAAAAAAAAAAAAAAAAAAGTAAACAATCAATGTTGACTATTATACCTCAGAGTGCTGGTGAAGCTCTGCCACTAGGGGGCAATGTTTCACCGAAAACAGTATCCATTAACAGAATAGTAGTAGGGTTTCCCACAGCCCTTTGCAGCTTAGACGGCCACCTGATGCCTCTCGGATGGTTGAGATTTTATTAGCCACGAGTGTGTGAAACCATCTATTGTCATTCTTGATGTACTTTAGAACTGCAGTACTGTCTGTCCAAAAGACAGAATCTTCCTACCTGAGATTTAGTTCCACCTTTAGCATAGAGCCTACCTGTACAGCAAGGACTGCTGCTGTCAACTCCAGCCGTGGAATAGTTATAGCCTTCAGTGGTGTCACTCTAGCCTTGCCGAGCAGACAGGAGACTTGGATGTGACGTTGCTGGCTCAACATCCTCAAGTATGTGACAGTCCCATATCCAGCTTCACTGGCGTCAGCAAAGTGATGTAGCTGGGCCTGGGCGACCTCAACAAAGTCCACTGGCTTGACACATCTGGGTACCTCAAATGCATTGAGCTGGTCCAGGTCTTCCAACCATGCTTTCCACTGGCGTAAGATGTCAGGTGGCAAGGCATCATCCCATGCACATCCTCTTCTGCATAGTTCCTGCTGCATCATCTTTGCAGGCAGTGTCACTGGTGCCAGGAAGCCTAGGGGGCCATACACTGAGCAGACGGTTGACAGCATACCACGTCTTGTAAGTACCTCACCTCGATCTTAGATTTGAAAGTCGGTTTCTATGCACCACAGTAGACCCAGAGCACTCTCTACTGGCAGCTCGTCTCAATCCAGATCCAATTCCCTTAACTCACACAGCCCTGCTCTACCCAGAATTCCTAGCGGTGAATCAAACAAATAGTTGAATCAACAAAATACATAATATCCTATTCACACCAGATACTGGATTTGTGGATTGATCTATTATGGCTGTGTATTTTACGGTTAGTGTCTGATTTTTTTTTTTTGGCCACACCCTTAGAAAATTTTCATTGTGTGAGTAGAGGTATATAAAGAACTCATGATTAGGCTGTATTTGTGTTACTTCGGTATCACATATACTAAAATTGGAACGATACAGAGAAGATTAGCATGGCCCCTGCGCAAGGATGACACGCAAATTCGTGAAGCGTTCTATCTTTTAGCATTTGAATGATAATAATTGATATTAAAATACTTTTCTTTGGTGTTGTGAATGGTTTTTGGTGAAAAAACCACACCAAGTGGCTGAGGAGTGCTGCCAAGAGTATTAGTAGGGTTTCCCACAGCCCTTTGCAGCTTAGGCGGCCGGCTGAACCCTTAACTACGAAGATGAAAAAAATCGGACAAAAAAATTGAAGTTAAAAAATTTAATAATTGAAAAAAAAAAAAAATCATAAAATTATACAAATATATCTAAACAATTAAATATATATATAATATTAAAATTGAAAAAAAAAAAAAAAAAAAAAAGAGTAAACAATTAACGTTGACTATTATACCTCAGAGTGCAGGTGACACTCTGCCACTAGGGGGCAATGTTTCACCGAAAACAGTATCCATTAACAGACTAGTAGTAGGGTTTCCCACAGCCCTTTGCAGCTTAGGCGGCCACCTGAGCAACATACGGCTGAACCCTTGACTATGAAAATGAAAAAATCGAAAAAAAAAAAAAGTTGAATTATTGAAAAAAAAAAAAAAAATTAATACATATGTCGAAATAATAAAATATATATATATACATATATATTAAATCTGAAAAAAAAAAAAAAAAAAAGTAAACAATCAATGTTGACTATTATACCTCAGAGTGCTGGTGAAGCTCTGCCACTAGGGGGCAATGTTTCACCGAAAACAGTATCCATTAACAGAATAGTAGTAGGGTTTCCCACAGCCCTTTGCAGCTTAGACGGCCACCTGATGCCTCTCGGATGGTTGAGATTTTATTAGCCACGAGTGTGTGAAACCATCTATTGTCATTCTTGATGTACTTTAGAACTGCAGTACTGTCTGTCCAAAAGACAGAATCTTCCTACCTGAGATTTAGTTCCACCTTTAGCATAGAGCCTACCTGTACAGCAAGGACTGCTGCTGTCAACTCCAGCCGTGGAATAGTTATAGCCTTCAGTGGTGTCACTCTAGCCTTGCCGAGCAGACAGGAGACTTGGATGTGACGTTGCTGGCTCAACATCCTCAAGTATGTGACAGTCCCATATCCAGCTTCACTGGCGTCAGCAAAGTGATGTAGCTGGGCCTGGGCGACCTCAACAAAGTCCACTGGCTTGACACATCTGGGTACCTCAAATGCATTGAGCTGGTCCAGGTCTTCCAACCATGCTTTCCACTGGCGTAAGATGTCAGGTGGCAAGGCATCATCCCATGCACATCCTCTTCTGCATAGTTCCTGCTGCATCATCTTTGCAGGCAGTGTCACTGGTGCCAGGAAGCCTAGGGGGCCATACACTGAGCAGACGGTTGACAGCATACCACGTCTTGTAAGTACCTCACCTCGATCTTAGATTTGAAAGTCGGTTTCTATGCACCACAGTAGACCCAGAGCACTCTCTACTGGCAGCTCGTCTCAATCCAGATCCAATTCCCTTAACTCACACAGCCCTGCTCTACCCAGAATTCCTAGCGGTGAATCAAACAAATAGTTGAATCAACAAAATACATAATATCCTATTCACACCAGATACTGGATTTGTGGATTGATCTATTATGGCTGTGTATTTTACGGTTAGTGTCTGATTTTTTTTTTTTGGCCACACCCTTAGAAAATTTTCATTGTGTGAGTAGAGGTATATAAAGAACTCATGATTAGGCTGTATTTGTGTTACTTCGGTATCACATATACTAAAATTGGAACGATACAGAGAAGATTAGCATGGCCCCTGCGCAAGGATGACACGCAAATTCGTGAAGCGTTCTATCTTTTAGCATTTGAATGATAATAATTGATATTAAAATACTTTTCTTTGGTGTTGTGAATGGTTTTTGGTGAAAAAACCACACCAAGTGGCTGAGGAGTGCTGCCAAGAGTATTAGTAGGGTTTCCCACAGCCCTTTGCAGCTTAGGCGGCCGGCTGAACCCTTAACTACGAAGATGAAAAAAATCGGACAAAAAAATTGAAGTTAAAAAATTTAATAATTGAAAAAAAAAAAAAATCATAAAATTATACAAATATATCTAAACAATTAAATATATATATAATATTAAAATTGAAAAAAAAAAAAAAAAAAAAGAGTAAACAATTAACGTTGACTATTATACCTCAGAGTGCAGGTGACACTCTGCCACTAGGGGGCAATGTTTCACCGAAAACAGTATCCATTAACAGACTAGTAGTAGGGTTTCCCACAGCCCTTTGCAGCTTAGGCGGCCACCTGAGCAACATACGGCTGAACCCTTGACTATGAAAATGAAAAAATCGAAAAAAAAAAAAAGTTGAATTATTGAAAAAAAAAAAAAAAAATTAATACATATGTCGAAATAATAAAATATATATATATACATATATATTAAATCTGAAAAAAAAAAAAAAAAAAAGTAAACAATCAATGTTGACTATTATACCTCAGAGTGCTGGTGAAGCTCTGCCACTAGGGGGCAATGTTTCACCGAAAACAGTATCCATTAACAGAATAGTAGTAGGGTTTCCCACAGCCCTTTGCAGCTTAGACGGCCACCTGATGCCTCTCGGATGGTTGAGATTTTATTAGCCACGAGTGTGTGAAACCATCTATTGTCATTCTTGATGTACTTTAGAACTGCAGTACTGTCTGTCCAAAAGACAGAATCTTCCTACCTGAGATTTAGTTCCACCTTTAGCATAGAGCCTACCTGTACAGCAAGGACTGCTGCTGTCAACTCCAGCCGTGGAATAGTTATAGCCTTCAGTGGTGTCACTCTAGCCTTGCCGAGCAGACAGGAGACTTGGATGTGACGTTGCTGGCTCAACATCCTCAAGTATGTGACAGTCCCATATCCAGCTTCACTGGCGTCAGCAAAGTGATGTAGCTGGGCCTGGGCGACCTCAACAAAGTCCACTGGCTTGACACATCTGGGTACCTCAAATGCATTGAGCTGGTCCAGGTCTTCCAACCATGCTTTCCACTGGCGTAAGATGTCAGGTGGCAAGGCATCATCCCATGCACATCCTCTTCTGCATAGTTCCTGCTGCATCATCTTTGCAGGCAGTGTCACTGGTGCCAGGAAGCCTAGGGGGCCATACACTGAGCAGACGGTTGACAGCATACCACGTCTTGTAAGTACCTCACCTCGATCTTAGATTTGAAAGTCGGTTTCTATGCACCACAGTAGACCCAGAGCACTCTCTACTGGCAGCTCGTCTCAATCCAGATCCAATTCCCTTAACTCACACAGCCCTGCTCTACCCAGAATTCCTAGCGGTGAATCAAACAGCACTGAGGTCGTCTGGAACTCCGCCTCCATGGAAGTTCTGCTTCAGAAGTGCACCCATGATCCGGTGCATGATAAACTTAAAGTATCTGTCCTAGCCAGGTGTGTGTGCTAGACTTTGTGTGGGTTAGAGGGTTCTCTAGTCCCTGAGCCTCCGGGTTGTGTTGTCTTTCTGTGCGGAATGTGTGTCCTCACCGTCCAGCTGTGGCAGTGTTCTCCTCAGACTGATAGGGGGGCTCGAAGGACATCTTGAACTCTTGAATGTGTGGTGCATTGTTTTTATTAGATTTGGACCCAGAGTTGACTATATTCGTAATGTAATGTCCGTTGGGTTCTTTTTTCCCATCATATATTCCTCAAGTCGTCGTCAGACGACTTTTACTTAAAAATAACGACAAACTCGACCATATAAAGTAAAAACAAAAACAGCTATCCCCCTCAACCCGTCGCTAGACGGCTTCACTTACTAGGGACACAAGGGGTTGGACCTCAGCGCCTGACATATCACTGTCAGACAAACTTCACCATAAAAATAAGCAACTATGAGCATGGGATCCTAATATCTTGCTTGGCCGGGTGTATGGGGAACCACGGGGGAGAAACGCTACTCATGTTTCGGACATGAGTATGCCATACACACCCCTCCTAGGGGGTGGCATCCACCCCGGCCTTACATGGCGAGCATCCTTTTACAGAATGACAGAAGGAAAGGTAAAATCAGAACATGGGAGTATGGACGGTAACACCCCCATACTAGCTCAAAACCCGTTTATTCAATGGCCCTGGCAGGGCACTATCCTGGTGAGCATGAGCGGGAAATATTATTGCAAAATTACATTCTACCTTAACTGGATTATAGGCTATACAGCAATTGAAGCAAATACAGCCAGGGGTGCCCTCAAGCCCTAAGGGAACGGGCCGTAGCCCCTGGTACCGGAACACAGATCCCTGGTCTGAGCGGCGTGGGTGCATCAGGTGGAAGAGGGGGATGGTGCTGTAGGCGGAATCAGGAAGCCGGGCCTGTCTACCTGGAGATATTACTAGCACTTCACAGGTAAGTGGAGGGGCAGGGACTGGGAATGGGGCTGCCCACTGGGAGTTTACTAGCACTTCACAGATAGAGGGAGGGGGTGGCACGGGGACTGGGAATGTCTGGGAGGAGCTATGGGTAGGGGAGGTCGTACCCATAGCCAAGGATCGCGGTTCCCAGGTGCCCTCCATGACCAACCTAGTCAGGAAAAACCATCAGGGGCATGAGGGGAACCACTTCGGAGTAGGGATGGGGTCGGTGCCTCTCCTTCTCGAAGGCCGTGCTGATGAGGCACAAGCAGAGGGTGCAGGCACATGGTATGCAGCAGCACCCGCAGCAGGCCACCACCCCGAGGAAGCAGGCCAGGGATGACAGGAGGGCCATGAGCATGCCCTTCCACTTCCCGTATGTCAGTCATCCATTGCTCCATGGGGTTGTCGACACCAGCGTCCTCGCCCGCTAGGGCTCTCATTACTGATCTGTCAGGGGCCATGTTGTTGGGAATGAAGGTGCAGCACTGAGACCAGAACATTGAGCAAACCCCCCCCTTCTCGGCTAGCAGCATGTCTAGAGCCAGACTGTTTTGATACGCCATCAGAGACGTGGCGGCCAGTTGTGAGGCCAGTCCTTCCACTGCGTTTCGAGTAAGGTTGGATAGGCGTTGGATGTTATAGTGAATATAATTAATGCGATCCACGTTTTTGTTGGGGGTGATTGGAAATAGGGCGCTGAAAATGGTCACGTTCTCTAATGTTCCCGCGGCTATCTGGTCTGCTAACTTGAACTGGTTTGGTACGACCCGGGGAATGCCTATTTTATATATGTACATGGGCAGGGTTCTTGGTCAGGTCAAATTGGTGGGTCAGCGTGGCGGAGCGGTGGTTACGGGAGTCTGTCTGGTTGCTGGGCCCAGTTAAACCCCGGGTGTAGAGCATGACAGGCATCAGTAGGCGCACTATATTGCAGGTCCCGGACCATTGTGCCGGAAGTCTCAGTCTAAGGGTGTAATTGTCGCAGGACCAGAATAGGTCTTGGTGTCCTACGTTAGGGTTGGTCATATTGGGCCAAAGTTTGACATTCGTGCTGGAGTGGCACCATGATGGTGGTACCGCTCCGACGTTAACTGTCCTGACCCTGGCGATCCACGAGTGGGTCGACCCCCCAGGCGAATATATCGGGGGAAGTGAGTCGTTAAGGCCAGGGGGAAACAGCGCAGCCGGCAGGTTCGGTGGTCGTATACAGGGCCAACATGCAGTGAGAACCGATTGGGTCGCTGGTATAATTGAACAGTACTGGGGTTAAGACTAGAAGGGGGCGCGCCGATGCACAGGCTACAGTCGGACAGCCCTTGAAATCTGACCGTAGCTGCCATCCAGCTGAGCCATGCATTTTCATCGATGTGGCCGGTCGCGAGCGAAATGGAATCATGGGTGACGAGCTGTCCTGTGGAATCCAACTCGAAAACCTTGACCGGGGCTTGGTGGCGAACAGTTGACACTTGGCCATGGTGAATAGCTGTTTTGTTGACCGGGGTTTCCAGAGTCATTGTGTGGTCCCTGAAATTTCATGCGGTGTGTACTCCGGGGGGAGGACTGATATCTAACCTTAACAACGCTTTCATGTCTGTACCCGCGTGAAATATGCCCCAACCTTTGTATGGGTTTTAAGTAATGTTCCTGAGGGCGAGTAGGATATAGGGTCCGTCCCTCGAGGAAGCTGTTAGCTTGTAGCGCAGCCGTCCCGTAAGGCCTGTGGAGAGTCCGATAGCAGTTAATCACGTAATAATCCTGGTCTATCCCTGTCATCCATAGTACATTCTCCCAGTTTCTACACCAACCCTGGATGTTGTGCTGGGATCCCATTACCCCTTCCCCCTGTTGTCCTGTGTAGGTATCCTTTATTTCATCGCAGAGGTACACCTCGCACCCCTCCCATTGTACGGGTCCAGCTCGGCACAGGATGATATCACACAGGAAGAGATAGACGGCGCTGGTACCTTATTTATAGTCTAAAGCTAGCCCACCGTATTTGCGGAGGCAGGGGTCGTCGGGAGAGGTTTAGGGGTACTCAAGGGGTGTGTCTCTCCTGTTGCGGTGTGGAGCCTGGATTTGGAGTGCCGGGGATTTTCACGTCTCCGCCGGCAGGGGTCCGGGAGTTAAGGCCCTGGCTGGTGTAGACCGATGGGCGTCAATCCCCCACAGGATCAGTAAGCCCAGCAGGGCCGTGGTTATGCCCGTGCCAATGCTGCAGTGCTTATGGGCCTGGTTCTGTTGTTCCGTGTTCAGACCCAGGAGTCCACATGGAGCTGTTGGGCAAGGTCGCGCTGAGCAGTGGCGAGGGAGCGTTCGTTGGGGCCGTGTGCCTTTCAGGTGGCGGTCAGATGGTACCAGCGGGTGCCGGTCTTTCCTGCAAGGGAGACAGAAAAGGGGGTGGCCCAAAGTACCTTATAGGGGCTGTGCCATCATGGCTGAAGGCACTCTTTTATGAACCTTCACCCAGACCCAGTCCCCGGGTTTGACGACCTGGGCCGGGGATGTTGCAGGGGACGGGAGGGAGGTGTCCTTTGAGTATAGAGCTCGGGAAGCGAGTCAGGGCTTGCACATACTCTAGGAGGACCTCATCGTAATGGTGTAGTACTGGCCTCCTGGAAGGAGCATATGGCCCGGGCATGGGCCTCCCCGTTACTAACTTGAGGGGGCTGAGTCCGCATCGTGAGCTAGGGTGGGAGTGTATGCTGAACAGCGCCAATCGGAGGGCTTCTACCCAATTCATTTTTTTCCCGTGGCATAGCCTGACTCCTTCAAATGCTGTTGCTGCTGGGGGCCCGGTTCGCCCTTACCACCAGCCCCTGGCTCTGGGGGTGGTAGACGGAGCCAAACCGGTGCACTATCCACAACGCGGCCTCCATCTCCTGCAATTTTCCGTTACAGAAATATGACCCGTTATCTGAGCAGATCAGCTTGGGCTAACCCCAGCTGGGAATGATGTCGTTCAGTAAAATTTTGACCGCTGACGCGCTGTCTTCACGGCTGGTGGGGAAAGCTTCCATCCATTTGGTAAACCGGTCAACATTCACCAGGAGGTATCGTTTACCCCGCGCTTGGTTAACCATACCCATGTCAGTGTAGTCCATGTAGAGTTCTTGGAAGGGTAGTTGGGGAAGGGGGAAGGCGTTCCCCGTTCAGTAGCAGTGAACATAGCAGTGTTCAAATCTTCAGCCTTAACTGCTTGCCAGGCCAAGGCCTTTTTCATATGAGCTATGGTGACCTTATATGGGTTGCCAAAGTGTTCCTACCGAAGACCCTTTGCCACTTTGTAGCCATGGTCAAGCACCATGTGCTGACAGCTACGCACCAACTCTTGTGGCTGCCCTCTGGTGAACTGCTCTAGATAAACACTGCCCTTTCAGCTTTGCTTTCCACACCTTGTTCAAAGGCTTTAATGAACAGTCCCCATCAAACAGGAATCTCTTGATGGCAGAGATGATGTATGATGTTGGCGAACCAGGGCAGCGGTGATGTCATTTTGCCTTTGCATGATGGCCAGTAGAACTAGGGAATGAGTACAATTGCCTGGCACGTCTGTGAAAAGCCTTTGCTGTTCAAGTTGTTGCACAGTTGTCAACTGCTGATCATCAGCTGGTTCCAATGTTCCTTGCTGTAGCTCATGTGGATTGAACTGAAGTTGAGAGGCATCCCTACACCACAGCTCAGTTTGCCTTTTGAGCACATCTGGTGAAAGCGGGTTTTTAGGTGGCAATGGTACTTTGACGGCGACATTGTGTAAACTTTCAGAGCCAACAGGGCTCTGACGGGGGCTGGGCAGCCAGCCCCGTGGGCGACCAGCGTTCAGCGGACAGCCCCGGGGCCGGCCAACAGGGCTCTGACGGGGATGGGCAGGCAGCACCTGGGGTGACCAGCGGGGCTCTGACGGGGGATGGGCAGCCAGCCCCGTGGGCAACCAGCGTTCAGCGGGCAGCCCCAGGGCCGGCCAACGGGGCTCTGACGGGGGATGGGCAGCCAGCCCTGTGGGCGACCAGCGTTCAGCGGGCAGCCCCAGGGCCGGCCAACAGGGCTCTGATGGGGGATGGGCAGGCAGCACCGGGGGCGACCAACGGGGCTCTGACGGGGGATGGGCAGCCAGCCCCATGGGCAGCCAGCCCCATGGGCAACCAGCGTTCAGCCCCAGGGCCGGCCATCGGGGCTCTGACGGGAGATGGGCAGCCAGCCCCATGGGCGAGCAGCGTTCAGCGGGCAGACCCGGGGGCGGGCAGCGTTCAGCAGGCAGACCCGGGGGCGGCCAGAAGGGCTCTGGCGTTACATTTAACCCAGCCTCAGATGTTTCAGGTGACAGTTGACGAAGCAACATTACCATTTTAAAAAGACCTTGCAACAAAAACCAGTTTCAGAAATAACATTGTTAGATATCATCTTTGCTTTAAACCAAGTTTCATGTTTTTCTTTTTCATCAACAGGCAATGAACTCAACAAAGACTCATGAATACGTTTTGCATCATTACATGTTTCCTAATAATGCTGGCGTTGTCTAACTTAAACTTTCTGTCTGCTTGAAACGTAATTAGTTTATCAAAAAGTGCTTCTCCATGTTTAGAATGCTTGTGATCAACAGTGCTAACCACACTGCTGGTTCTACTAGCAGCTTGCATTGCAGTCTGTTTAGTCACGGGAGTATTCTCCATGATAAACAATCGCTCAAAGGATTTGCTGTTTCAGTAACGCAAAATTCACAAAGTCACTCAACGTTCAGTCTCCAGTCAATTATGTCAGTCACAGTGTATGATGTCATACAGGACCAGGTTACCTCCCCTATCTCTGCTTGGCCAGCCCAGAGAATTTTGCCCGCTAATGAGACAATACGCTAGGACAGCCCCGGGGGCAACCAGCATTCGGCCAACAGGGCTCTGACGGGGGCTGGGCGGCCAACAGGGCTCTGACGGGGGCTGGCCGGCCAACGGGCTCTGACAGGGGCTAGGCGGGCAGCCCAGGGGGTGGGCAGCCCTGGGGGCGACCAGCGGGGCTCTGACGGAGGCTGAGCGGGGAGCCCCAGGGGCAACCAGCGTTCAGCAGGCAGACCCGGGGGCGGCCAGCGGGGCTCTGACGGGGGATGGGCAGCCAGCCCTGTGGGCGACCAGCGTTCAGCGGGCAGCCCCGGGGCCGGCCAACGGGGCTCTGACGGGGGATGGGCAGGCAGCACGGGGGGGCGACCAGCGGGACTCTGACGGGGGATGGGCAGCCAGCCCCGTGGGCAACCAGCGTTCAGCGGGCAGCCCCAGGGCCGGCCAATGGGGCTCTGACGGGGGATGGGCGGGCAGCCAGCCCTGTGGGCGACCAGCGTTCAGCCTGACGGGCTCTGACGGGGGATGGGCAGGCAGCACCGGGGGCGACCAGCGGGGCTCTGACGGGGGATGGGCAGCCAGCCCCGTGGGCAACCAGCGTTCAGCGGGCAGCCCCAGGGCCGGCCAACGGGGCTCTGACGGGGGATGGGCAGCCAGCCCTGTGGGCGACCAGCGTTCAGCCTGACGGGCTCTGACGGGGGATGGGCAGGCAGCACCGGGGGCGACCAGCGGGGCTCTGACGGGGGATGGGCAGCCAGCCCCGTGGGCAACCAGCGTTCAGCGGGCAGCCCCAGGGCCGGCCAACGGGGCTCTGACGGGGGATGGGCAGCCAGCCCTGTGGGCGACCAGCGTTCAGCGGGCAGCCCCAGGGCCGGCCAACAGGGCTCTGACGGGGGATGGGCAGGCAGCACCGGGGGCGACCAGCGGGGCTCTGACGGGGGATGGGCAGCCAGCCCCGTGGGCAACCAGCGTTCAGCGGGCAGCCCCAGGGCCGGCCAACGGGGCTCTGACGGGGGATGGGCAGCCAGCCCTGTGGGCGACCAGCGTTCAGCGGGCAGCCCCAGGGCCGGCCAACAGGGCTCTGACGGGGGATGGGCAGGCAGCACCGGGGGCGACCAGCGGGGCTCTGACGGGGGATGGGCAGCCAGCCCCGTGGGCAACCAGCGTTCAGCCCCAGGGCCGGCCAACGGGGCTCTGACGGGGGATGGGCAGCCAGCCCTGTGGGCGACCAGCGTTCAGCGGGCAGCCCCAGGGCCGGCCAACAGGGCTCTGACGGGGGATGGGCAGGCAGCACCGGGGGCGACCAGCGGGGCTCTGACGGGGGATGGGCAGCCAGCCCCGTGGGCGAGCAGCGTTCAGCGGGCAGACCCGGGGGCGGGCAGCGTTCAGCAGGCAGACCTGGGGGCAGCCAGAAGGGCTCTGACGTTACATTTAACCCAGCCTCAGATGTTTCAGGTGACAGTTGACGAAGCAACATTACCATTTTAAAAAGACCTTGCAACAAAAACCTGTTTCAGAAATAACATCATTGTTAGATATCATCTTTGCTTTAAACCAAGTTTCATGTTTCTTTTTCATCAACAGGCAATGAACTCAACAAAGACTCATGAATACGTTTTGCATCATTATATGTTTCCTAATGATGCTGGCGTTGTCTAACTTAAACTTTCTGTCTGCTTGCAACGTAATTAGTTTATCAAAAAGTGCTTCTCCATGTTTAGAATACTTGTGATCAACAGCGCTAACCACACTGCTGGTTCTACTAGCAGCTTGCATTGCAGTCTGTTTAGTCACGGGAGTATTCTCCATGATAAACAATCGCTCAAAGGATTTGCTGTTTCAGTAACGCAAAATTCACAAAGTCACTCAACGTTCAGTCTCCAGTCAATTATGTCAGTCACAGTGCATGATGTCATACAGGCCCAGGTTACCTCCCCTATCTCTGCTTGGCCCGCCCAGAGAATTTGGCCCGCTAATGAGACAATGAGCTAGGACAGACAGCATTCGGCCAACCAGCATTCGGCCAACAGGGCTCTGACGGGGGCTGGGCGGCCAACAGGGCTCTGACAGGGGCTAGGCAGCCAGCCTCGTGGGCGACCAGCATTCAGCGGGCAGCCCCGGGGGCGGCCAGCGGGGCTCTGACGGGGGCTGGGCGGCCAACAGGGCTCTCACGGGGGCTGGGCGGCCAACAGGGCTCTGACTGGGGCTGGACGGGCAGCCCCGTGGGCGGGGCTCGGGATTGGGCATGGGCCTGTGTGGTTTGCCAGCGCGCATAAGTGCATCAGCATGTGACTGCTCCGCTGGCGCATGTTTCAGTGCCGGAGCGGTGGTTTGACCACATGCATGTGGACTAGGGCTTTGACTCCTAACTTGGTTATTTGAAAATAATTAGAATATTAAAAAAATATAACAATAGGGACCTTGCAGGTTCTGCTCGGTCCCTAATTAGGCAGCCCTTAATATTCGAACATTTTAAGGGTATTATTTTTTGTAAACGGGATGTAGACCGACTCATTTCATGGATTCTGTGAGACCAGGTTGCCTTCATAAGAGGAGCTGTGTTAGCAAACTATTATTAATACAGATTGGCAAATTTCAGTCTGACAATTTCACCGGAGATACAATTTAGAAAAAAAAAAAAAAACCCTGCTTAGCGGAGAAAGTTGCCATCACCACCGATGCTTGGACAGCGTTGACTACGGAGTCATTCGTGACCGTGGCCGTTCACTTTTTCACTAACTGGGTTGTGCAGAGTGCGATCCTGTAGACCCGCTCAATGCCAGAGAGCCACAGCGGAATACATGGCTAAACACCTGCTAAAAACGCCCATTAAAACCTATGGTATTCTAGGATAAATGTCCTCATCTCCTGAGGGTTTTCTGAAAAAATACTAAGAACTGTCAACTGTCTACCAAAACCTTAATATCTGAGCCTCTGTAGCACATAGAAACATGAAATAAATGACATTTTAAAAGTAAGAGTCACAGGTTTTATTAAAACATGTACTCTTAGCAATAACACACATTTTTCTATAAATCAATAATATTAGATGGGGAAGAAAAAATATATAAATCAATTGTATAAAATATAACAAATACAATTTTAAACATTATAAATATGCCAACACACTATATGAGCTCATATAGTGCCTGGAATCTAACCAGGAGGAGGTCCATGAACCCCAGGAGCTTCCAGAGCTGGTCTGATTTTTCCACAGCAGGGTCCATGTTATCCTGGAGATGGAGATATCTGAAAATGCATAGGATAAGATTAATAAGAGAGTTTAAGCCTAACATGTATTGCCATCATTGTATTTATGTATATGTATTATGTTATTTATAGTAGGCTATTCATATGGATTGTTATTTATTCATCATAAAGCTACTTAATCAATTAAGGAGTTAAGCTATTCAAAAGTTAAACACTGCTATTTATTATGCTTTTTATTAATTATGGCATTGTATTTATAGTAGTAGTAGGCTATAGCAATCGTGCGCTATCGAAGAGAAGAGAGCGCAAGAAAACAAAACAAATGATTACCTCCAGATCATGTCGAAGCGGTCCCTTGCCATGGCCTTGGCAACGTGGGGCTGGTACAACCATTTCGTCTGCCTTCAGTAATCCCTGCGTGTTGGTAGTTTCAAAATACCGAAGGCGAAACACAGCCCGACAAATGTTTTCATCTCCGTTTTGGAGACTGGGTTCCACTTTGAGTTGGTGGGGGTCTGACCGCGCATCTTTTCGGCTCTTCAGTGATTAATTTCGGTCACCAACATTTCCATTATTCTCCACTACCTCCTCTCTCAAACTCCTCACTCTCTCCCAACTCAATGCCACTACCCTCGCTGTCAAAATCCTCTGTCGAAGCCATTGCGCGTCTCATCAAAAAAAATCTAAACAAACGCACGTGAATACCTGATTGATTGACGTGATTTCCGGTGAATCACAACATTTGGGTGGTCACGTGGTTTAAAAAAAATCAACAAGACCCACCTCATGAGTATTTGAACCAATGACATTATATGCAGCGCCACGCAGCAGCCGGCAGGAGATTCAAAGCTACGCTACGCAGCAACCAGCGGTAGATGCAATGTTGCGTCGCGCAGCATCCAGTATAAATGGGTTAAGGAAAGCGCAGACCCTTTGAGCTCCACAACTGCTGGAGCCGCGGGGTTTATGAATAAATAAAGTTTAAGTTAGCACGGCGTGATATGGAACTTTCCAAACTGATTGGATGTCATAGCAGTTATGTATATGCCCATTATACAACAGTTAGGAACTAATCAGATCGCTTGATTTTAACCACCCATTTTATAATACATATTCAAATATTTTAAAATATTAATATGAATAAACAAACAAACTTCGAATATGATTTTTGGGCAAAAGTCAAAGCACTAATGTGGACCTGGTGGGGCCCCCCGTCGCCCTCAAGGGTTCACCTACCTCCTGACAATGGTGGACAGGACCACCCGCTGGCCGGAGGCCGTCCCGCTGGAATCCACTATGACCGCTGACGTGACCCAGGCACCTGGGTTGCCCGGTTTGGCACCCCTTAAGGAGGACCTGCGGGCTTCGTCGGCCAAGCTGGTTTATGGGCAGCCGCTACGGGTTCCTGGGGATTTCATCCCCCAATTATTCTTGTGGAGAATAATTAAGAAAGAAAGAATTAGAATTTGCATTTCCTGCAGAAAACGCGTATGAATGCTGACAGCTGAATGAAAAGCAAATGAAAAAGTCAAATGAATTGATGGAGAGAATCTGAAAGTAGTAATAGTGGTAGTAGCTGAAGTAGTAGTAGTAGTAGCTGAAGTAGTAGGTAGTATCTAGGAAGTAGGTCTGGCAGGCAACAATCCCTTTCTCCATGTCGCGGTTCCCAATACCTTCTCAACCATGGCCGAGATAACCCCTACTACGAGTCTCGTTATGGAAATACCAGAGACGTTAGAGAACCCGACGCAGTAGTCTTTTCACCAAATGGGAACTTTACGTTAATGTGTTGCGTGTTATGCTCCATAACAAACATTAGAACGGTTACCCAAATATAAAGTAGTAGTAATAGCAGCTGAAGTAGTAGTAGTAACTGAAGTAGTAGTAGTAGAAGCTGAAGTAGTAGTAGTAGTAGTAGTAGTAGTAGTAGTAGTCATTTCCTGCATATAGGCCGCATCTTGGATAAACCGCAAGCCTTTAATTTATGTATTAAAAAAACAGAATTGTGCTACAGCCGCACCCATATATAGGCTGCACAAGTTTCAAATGTGCTAATTATGTAATGAATAGGCATATAAAACCCTTCCGACAAGTGGTTACTGCAAATTGATGTTAAACTTGAACTTGCTTATTCCCCTTAACGGTTAGACCGACTAGGTCTACTGAACGCACACATTTTTGTGCAGAACGGCGAGAGCACATCAAACACACGTAGCAGTTACAGGACCTGTCTTTCTTCACTGTTAAACACCTGACAATGAGCTAGTTTACCATGATTAAGACCGCCATATGAATCTTGGAATAAATAATAAAGACAGCGAGGATGCAGGGAGTTTAGCAAGGCTACTGTCACAATGTTGGACATTTTACCACTAGATGTCGCCAATTCCTACGGTCTGCTCCCTGTGCTTTTCCTGCCTAATTGTCTCTGCTCATCACTCACCTGCCCCCTGTTAACTAATCTGAGTTGTTTGCCTCACAGTACTTAAGCCTGGTCTTTTCATTCTGTCTGTTGTGTCTTCACTGAACACTGTAGGTAACTATGCATGGATCTTTGTTCATTCTACCCGATTTGATCTTGTTGCCAACCTTTACCTGTGACCTGACTCTTGATTTTGGATTACCATTTGGACAAACGGTCAGATTCGTTTTTTGGCCTTTTTTGATTTATGGACTGAGTTTTTGCTTTTTGATCTTCTGAGCTTTCGGGAACGTTATCATTTTTTCCCTGTGTGGAATAAAAACCTTAACTTAAAATCGAATTTTTATTTTGCTTCGCATTTGAGTCACCCTCAGTTCATGGATTCCGCAAACCCTGACAGCTACAGTTGAAGATCAAGGTAAATCTGTGCTGATTTATTTGAAACATCGGATTAGAGGAATTGACGTGTTCCCCAATGGACAAATTTAACTCAACTGTTTATGCTGAGACTGCTTTGCTTTTTGCTACCTGTCTGTGTGCGGGCTTTGCGCAACGTCAAGGGAAAGAGGCGGTGGTTGAAAAAAGTATTTCGACCGCTTATTAAGGTCACTCGTTGCTTATAATGGTTTATTCGTTTCCCAGTATCATTTCAT
The DNA here is from genome assembly GCF_964030765.1 of Micromesistius poutassou. Classification (NCBI taxonomy): domain Eukaryota; kingdom Metazoa; phylum Chordata; class Actinopteri; order Gadiformes; family Gadidae; genus Micromesistius; species Micromesistius poutassou. Next base: position 2,720,389 of record NC_140273.1, on the reverse strand, counting down.
TAATTTAGGCCCTGTCCACACTAACCCGGGTAAAAATACAAACGCATGTGGCAGGTGAAATGGCAGGTGAAATGGAAATGATTTCTCTGTGCAATGTACTTATGTATCTTCAGTTACAACTGGGCATACATATTCGTCACTCCAACGCCGAAGGCGAGTGCTCTACTTGAGCGATGGGAAAAAAAACAACACAAAGACGCCAGTTCAAACCGTACTTGGAGCGGCGTTTCTAAAAAACAACTTGCCTTTGTGCTTTTGGTTTGAGCCATATTTTTGCTTGTGAGTGAAAATGATAAGCCATCTGATCAACTGCAACCATCAGTTGATCCCGCGTCTGTAATCTAAACAGAGGCGTGGCGGGAGTCTCGTTACCATGACGACAACTGTTTATCAAAATCATTTGTGTGGAACGTGGATGCAAAACATTCCGTTAACGATATGAAAACGACATATCGTTAACAACGTGTGGACAGATCGTTTAATGCAAATGTGCGTTTTTATATTTACCCGGGTTAGTGTGGACAGGGCCTTAGAAGACAGTTTTGTTCATTTTTGAATTGTAAAATAAATACATGAATTTTTTTAAGTTGCGAGTTGCCTACTGTACCGTACAGTGTTTCCCACAGGATTTTGAGAGACTATGGTGGGTGTGTCTCAGACCCTCTAGGGGAGTCCGGGGGCATGCTCCCCCGGAAGATTTTTTTTTTACATTTTTAAGTTAAATGCATCAATCTGGTGCACTTTGAAAGCAAAATTAAGAGGCTAGATCTATGAAGACCTGTGTGCTCTTGTAAACAATTTAATCATAAACACATTGGTTGTATAGATACGAATGGTGAAAACACAAAATCAACTAGAGCATACATCTGAGCCTTCAAAGAAATTAAGCAAACGTGGTTAACTGTGTTGAACTAGTTTAATTTTTAGAAAATAAAATAATAAATAATTAATCCCATCATCTACTATTTACAAACTTTGCACCCCGAATTCGGACATTTGATCTTCCTGGGCTTTAAGAAAAACAGCTCTAATGCCCTTTGGTAATTAAATGCCTCTGGGCGATAGGGCTGGGCGATAGGGCTGGGCGATAGGGCTGGGCGATAGGGCTGAAAACTATCATGATATAAGTGTTTCATATCGGTCGATATTGATAAAAACATTTTTTTAAGGACCAGGAGAAAAATATAAACGTAAACAGTTTTATTTTAAACTTAACCTTCCCCTGATTGTAGGCAGACAGGGAAAAGGAATGTCAACACAACCATGGAAAACTCAAATAAATATAAATATAAGTCTGAATGAAAATGAACATCACAATGAAAAAACATTTGCAGTGTTAAATGGTTAAATGTAAACATAAGAGATGAGATCATGAGATCACTATTGCATTACTTGGTAGGTGGATTAAAGCTTATCTTCAACCTAGAACATGGAACATATGGATGTCATTGTTGTTGGGACATGGAAATATGTCCAGTACTGTCATGAACCATCATCCATGTTATAAAGATCGCTAGTTAGCGAACATGCTAACTAATTAATTATTAATTAATTATTAATTAATTATCCATGTTATAACGAAAATGCCTACATTAAACAGAATAATGATAATGCCATCAACGGGGGAAATGGGACATGGAGATATGTCCAGTACTGTCATGAACCAATGCTGGCCGCGGCGCCTGAGATTTGAGAAGAACTATCTTCATATATATTATTTACAATTTCCTCACTCGTTGCGGTACTCATCTTTCGTTTCTCACATCGTGCTGTTTCTGTTATGAAATACACACACGAGACGAGATGGCGCAGCCAACCCTGATACTGTTGCATGATTGGCCATTGGCGTGTCGCTCCATACGTTGCTCTCCACAGGTATCAGAGGACGCGTGCCTTTGTTCATGCAACCAACCTTGCTTCAACCAACCTTTGGTTCAAAGTGGAGCTAGACTCTTTGCTCCGTTAACTTCCAACGAGGAACTGCACTGCGATACACCTAAGTGGTTACAGCTTGAATCACATGCTGCAAGAAATAGCTCCCTTTCAGCTCTTTTGTTTTGCACGAAAGATTACCCTTTGTCTTCGGTTGAGGATAGTTTTGTGCTGTATAATTCAATTAAAATTTTAAAACAAATTAGGAAGGTACTCAAACTACCTGATTTTTCTAAATATTCTCCTATTTGTTTTAACCATAGTTTTGTTCCAGCTAAGTCTGATCAAGCCTTTGTATTCTGGAGACAAAGGGGTCTGGTTACCTTCTCAGATTTGTATATGCATAATCATTTAGCTTCATTCAATGAGTTGAAGGAAAGCTTTTCCCTTCCTCAATCCCACTTTTTTCGCTATCTACAAGTAAGGCATTTTGTTAAAGAAAATGTAAACAACTACATAAATCCTATGGAGCACCCATTTTTTGCTATAATGAAACAAAAGCCAGGATCTAAACACCTTGTTTCAAAATTTGTTTCATTGTTTTCCAAAGTTTCAGTTCTGTCAACAAACCATATCAAGTCTGCATGGGAGGCAGATCTTGGTACGGAGCTGTCCGATGAGGTGTGGAGGGAAGGGTTGGAAAAGATTCATTTAGGTTCAACCAATGCTAGGTTGCAGCTGATCCAATATAAAATCATGCACAGATTACACTATTCCAAGGTAAAACTCAGTAAAATGTATCCTGATGTTTCCAATATTTGTGACAGATGCAACCAAGGTCTAGGGACCCTGGGGCACATGTTTTGGCTCTGTCCAAAGATTGTTTCTTTTTGGCAACAGATCTTCTCATGGTATAGTAATGTTTATGATGTGCAGCTGGATCCAGATGTAGTTTTTATATTGTTTGGTTGCTCCGAAGCTTTCTATTCACTCCCTCGCCCTATGCAGGTGACTATCAGATTTGGCACTTTGGTGGCAAAAAGGTTGATACTTAACGACTGGAAGGCCACCGACCCTCCTAGCTTTTCCAGGTGGCTGAGGGAAATGGTCTCAGGGATACACCTAGAAATGTTTCGCCGCAATCCGGGTACTGTTACACCACCCGTGGAGACTGACTGTGTCTGGGGCCCCATTGCGAAACATATTAACACAGTTCTGTAAATGTCTGGGTAGCGTTTGTTGTTGTTGTTTTGTTTTGTTTTTGTTCTTCTTGTGTTTGTTTGTTTCCTGTTTTGGCTGTGTGTTTTTGTTGCTGTTTTTGTTTGTTTTGATGTTGCTGTTTGTATTGTTTAGCTTGTGTACTTGTTTGTTGTGGGGAGTTTGGAGTGATTTCTGAAAATAATAAAAATATATAATATGAAACTTCCAACGAGGAAAAAAATTATCAAAACCTTCTATCAAACTTATTTTCTATTGATATTGATTACGTGTATCGCAATACATATGGTTATATTGCCCAGCCCTATTACAGATCTTAATTATGTTATTATGAGAAGTGTAAGAATTTTTTTCGGTTCATTCTGAGACTGTGGCGGGACAAATTATACCATGGCGGGCCGCCACAGTCTAAGTAATTAATGGGAAACACTGCCGTATATCACACACACACACACACACACACACACACACACACACACACACACACACACACACACACACACACACACACACACACACACACACACACACACACACACACACACACACACACACACACACACGGTTCTACAAGCGCTTCAGACCCATGTAATTGCCACACCCATGCATAAGCCGCATAGCTTACGGAATTTTGTTTTTGTCTGTGCATAAACTGCGTCTTAGTCAGGAAATTACAGTAGTAATGTTAGTAATTGAATTATCTTCAAGAAAATAGCATGCCGGTGCGTGTTAAAGTAGCCCAATAGGGCGGGAAAAAAAAACACCCAATCTGGCAACACTGCCTGAACGTTCTCAAAAAGTAGCCCAATTCGTCTGGGAAAACTGCCCAATCTGGCAACACTGCCTGAACGTCCTCACACTCCAGCGTCAACGTAAACCAATGAGACCAGCTGAAAACAAAGCCGATAGTAAACTTTAAGGTCCCATGGCGTGCCGCCAAGCCGGTTTGAAAATCTGGCCCCTATGACATCACAGGTGGGCGTGTCCACCTACGACGGATAGATGAGCAACATTTGCTACAGTCCACTGGGTACGCTGGTAGACTGATCTATCCAGCACACATCTAGGTGGACACGCCCATAGATATATAGAACACTAGATGTCTTACGGCGGAGTCTAGAACGTCATAACAGGCGGCCATCTTGTCACAGGCAAGCTTTCTGGTGGTACCTTAGGTAAGGTCATTGATCTGAACAGACGCTAATACTCTTATCTCACTGAAATCTTGACGGATTTACAAACGGTTTGGTTTCTTACAAACTACTATTTGTAAAGGGAAATCTTGTACCTTGTAGATTATTTATATATTTTTTTTAGAACATGACAATTATTCATAAGTATGTAGTGTCATAACTACATCTCAGACGTTTATAACAAACCAAACAGTTTGAAGGTCACTTGAAAATTGAGTAAGTTATGGTTATTTAAAAAGTACATGTACCACTACCAACACAATGTTATGGGTGAGCGAGCTAACTGTGGCAAGATGGCCGCCAGTGCGGACGTTCGACTCCATTGGCCAGCAGCGCGGACGAGACATCTAGTGTTCTATATATATATCCATGGACACGTCCACTTGCGATAACATAAGGGGCAGATTTACAGCTTGTAACGGCTAATCACACCACACCTGGTGGCACGTCATTTAAACTGATTCTGAAAAAAGTATTAATTATATCAAAATTCCCTTTTGATATTATTAAAGATACAAATGATTAGATTTGTTAAATGGTTTGAACGAAGGCAAATGGTTGAAAATTGATTTGCAGGGGTTGACACTAACGCTTGCCCGGGGCCAGGCACGGCGCCAGGATTCCGGTTGTGGATGGGCCAGACGAATTGTGAGTGGTCCTTAAATTAAAAACGTTATCAAATCTCTGACTAAAATCCGTAATTAATAGATCACGACAGGCTGTGGAATGTTCTCATTATACCACAGTTAAGGAGCGTTGTCCCTTACCTGACCGCCTTAACTGGCTGCCTGCAAAGTGCGTGGCGGTTGCTATGCAACACACTGTAGCGTCCTTCAGAGAGAAGGCTAGAGACGGAAGCTTGGTTCGCCGGCAATTCAGCCTACTATCGAGCAGTTCACTCACCGTATTGCTTTACAACATTTCCACCCTCTCCATCAATCAACATATTTTTAGGCTTCAGTGAACTATGCTATTGCTTTTATATATATATATATAAAGTTAGGCGCGGAGTGATACGGAACTCTGTAAACAGAATGAATGGGCGTCATAGCTGTGTGTATACGCTCATTATACAACAGTTGGGAACCAATCAGATCGCTTGATTTAAGCCATCCGTTTTATAATGTTATATTATCTGTGCATACAAGATTGTAATAGCTTGATGCTCATTAAGTATTTTGTTGCATTGTAAAAAGTTTCGGTGCATAGGACGGACCTATCCGTAATCGCTCTCTCCATTACGCACCTTACCTGGCTTTGCTTTAGCGTGTCACTCTATAGACCTAAGGCCTATAGACTGGAAAATATTAGATTCCTGACCATTTTTACACAGTTTAGTTCTGCTTGTATAACATGAGGCAGACTATTTCATAATTCTGTTTAATTGTTAAATTAATTAATTGTTAAAAAGTTTAACAATATTTTGAACAATATCATTAGCAACAGACTGAGCTTGTCGTATTATACAAAGAAGATACATTCAAATGTAGCCTAGGCTACTACGAGCTAATAACTAATACAATAATCTACCACCATTTACTGTCATCCATGAAGATTAACAGCCCTTTAACACAAAACAGATCAATCAATATCAACAAAGTACTGCACTGCAATAACAAAGCATTTCAGAAGCCTTCATGGCTAACTTATCAGGCTAAAAAATAACTGCGTAGGCTAAATGACACTCATACGTTTAGCGCCAACAGGCAGGCTTTAAGGTGTCATTCCCCGAGAAACCGTTTAGTACTTGTTCCTTTTGAAATACGATAGGTCACTCAGAGTTGCATATGCATGATGAACGTGAAAATGTTCTTCTACCTCAATTGCCTGCATTTGCAAATGAAAGAAAATAGACGCATAAACGAGCGAATGCCCCGGCTGGTGCACCGCGGCCGGGGAACGGCGATTGAATATAGAAAGAAGAGCCGCCTCGGGGCAATGCGGCTGGAGCTGAGCACCCGGATGAAGTGCATGATGGCCGGTGCACGGTAACCGGGACACGGGAGTCCAGGAGCTCAGCTCCGGCCGTGGTGCCCCGAGGCGGTGCTCCATGTGTACATATGAAAGGATTAAAAGTTAATGAACTCATTGAAAACAGTGTTCAATTTCTTCTTTTCTTCATTTTTCAACTGAGCAAAGATAAAGCAGAAGACAGTACAGCACACGAGTTAAAATAATAGCACATGAGGACATTTTTATAAGGAATTTAATTAAGAGAATCCCTTAAATTGGTGTTGGGGGGCCAAATGTAATTAAGCTCACAAGTAGTATCTTCCCAAATTTTAAATCCCCCCCCATATGTGGAGCTCTTAAGGGGGGAATTCCCCCCCATTTTGAAAAATGAAATTTAAGCCCTGTAGCATGTCAAGTGCTGCGCCTCCGGGACCGGTTGAGGTAGAGAAAGAAAGCGGCAGGAGTGCTGTTTAGAAGTACTTTGGATTTGAGGCAAATTACCATGGAAAGTCAAAAGACCCATGTAGAGTCATATGCAGGAACGAGGTTTTGTGTTTCATAACTGCACGTTTAACCCGTGTATTTATGGTCTTTATATTTCACCAAGAATCCTTTTATTTAATTTATTATTTTTCCGTTATGTATAAATGTATATTTGTTTTGATATATTTGTATAAATGTATATTTGAACGCTTTTATTTTAATACTTTAGGGTGTGAAGTCACTTCCTGTATGTTTCGCGCTGTCCTCTCCAGTCGGAGACTTGCGCTGCTGGAGAGAGGTAGGCATGTAGAGTGCTCCTTGTTCATAAGTGTTATAAAACAAACACATAAAACCGAATGTATTATTATATTTAAATGTTGCGGATGTTGGTTGCTGGCAAAAACACGCTCTGTTTAGCGGGTTAACATTCTTTTATATTCAGTTCGGCCTTCTTTGTTTAATTTGGCGCTCTTTGTAATCCCGTAATCGCGCCCCCGTAATGCTGCCAGTCCGACATGTTCCCATTCCGACAGTCCTGTGCGCGTATGCAAATTAGCCATGTGTGCCAAACAGAAGAAGGGCCCTATCTTGCGCCCGGCGCAATTTACTTTCTACACCGACGCATGTGTCGTTGCTAGTTTGCACCCGGCGCAAAGCTGATTTTCCCCCGCAGCAACCAGGCACCACTACACTTGCATGTTAAATATTATGATGTCAAAGATTATTCATACGTGTGAAACTGCATAGAAATAGCGTGTTGATTGTGGAAAAAAAGATTTTTCCATAGGGCTGCATGAATGAAGTATAGTAGGCTATGCCATGCGTTAAAATAATAATAATAACAATAATACATTCGAGCAAAGTATATTCCAGGCTTCCAAAACAAAATCTAGTTTTAAGGTAAATGATTGGTTAAATGATTTGGGAAAGAACAGCTGATACAGCAGTAAGTTGTACTTTTAAATCAATGCATCTGCAAACACCGTACAGCAAACACATACTGTATGTTCTTGACCCAGACATCTTGTACAAGCCCATTACTTTTAGGATTGATGAGTATTTGATTGTGAGAAAACAGTTTTACCGCGAGTGAGTATTTAATAGAATGAATGAATGCGGGTGATACTTGGTGCGCGTGTGTGCGCGCCCATCTGTCTAAACACACTCAAATTAAACACCAAACAAGTGTATGAGAAGGAAATCAAGTCAGTCGACCTTCGATAAGCAGCTGATTCTGAACAAACTCGTCTTCGAGATGGACGTGTTCTAACGCATTTTTAGTCAATGAAATGTTAACACAACAGTATATATGACATTTAATTTTCTAAATTTTAGGTGAAGCCGAGCTTCCCTTGCAGTCGAGAAGTCACCACTACGAAAGAATGCAATGTATCCAACTAGCGGGATCTAAACAAACTAAGCTCCAGCGAATTACTACAATGCAGAAGTAGTGGGGAATGGCGAAACACAGCAACTCTAGCCTACTCTCAACCAAAATAAAAATAATCGCCGCCCGGTGCAGCAGTGTGAACTGCCCCGTTTTTAGAACGTCTCAGCCCGTCTCGTCGCAAGGAGTTGCGAGTTGCAAGCAGTTGCTTTGCAAATCTTTGGTCTGAACTGGGCTTTAGCATTATAAGCAGTGGCGGTTTTAGGCACGGGCGAAAAACGAGACACACGAGAAGGAAAATGATCCGCATTTTCTATTATCGATAATACCCCCCCCCCCCCCCCCCAACAACAACTCCGCCAGCCGGTAATCTCGCCTCGCCGCCCCCCCGACAACAAATCCGGCACACATTGCTACCTGGTCTGTGGGAAACATTGGTAGTAATAGCTGAAATAGTAGAAGCTGAAATAGTAGTATCTGGAATAGTAGTACTAATAGCTGAATAGAAGTAACTGAAGTAGTAGTAGCTGAAATAGTAGTAATAATAGCGGAAGTAGAAGTAACTGAAGTAATAGTAGCTGAATTTGTATTACTAATGGTATTAGTAATGGTATTCTCTTCAAGAGAATAGCGGAGCCAGTGCGTGATTAGAAGTAGCACAATAGGGCTGGAAAAACCGCCCAATCTGGCAACCCTGTCTGAAAGTCCTTAAAAATGCAGCCCAATCTGGCAACACTGCTGAACATCCTCAAAAAGTAGCCCAATCTGGCAACACTGCTGAACGTCCTCAAAAAGTAGCCTAATCTGGCAACACTGTCTGATCCTCAAAAAGTAGCCAAATCTGGCAACACTGTCTGATCCTCAAAAAGCAGCCCAATCTGGCAACACTGTCTGATCCTCAAAAAGCAGCCCAATCTGGCAACACTGCTGAACATCCCCTTGCTCGCGTAATTCTGTGAAACCAACTGAAAAGGAATCCGTTAAACTGTGATTCTGAATAAAGTATAAATGCTATCGAAATTTCTTTTGGATATTATGGAAGATACAAGTCTGTAAATTTATGACATTTTTTGAACGAAGGTAAATGGTTGAAAATTGATTTAGTTACAATTTTGGTACAAGTGGTAGGGACGCTAAGTCACTAATCAAGAGTTTGCCAGTTCAACTTTGTCCACAGTCAGATATATTTTTGCTCTTTTAGTCAAACTCATTGATGCAATCTGCCTCTTTCATTTTAGTATGATTTAGTACGATAGTATGATAATTATACGACGTAATGACGGGCTGCAACGCCTGGCTGGTGTCAGCTGTCTGCGGCTGGCTGCTGGCAGGCTGACCGACTAGGTCGCGACCATAAAAATGTCGTGACCCTTTTAGCGGCAAATAGGTCGCAACCAACCAGCGGTATGGCTGAATGAGCGACCTGTGGCTGTGGTAGCCAGCCATAGTCACCATGGCTGCTACCAAAGCAGCTGTAGTTGGCTGCTTTCACAACCAAAAGCCTGTTATCAGTCAACATCTCATTGAACAGAATAAATCAGTCAGTATAATAACTTACATACAATAATGTATAGCTTAGATATTGATAGACCCAATAGGCTTTTTTATAATATATATGAATAAATAGGCCTATTGGTCTAACAATATCTAAGCTATATATTATTGTATGTACGTCTTTATTATACTGACGCAGTATATTTATTCTGTTCAATGAGATGTTAACTGATAAAATAGGCTTTTGGTTGTGACCGAAAGCAGCTAGCTACAGCTGCTTTGGTAGCAGCCATGGTGACTATGGTGACTGGGGCTGGCTGCCACAGCCCCAGGTCGCTCATTCAGCCATACCTCTGGTTGGTTGCGACCTATTTGCCGCCAAAAGGGTCACGACACTTATGGTCGCGACCTAGTCGGTCAGCCTGCCAGAGCCAGCAGCCAGCCGCAGACAGCCGACACCAGCCAGGCGTCGCAGCCCGTCATTACGTCGTATAATTATCATACTATCGTACTAAATCATACTAAAAATGTTAAAATGAAAGAGGCAGAGTGAGAGCCAAAATATCTGACTGTGGATAGGGTCGAACCGGCAAACTCTTGATTACTGGTCTAACGTCCTGACCACTTGCACCACTGTGGCATTTCTTCTAACCCTTGTAACATTTATATTAAACTATATTACTCTATAACTAAGAACTTTGTACATAATGTATCATATTAGGCTTAATGACATTTAACAAAACAAATAGGCTATATATAATATATAAAATACATTATTTGAATAAGCTGCAAATTACAACTAATAGATTTTATTGATACTGATAAAGCAACAATTACATCATTTTAAACTGTACTTCAATAGAAAAATATTTAAATAACATTAGCAATACAGCGCTGTAGGCAGTGGCAGAGCCAGAATAATTTTATAGGGGTGGCCAGGCTGGGACCATAATTCACATAGTGGTGGCCACATAAATCTGAAACATGATTGTTTTCATTTAGCATCTAAAGTCGGCTTTACCTGATAGTATTAGGCCTTTTCATACCAATGACATGGTTAACAGGCTGGAAAAACTGTAGGCCTACTAGTTTATTATAACTATTCTAGTAGTCCCAGTCCCCAATCCCATTTTACTAGATCGATGCAGTTAACTTAAACATACCCATCTAGAGGGTACATCTAGAGCAGGGGTTCTCAAAGTTTTGACAGCTGAGGGCCAATTTAGGAACCCAAAATTTGACTGAGCGTCGCCAAAGGAAAAAAAAATTATAAAACAGAAAAAAATCCCATTTGTAATCATTTGAATGACCAGGTTGCATCTCTACAGTTACATGTATTGGTATGCATCCAGTATAAACATTTTAAATAACAAATAGGCAAAACTAGAGAAAACCTTGAGAAACATTTTAACTAACACATAATCCCTGGGGTCCTCTGCCCTATACAGTCGAATTTGGGATATAACAGTCCTGTGTGCATTTCAGAATAAAAACTTATTTAGAACAGAAAAAAAAATTAATCAATAATTATTATTATTTTTTTTTAAACTTACATCTGTATGTCATTGCGGGCGCCAGGAATGTTTCTGCGGGCCGCCATTGGCCCGCGGGCCGCACGAGAACCAATGATCTAGAGAAAATAAATCCATTCTTTTAGTGTCTCATTTCTCCTAGGACAAAATCACTGTAAGCCAAAGAGTCAGAAATAAATGAATTGATGTATTTATTTACCATCTCTAAAGGCTGCCCCACACTACAAGATTTTTTAATCTTAGGCGATTTTTGAGTCGGATGTACACCACACACATAAAGAGAATCTCAGCCGATTTGTTGCTCTCCGATCGTAAATACAAATACATGAGATTCGAACACAAGACGGAACACCACACACTATAATCTTGCTCTGCACGCTGCAGGGCGTGGAGGCTACGTCATCCAGCACAATACAATTGTAGAACTAGAGCAACTCGCGTCAACAGTGAAAATGGATCAGCGTCTTTTGACAGCAGTTGTTTCCCAATAAAGATCAAACCGTTAGTGAATTGCATAGGGGTCGATGTGTAGAAGTGTTCTGAGACACGGCTGCAAACCGGCAACTTTCGAAAAAAGTAGTGACGCCGTATCCAGTGGAATAGACTACATTGACTATAATGGTTTCTAATGTCTTACACGAACGTTTTTATTGCCGTGCCGCTTCCGTGACAGTTCTTGTGGAAATTGCCCTTCACTCAACATTCCGAAAATATCCATCATGTTGGATAACCCCGATTTTGCGATCGGATGCTCTTGGAGTCGATGAGATTATATATTTAAGGGAACGGCAGCTATGCGAAAGTAGCGTTCCGTTTTGTTTTGGGCCCGGTCGTATGGGTGGCCATCGTGGTGGCCGAAGTTTGACCAATGGTGGCCACCACGTGGCTCCGCCACTGGCTGTAGGTAGCTTTCGCCAGAGATCATGGCTTTCTGATACTTAAACTGTCGCAAAAAACGTTACTAACATGCAAATTAACAGCTTAACGGGCGCCCATAGACTTGGAGCGACCATGCCAGCCAGCGACCAAATGCAGCCAGACGAGCGCAAAAAGAGGCCCGTTCACGATTGAAATTTGTATTTGTGAAAGTGAATATGACATTCGGGCAATTCAAACATGGCCTGTTCTCGCCCTACGGGCAAGTGCTTTTGAAACATTAATGTCAACCCTTGAGTTACGACGTATGAAGTAGTTGAGTCAGAGAACTTGACTTTCATGTTTTAAAAAAAGTGGAAAAAGCGTAATAGTTTAAAAAGTTACAAGTTGAAAAAAAAAGAAATCCTAGCCTTCATGTCGTTAAATTGGTGAAGAATAAGAATAATAACGATTTCAATATCTAGAGCCAACTTAAGAACAATAGTTGAGCACTCACCTAGTAAAGCGTGCCTTGTCTTCACAGTTCGCCATCTTGGAGGTGATGGCGGAGACCTCGTGGAAAAACGGACATTTAGAAAAGTGTTAAAACGGATTAACGGCGGCAAACTTGAAGAAAAACGGTATGCTTTGAAAAACACATGTAAGTTAGCAAGATAGGCACTTCGCAAAACATATGCCCATCAGCCAGACGATGGATATAAACTTGAAAAATACAAATAGGCCTACTATATAAAGACGCTAAATGCTTACAGGTGCATCACGTCGTCTTCTCCTTCTGCTTCTTTGACTTCGGTCAAATTAGTCGATGAACGTCGACAGTGACGTAAAACGTCAGAAACCCGAGCTGCCACACGAAGAAACCCGAGCTGCCACACGAAGAAACCCGAGCTGCCACAACAACAAAGGGTGCCGTTGCCACACCACAAACAAACCAAATTGAACTTCGTAATTTTTAAAATATATATTATATATATATTTTTATTAATTTAATTAATTAATCCCGAAATTTTAATTAATTTCGGGAGCTGTATTTTTTTGTTGTAAGCGTATCCTTATGTGTTATTTTTGTATCGTTATTTGCACTATTTCACTCATGTATCTCATCGGAAGTCGATACAATAAAACACATTCAACTGACATGATTTTTCTGGTATCTTCATATCAATAATCCCCAACCAGTACTTTAGTTGGGCTGACTTTATTTATCCATTCCATTTAACAGATTAACAATAGATTCTGCTCTGGCCATATATTCATTCATGTTCATGACAGCAGTGCTCCCTAAAGGAGTGGAGGGCGCAGTAGCCCTACTGCCGCGCCCCCTGAAGGATAGGAAGGTTCATGGCTTCAAATTCAGCATCGTACTTTGGAAAACATGACCAAATTACTTTATTGGGCAAAAAGTAAAGCATTCAGATCCAAAAATCTGTAAAACACCAAATATAATGTTGTATCCCATTGCTGAAATAAAGTAACAGCACACCTTAGTCTAGAAGTGTCAGCTCTCCTCATAGCTTAGTTAATACCAAAAAAGACATTTACAATGCAAATAAAACACCTATAGTAATACAAAAGTTAATATTGAGAAGTAGAAGGAGTTTTTCCATCATATAAAAGTCCTTCCTGGAAGGAAAATGTAGAGGACACACACACACACACACACACACACACACACACACACACACACACACACACACACACACACACACACACACACACACACACACACACACACACACACACACACACACACACAGGCACAGAAGGCAGACATCTTGTTTTCCCCCATTATTTTTCCATCTTTAGTCCAAAGATTCACAAGCTTGAGCTCCAGTGGCTCCATCTTGACCCCACTGATGAAGGTCAAAGGTCACAGCCCCGGTTCATACTAGACGTGGGTGGACCCATGTGGGGGAGCATGGGCCAGGAACATGGCGTCGCTGTGGTTGGTGGAAAAGCTGGTGTGGTAGCTGGGGCTGCCCCAGCTGCTCCTGCTGCCCGTGCTGCCGTCCCTGCTGCCCCGCGCCAAGGGTTGGGGGACCCCCGGGGGGACCGAGGGCCGGGCAGGGGTCAGCCTCTGGGCCTGGCAAAGCTTCTGGATCAGGAACCGCTTGTCTCGCCCCTCCTGGTCGACCAGAGACAGACGAAGGGTTAACGTTCTCCTAAGATCATCTATTTGGCAATCAACCTTCAATTTAATGGTAAACGGACTGCATCGCTACAGCGCTGTTCTAACCAGTGGCCACTCAAAGCGCCGTAAAATATTGCCTCACATTCACCCATTCATGCACACATTCACCCACCAACGGCAGAGTCAACCATGCAGGGCGACAGCCAGCTCGTCAGGAGCAGTCAGGGTGAGGCGTCTCGCTCAGGGACACCTCGACACCCAGCAAAGAGGAGCCGGGGATCGACCTAGCAACCTTCTGGTTACCAGCCAATGCGCTCCACCTCCTGAGCCACATGGCGCCACTATTTAATTAAATAGGTCAAACAGGTATATGTAAACAGAGATGATAGTTATTGTGCTACGTACCATGACCAGCTGCTCCCGGAGCTGGTTGATGACTCTCTTGTGAGCTCCGGCCAAGGCAATGACATAGAACATGGCCACACTGAATAGAAGGAGAGATACAGGAAAAACATCAGTTGATTTAATAACCAAAGACTTACTTAACTGCTCCAATCATTACATTTATATTCAGGGTGTTTAGCAGACGCTTTTATCCAAAGCGTTTCACAATAAATACATTTGTCAGAAGAAAGAGAAACAACAATATGTCGCTGTTGGTACAGTTAGGATTTTCATAGAACCAAGTGCTAAGCACTAACAATCACTAGGTTAAGTATGTACATTAAGTGCCAGGACGTACAACATACAATAAATGTGTAAGAGGGGTGTGAGGGGTTAAGGGGGGAAGGCTATGCAGAGTCCGGGTGAACTCTGAACAGGTGAGTCTTGAGTCTTTTGCGGAAGCTGGTGAGCAATTCAATTGACTCATGGTTCCTAGGTCATGGCTCATGGCCCAAGGCTCAGGAGCTGTGAACGGGAACAGCGACACGCACCACGTGATGACGAAGAGAGAGACGGCGACGGCCTCGGAGGCGAGGCCGAAGAGCACAGAGCGCAGGACCTCGTTGGGCAGCAGGGAGATGGTCCGCGGCAGAACCTCCCAGGACACGGTGTAGTTCACGAACGGACCGCAGGCCTGGGAGCAGCTGATCCTGAGGACACGGGGAGTCAGTACATCTCAACACAGGGTAACACCGCGTTCACACTGTACACATCCGTCGACGGATCTCATTGACTTTGCATGGGGCGCTCTCGAAATGCATTGTGGGTCCGTCCGTTCGGTTGGCTCCGTTGCCTGAGTCAAAAAGTTGCGAAAAATTTTCAACTTTTCAGGCAGCGACGGATCCGTCGGCCAATCGGATCGTGTTACCCATACGTCAGACACGCCCTCCGTCATCCATCAACGGACGTGTACAGTGTTGACGCGGTGTAAGGAGTAGCGGTGTAAGGAATATGGAGAAAGGACAAGACATGCAACGAAAAATGCATTCAATTCTGAGCTATATCTGGGAGAAACATGATGTTGCTAAATGAAAAATGGATGTGATCTGAGAATCCTTAATATCATTGAAATTAAGTCGAATCTAATTATTTCAGCCTCGTACTATCAAAAATAATATACCCCTTATGGGCCAGCACATTTCCTTATATATTTCCTATTCTTGATATATTTTGCGTTTCACTTTTCTAATTTCCGACTGAAACAAAAATCTTCAAGATGCTTTACCACAAAAGCTTAAAGTTTTAATAGCTTTGTTTATCTCTTGCACTTCCTTGAAAAATGCACAGCAAATTGTTCTAGGTTCGAAAGGAAGCTTCAGATACAACAGGGTTTGGGGACCATTCATGAGTCATCCTGAGAGAACTGAAGAGACAGTAAATAGTAGCATTGTGTAGCATCTTATCTTAGCAATCTTTGTTTTGTACGGTGGATGGGTTAACCTAGCGATTGTTAGTGCTTGGCACTTGGTTCTATGAACATCCTTACTCTACCGACAGAGATATATTGTCGCTTCTTTTTCTTCTAGCAAATGTACTTATTGTAAGTCACTCTGGATAAAAGCGTCGGCTAAACGCCCTGAATGCAACCCTAAATGTAAGAGACAACTAGGAACCCGTCTAAAATGAAAGGCTTTGAGAACACGGACGGGACAGAGAGGTCATGACTCACTGGGCGACGCCGACCATGACGGGCAGACAGGCTAAAACCAGGCCGATCAGGAGAACCACCAGGAAGAAGAAGTTGGAGCTGGACGCCCGGAACGGACGGGTGGCCGGGCGGCAGTTGTTGACCAGGGACACCTAGCGGGGAGGAGGGAGCATTAGCCTCATGACGAGGGGGGGTCTGGTCTTAGAGACATCATACCCTACTCATTATATTGGCATCAATTATCACAAATGTAAAAAAGTATACACTTGGTGGTTTGTTCTTATCATGAGGTAACTGTAGTGCCTTAGTGACTACTTGCCGTGTCATGAGTTGCATCTATTTTACAGCTATTTAATTATTTCTAATGATCCATAAAGGTAAAGTAAATACATTAAAGGGGTGATATTATGCCAGGTGTGAGTGTTATTAGCCGTTACAAGCCATTGGAAAATCTGCCTTTTCCTGTGTTTTAGTGACATCACAAGTGAGCGTGTCCACCTAGATGTATGATGGTTACAGGAAAAGACAGATTTTCAAACGGTTTGTAACAGCTTATCACGCTCACACCTGGTGGCATAATATCACCCCTTTAATAAGTCCCGTCGGACTCCAACCATAGCCTTACCTTCTTGATGTAGAAGATGAAGAAGTACTTAATGGTGCAGATGGCGGGCAGCAGGGGGCAGTAGAAGGTGCCAATCCAGCAGATGGTCTGGCCGTAGACGATCTCCAGGACGTTCTGCGGGATGGCGAACTCCTGCTGGCCCCACCACTTCACCAGGCCGCAGCCACAGTAGTTCACGATCAGCCTGGGGGAGAGGAGGCGGGTTACAGAGGAACGAGTGCTGTGTGGTGTTTGGTTCTTAATTGCACTGTACCTTGTTACTCTTTTTATCTTCTTATTAGTGCTGTCAAACGATTCAAATATTTAATGTTTAAATGTTTAACTGACAGCACTACTTCTTATACTATATATATATTATTTTTTTTGCATTGTTATACAAAAATCGCATTGCCAGCTATGACTGCTTTGCCTGATATGTTGGGCATTTGACTAATAAAAGAACTTGAACTAAAATAACTTAACGTTAACATCGACGCAAACTAAACATCGGCTTGGATGGATCTAGAAAAACTTGAAGATAAAAAGGTAAAAAATGTAATAACAAGTCCGAACCTAATGGTAAATAGACTGCATTTATACATCACTTTTCTAACCATTGGCCACTCAAAGCGCTTTACAATATCGCCTCACATTCACCCATCCATTCACAGACCGACGGCGGAGTCAGCCACGCAAGGCAACGGCCAGCTCTTCAGGAGCAGTCAGGGTGAGGCGTCTGGCTCAGGGACACCTCGACACTCAGCTAGGAGGAGCCGGGGATCGAACTAGCAACCTTCAGGTTACCAGCCAACCTGCTATACCTCCTGAGCCACACACCGCCCCAATCTGTTACACACACAAACTCAATGCGCTGCTGTTTACCTAATGGAGTCCTTAATGGTTCACTTTGAGGATTAGACACCTGGTTGGACTTTTATGTTGAACATTAAGAGAACTTACTTCCTGGGAAACTCCACGAAGATGGTGACAGCAGCAATGATGATGAAGTCGAACACAGTGAGTTTGTACATCTCCTGGCCCACTCTCGTCTCCCAGCACTGGAAAAGAGAGAGACTCTGAGAACGGACCGACAACGTTTTTGAGTCATGACCCTAACTATAAACTCTCTGATTTAGAGTTTTCAGTTGACAGTTATCTTTGGATACGGTTTACTTAAGCAACATAATATTTGTAACATGAGTGGTTCAACATGCAGCATGCAATAATGCAATAATGCAAACATATATATATTTTGAATTACATGTATGTTAAGAATAGAAAAAGTGCAACTGTGTATTTGGAAGGTTCAAACCAACCCACTGTAGACATGCATCAAAGAGCGAATATTTTAGTTATCTTTAGTTATCTTATCTTAACCCTGGTGGGGGGGCGTGGTTCGCCCTTCTCTTTACTGCGTGAGGCCAGAGGAAGCACTCACCGAGTAGAGCAGGTGGTTGTAGCCGCACACACATGGGCCATCCTTACAGCGCGTAATCTGAGACCACAGGGAGAAGAGCAGCACTCCGATGCTGGTCAGACGCATAAACACACACCTGGAGAGGAGACAAAGACCAGACAGAAGACGAGGAGGAGACCAGGTTTAGGTCTGTTCTGTTCTTTGCACTATTCTCTTTGCTGCTGTAACCCTGCACATTTCCCCACTGTGGGACTGATAAAGGATTATCTTATCTTATCTTATCTTATCTTGAGTTCATGTTGTCGTTCACTACGGGACCAGGGGAGTTTCAGTGTGTCGTTGATGTGGTAGAGATAGGATGTTCATATCTGTTAGACTAATCTAGAGTTTTTATTTTGCTTTCAATCCCTCTTTCAGAGCAGTTGGCAACCGTTTCCTGTGTAGAGTGTGTGTGGCACTGGTTCCACTTCCTGTCCACCAACAGAGCTAAAAGCTCTAAGAGCTAAAAGCTGTGTAGGTGGACGATGTGTGTCAGTGTCTGTCTGATCATGTGAACGTTTCTGTTTCTGATTGAATCGATGCGTGTTTGTTTGTGTTGTTACTAAATTAGCAGTAGTCTACACATTTTGGATTCACTTTCCCTTTCTTATTCATTATTCTTTCTGTTTTAGTGTGTTGCAGTGGGACCCCCCCCCCTCTGAAGGAGGAATCCCCCAATCTGAAGGAGGGAAGATTTCTTCCTTTCGAATTAAGGGAGTTTTTTCTTGCCCTCTGGGGGGCTAGGGTCTGGGGTCAGGGCGGTGTCATAAATATACGGCCTGTTGAGCCCTTTGAGACTGTAATGTGACTGCTGTGATTAAGGGCTACACAAATAACATTGAATTGAATTGGATTGAAAAGATGTGTCTTGTATGTGAATACTCTGTTTATCCATGGAGTTGTGTGGATGAGGGTCTCACGGTACACAGTGAGTCGACCTACCTCATCAGGGTGAAGCGGATCTCAAAGGCAGGGGAGTAGTCCTCGAAGTTGATGATGAGGGAGAAGAGCAGCGGGGTGATGAAGTTGGCCAGGGTGATGACGATGGAGGGCAGGTACTCATAGATGAGGTCCACCAGGAAGTTCTCCTGCAGGACGGCCCAACAGAACAGCTGTCAAAGAAACCCTCCCCCTTCAACAAAACCTTTGAAAAATGCTTTGGACATTAACTATCATATTCTTCAATGTAATAAAGTAAATTATTACTCATAAAATGTGTTTCCCTTCTTTCTTCGGACAATTGTACTTAATGTAAGTCGCTTTGGATAAAAGCGTCTGCTAAATTTAAAACTATAAAATGTAAATGTATGTATGAGTAAATTTGTAACATGTTTTTGTTAAATGTTTTAATATTTGAATCTTTAAAATAATGTATTAGTATAAATCAAAGATATGAACCATGCAACGCATGCTTTGATGGCTACACTGCCATCCAGTCTCCCCCTCCCACTATTGTATGTTGTACGTCACGGCACTTAATGTACGTGCTGACTGTACGTTGTATTTATTAAAGATTTATTTTTTGCATTTTTATTATAGAGAGAGACAGAGCAGAAAGTGTGGAAGACAGAGGGGAAGACATGCAGTAAATGACCCAGGCCGGATTCGATCCTGCGATTAGGACTTTGCCTAATATATGATATGCGCCTCAGCCCAGTGCGCCACCCGGGAGCCCCACGTTGTATTTATTCATAGTACTTAATTGTGAAGCATCTGCATTAGCTAGCTATCACTGCTGTTTACGGGGAATGGGTTAGTTTATAGATTATTTGTACTTGCACTTCGTTCTATGAACATCCTTACTGTACCGACAGTGATATATTGTTGTTTCTCTTCTTATGACTAATGGACTTATTGTAAGTCGCTTTGGATAAAAGCGTCTGCTAAATGCCCTAAATGTAAATGTAAATGTACATTGTTCCATGACCCAGATGCCTCTGGTGGTTCTTCTGAGTACCTTCTGGGCCTTCTGGGAGAAGATGGTGGCCCGGTAGATGCTGTAGAAGCAGGCTGCCAGGACGCCGATGACGAAGATGTTGAGGATCAGCCGAATGGCGTAGATCCGACACTTCTCCTTACGGCTTCGGTCGGCGATCTTCTGCTTGATCCTCTCCTCCTCCAGATCCGTCTGGAACACAAAGAGAGAAAATAAAACATCAGCCAGTAGTGAACTGACCTGGAGCCAGTAGTAGACGGACCTGGAGCCAGTAGTGAACTTAACTGGAGCCAGTAGTGAACTGACCTGGAGCCAGTAGTAGACTGACCTGGAGCCAGAATGAACTGACCTTCAGCTGACCTGGAGCCAGTAGTGAACTGACCTTGAGCTCGTACAGCAGGCTGCTCCTCTTGAGTCGCGCTGCATTCTCGTCGGTGATGCAGAAGTCCCAGCCGGCGAAGATCTTGTTGCAGAAGCTCTGGAAGCGATCCTCGTCCTGGATGAGATTCCTCTTGAAGCCGGTGGCTGACCTGGATGAGGAGAGCGACCACGTCGGGCAGGGCGGATACACCAACGAAGGAGTACATTAAACACTTTGTTACTTCATTACCTTTTAACGATCCACACGAGGCTGAGGCAGAGGTAGGCCACCGTCACCAGGAGGTAGGCCAGGGGCAGGTTGTAGGTCAACCGTGGGAAGCGAATGGTGTGCACCTTGTAGTAGCCGTAAAACAGATAGGTCTGCTCCAAGAAGCCCTGCAGGTCACGAGAGAGCCAGACACATGAAGTAATCAAATTTACATTTAGGTAATTTAGCAGATGCTTGTATCCAGAGTGATTCACAATAAGTCCATTTGTCAGAAGAAGGAGAAACAACAACATATCTCTGTGGGTACAGTAAGGATGTTCAGAACCAAGTGCCAAGCACTAACAATCACTAGGTTAACCCCTTCCCAGTATACGACACAGATAGCTAGGATAAGATGCTACACGATGCTTAGTACTATGTTTAAGTGCAAGGACGTAAAACATACAATAAGTGCGTAAGAGGGGTGTGGGGAGGTGGGCGGGGTCCAGCCATCCCTTCATGGTGGATGTTACACAATCAAAACGTAACAGAGTAGTGTGAGTGTTTACCCCGCCTGAGAGCAGGTCTGTGATGTGCTCGTGGAAGATGACGAGGCCTCGTCGTGCACTGTTGGGATACACACTGCATGCACTGCCTGTCAGCCAATCACAAGACAACACAACTGAACAATAAGTTACCTCCTCACAAGCCTGGCTCGTGAATGATAAGCTATGTAGCCGCACATAGAATGTCATTGTTATTACAAGCTCATTATTGTGCTTGGAAATTGTAAGAACACAATTGTTTTCCATCATTCACAATTCAGTTATGTTAAATAATAAATGGCCACTCAAAGCGCTGTACAATACTGCCTCACATTCACCCATTCATGCACACATTCACACACCAACGGCGGTGTGAATGAGGCGTCTTGCTCAGTGACACCTCGACACTCCGCTAGGAGGAGCCGGGGATCGAACTAGCAACCTTCTGGTTACCAACCGGGAACGTCACCCGCTCTACCTCCTCAGCCATGTGCCGCCCCATTTAACAGCTGAATTTATTTATCAAGCTTTAAAACACTTTTTTTCAACCGCATTATCGGTTTAGAGTCAAGTCTGAGAGTGTGTAAAAACAGAATGTCTTCTGACCGTCCGCCTGGTTGTAGGTGATGTTGCCCGCCGCGTGTGGGGCGATGATGATGGGCAGCATGACAAAGCTGAACATCAACAGGAAGATGACCAAGTTGAGCAGAACCAGGAAGCGCAGAAAGGAGAAGTAGGAGAGGATCCCCGTTCCAAACATTCCTTATGAACGGGAATGAGAGAGAGAGACAGAGAGAAACGGAGACAGAGAGAAAGAGAAAGAGAAAGAGAAAGAGAAAGAGAAAGAGAAAGAGAAAGAGAAAGAGATATTATTGAAGATGAGTAAAGCTTAATACATTTACATTTAGGGCATTCATCAGACGCTTTTATCCAAAGTGTGATGTGGGATTATTATTATTATTTGATGATTGGTCACAGAACAATCGCTGTTAACTACAGTTCTCGGTCCAATCGATAGCAGTCATCCCCCTCCAAGCCCCCTGTCTCACCCTCTATGAGGTGGATGTCTCCCCTCCCAGTAGCCTGTCTCACCCTCTATGAGGTGGATGTCTCCACTCCCAGCCCCCTAGCTCACCCTCTATGAGGTGGATGTCGCCTCTCCACACCCTCTATGAGGTGGATGTCTCCCCTCCACACCCTGTCTCACCCTCTATGAGGCCTGTCTCCCCTCTCAGTAGCCTGTCTCACCCTCTATGAGGTGGATATCTCCACTCCACAGCCTGTCTCACCCTCTATGAGGTGGATGTCTCCCCTTCACACCCTGTCTCACCCTCTATGAGGCCTGTCTCCCCTCTCAGTAGCCTGTCTCACCCTCTATGAGGTGGATGTCGCCCCTCCACACCCTCTATGAGGTGGATGTCTCCACTCCACAGCCTGTCTCACCCTCTATGAGGTGGATGTCTCCCCTCCACAGCACCAGGGAGCTCAGCCTCTCCTGGAGGTCCGCCCTCAGCCTCTTCAGCGACCGGTGGAGGCTCCGCCTCCGCTGCCTCCAGCTGCTCAGCTCCCGGTCCTGCTCCATACGCTGCTCTCTGCACACACACACACACACACACACACACACACACACACACACACACACACACACACACACACACACACACACACACACACACACACACACACACACACACACACACACACACACACACACACACACACGGGGGTGAGAATGGAAAAATGTTCACCTTGTTCAAAAATGTTCAAGTTGACCATCAGTTGATTTACTTTATTTAAACTTGATCAGTCTAATTTCTACTATATAACATGCGCCGTCAGACAAATAGTGTGTATTTTATACTGTATTTTCATACTGTATTAAAACCAAGGGGTTCCATGCAGAATTGTAAGTAAAATACTTGAATCCACTCTGTCACTAATTTTAGTGGCACCACTTCACCAATGCTAGTTTAGTGGCATTTCGATTATTTTAAATTATTCTTGTGAATGGACTGCATTTATATAGCATTTACAATATTTCCTAACATTCACGCATTCATACACACATTGACGGCTGTGTCAATCACGCAGGGCGACAGCCAGCTGGTCAGGAGCAGTCAGGGTGAGGCATCTCACTCAGGGACACATCGACACTCAGCTAGGAGGAGCCGGGGATCGAACTAGCAACCTTCCCGTTACCAGCCGACCCGCTCTACCTCCTGAGCCACATGCCATCAAGGATCAGATGTCGGCCTAGCAATAATTCATTTAAGGACGCAGTGATGTCATGATAACATCATGTTTTCCAATGTTCTGAATATAACTCTCAGTTCCAACATAGCGTCCAGGGGGTCCTACCTGTCTCTGCGTTTCTCCGACATGGTCCTGGGCAGCTCTCGGACCGGTCTCTCCAGGGTCTTGGTCTTCTCCTCTTGGTGGGCCACCGTGGTGCCACCCCACCTCCCGCTGCCCGCAGACCCCATGCGGTTCCTGGAGCTGGTCCTGCGCTTGGAGCCCCCATTGGTTGGCTTCCGGCGGTACAACAGGGACTGGTAGCTGGGCAGCTGGTCCAGCAGAGGGTTACTGGGCCTGCTGTGGTCCGTGTAGAACACTGAACGGAGAACAGTTCAATTCAATTATATTGTATTGTATTTGTATAAATGGTAAGTGGTGAATGGACTGCATTTATATAGAGCTTTTCTAATCAGTGGCCACTCAAAGTGCTTCACAATATCGCCTCACATTCACCCATTCATGCACACCTTCACACACTGACGGCGTCAGCCACGCAGGGCGACAGCCAGCTCGTCAGGAGCAGTCAGGGTGAGGCATCTCGCTCAGGGACACCTCGACACTCAGCTAGGGGGAGCCGGGGATCGAACTAGTGACCTTCCGGTTCACAGTCAACCCGCTCTACCTCCTGAGCCACATGCCGCCTTGTATAGCCCTTAATCACAGGTACAGTATGACCCCCCCTGACCCTAGCCCCCCCAGAGGGCAAGAGAGAACTCCCTTAATTAGCAAGGAAGAAATCTGGAGAAGGAACGCAGAGTGGGGGATCCACTCATCCAGAGATGATCAGTGCAATGGGGGCCATAGTGGACATACATACATACATACATATGGGCAAAACCTTTTCAATTTCAAACATGGAAATTGATTATTTAAGTAAGTATAAGTCCTTGCTTTTACAAAACATCATGGTGATAATCACACCCTTAGGAAAAGAGCATTACCACCACCTGAGAAGACATGTCTGATTAGTCAGAGCAGGAGAAGACACTCCCTGATGTGGACATGTTGCCCCACTCAGATGTTCAGAAGATCCAGGTAATGTTTAGAACATCGTGACGGTTCGAATTCTTATATCAGCATCACGGTCTCGTCCCGTCTGGTTAATCATTCCCATCGTCTGTACATAAACCTGCCTTTCATTTCCTCCATGAAGAGTTAGTCACACATGAACCCATCTGGGCCGACCGAGCAGCAACAGGTTCTCCTGGAAATACATCCTGCACCGCGTTATACCCTTTACTAGTATTTTAACCCTTTACTTGTACTTAAACTAGTACTTTAACAACATACAGGTAATCAGTGGAAACATTGCGTACTTTACGCAGAACCCAGACATGCGTTCCGCTCCAGAGAGCAGAACGAGAACCGCTCCTGACGTTCATCAATCATACGAAACTGATACTAGTGTCGTGTTTATGGTTTACCCGAGTCGTTGTCCATGGTCGACCCTCCACATGGAGAACCAGTAGGACTAACCAGCGGGGGGGCTTCGGTCTGCGACCGTCGGTCCGCAAAACAACAACGATACTCGTCTGCTCGTCCACTTCCTGTATCTGCTGATGGGATGTCCCGCTGACGGCCGCTGGAGGGGGTGCGTGGGTGTGTGTGTGTGCGTGTGTGTGCGTGTGTGTGTTGTGACTTGTGAATTTTGTACAATTAATTAAAATATAAAAATAAATAAAATAGAAAGAATAAAATATAATATTTAAATAATAATAATAATAATAATAATATAATAATAATAATCAAATTCAAATAAATCATTTTAAAATAGCATTTTCTTTCCATTTTGACATTTCTAAAACATCAACTGAACCCACTTTGATACTAAAGCGTGTAAATCACAATCACATGCTTAGTTATACTAATATTATGTTCTGATCTGACCTGTTATGTTCTTCACTGTAGTAAACATGTTTATTGGCCTTGATATATTTATCCAAGTCTTTCACACAATAAACACACATTGTCCACATTGTCATATCGCCAACAATAGCACTGCGCAGTAGCCTATTTAGTGAGTGAGCCATTTCTCATAAGGCTTCATCGGAGGGTCGTTGGACCTTCACCTTGCTGATAAGAATATACTCCACTTGCTTCCTTGTAGGACCATGTAGGTCCTTGTAGGTCTCTCTCTCTCTCTCTCTCTCTCTCTCTCTCTCTCTCTCTCTCTCTCTCTCTCTCTCTCTCTCTCTCTCTCTCTCTCTCTCTCTCTGCTGCTCGGACTTGAAAAGGAATATCTGAAACTCGTAAATACTGTCTTCGTCAATGATCACAGTAATTTCAGATCTTCAGATTTCATGGATGACAGATCATCAATACTAACTACAAGCTGCGTGAGAAGCATCTCTCTCTCCTGGACCTGCTCATGGAAAGATAGATCCACTTGTCATCAGATTGTGTTCCTCTCTCGTTCCCTGGGAGGTAACCCATCCACGCGGCGCTCAGAGGATGAATTAATTATGACCTGTAAGAATGGGCGCAGAGCATTGGGTTTCACAGGTTATCTATCACAATAGATCCGTGCTCCGGGATAGACAGTCCTCACTAAACCCTGACGCTGCGTGGCTCTGCCGTGGTTTAAATTATTAGAGCTATCTCATGACTGGACATGACCGTGAAGACTACAGCTATTCAGCTTCCATGATCCTATTCTCTGCCTGGCCGTAATTATATTACGTTCTGCTTAGAGCAACAAACTTCTACTGTAGTGTGGATGGTTGGAGAGGAGCTGGAGATAACTGAGGTGAAGTAGCTTCCAGATCCAGATCTACAGAGGAACACTTCAGAAGACAGAGGAGCGACACGGCTGCAGCCAGGACAGACATCATGAGCCACTACAGCGATGGGTCCTTCTACAACCCGGCCTACCACGACAGCGAGACCCTGGAGCTGGACAGAAGGTAGGCGGACATCTTCTGACTGACGACTGTTGAGGGACTGAGGGTAATGAGGCAGGAGTAGGTACATTAATGGTCTGTGTTGTGGTCTCACCTGCGGGCTGAGAGATTGAATTGAAACAGTTGATTTGAAATAGTTGAATTCAAACAGTTGAATTCAAACTGTTGAATGGAAACAGTTGAATTCAAACTGTTTGAATTCAACCATTTAAATTCAACAGTTTGAATTAAACAATTTGAATTTCACATAGTTGAATTCAAACTGTTGAATTGAAATGGTTGAATTGAATTGAAACAGTTGAATTGAAACAGTTGGATGGAAGCAGTTGAATTGAGACATTTGAATTGCAAGTAACAAAATTGGGGAAAAACAACAAAGAATGATTTTAGCAGAAATCAAATCGTTTATTGTTTTTAATCATTATCTAAAAGAGAATTCTCAGGAAAAACAAAATATAATTTCCCAAAAGTCATCAAAACAACAGTTCTCACCATTCACAGTTGTTAATATCAGACAATATCTCAGTCTTATCATAAGACATTTGTTGACACACTTTAAGTAGGGGCCTTTCTCCTACCTAAAACGTAGATAGATAACAAATGTATAAATCCCCCGGAGGGGAAATTCCTTTGTTACAACAGCCCAGCAGCCGTGGAAAACACAGGATAAGATACAATACAATAAAAATACAAAGTATTAATGAAAACAAAAATGGACACTAAAGTAAATGCTAAAGCAAAGACAAACAGAACAAACACAGCAAACAGAACAGACGGTATAAACATTCTGAATTATAAATTATAAGTGTAAAGGCTAAAGTGTAAATTGTATATTATAAAACGGGTGGCTAACTGTTGTATAATGAGTGTATACACACAGCTATGATGCCCATTCAGTTTACGGAGTTCCGTATCACTCCGCGCCTAACTTGAACTGTTGTTTATTTATATATAAAAGCAATAGCATAGTTCACTGAAACAGTGTGTTGCATAGCAACCGCCGTGCACTTTGCAGGCAGGCAGGAGGGACTACATTTTTGTATGAATTTGTTAAAAAAAAGTGTCTATGACTTTCATTTCGCCATACTTACGTAACCGTTTTAGATCACTTCAGTCAGTGAAATGTGCTCATTATATGTGCTCCGCATATAAGAGCACATTCCACAGCCTGTTGTGATCTATTGCTTAATTTTAAAGTACCAGTACTTCACTGTATATTAAAGTGTATAAATGCAAATGTCATTGTAAACAAGGAGAAGTGGCCCAGTGATCAGGTATATACTGTGTATATATATATATATATATATATATATATATTGATTATGATGATGAGTGGAACCCCACCCCACAGACCCTCCAGGAAGCCCCGACACAGCAACCCCTACGCCCTGGACCAGCCCCCCCCCTGGCAGGCCGCGAGGGCCTCAGCGGTCTCCACGGTGACGGGCCCCATGGCCCACGCGGACCCCGGCTCCAGGACTGACCTCTGGGAGGGCCGGGTGGAGCAGGGCCCAAGGGCCCTGGGAGCCCTTCCCCTGGGGCCCCGGGCGTCACACCACCAGGACCCCCCATGGCAGCAATTGCCCCGTAAGAAGGAACCTTCGCTCCTCACCGCTGTGGAGTTATTATCAGCTGCTTTCATCCTCAACCTGGGGCGGCATGTGGCTCAGGAGGTACAGCGGGTTGGCTGGTAACCTGAAGGTCGCTAGTTCGATCCCCGGCTCCTCCTAGCTGAGTGTCGAGGTGTCCCTGAGTGAGACGCCTCACCCTCACTGCTCCTGACGAGCTGGCTGTCGCCCTGCGTGGCTGACTCCGTCGTCGGTGTGTGAATGTGTGCATGAATGGGTGAATGTGAGGCAATATTGTAAAGCATTTTGAGTGGCCACTGGTTAGAAAAGCACTGTATGAATGCAGTCCAGTCCATTTAAACCACCAGTAGTCAAGGAGCAAGTATCGGGTTATAGACTGCTTACCAGACACACATCGAACCTGGTTCCTTTTAGCTGGGAGTCGAACACCCTAGCCATTATCTTTTGTTTAACAATGGCCATGAGGCCAGGATGCAAACTGTATGTAAAAGGTGTTCCTTTATGCAGCAGTAGTCATGGCCCTGAGTGTCACTACGTAACATTTGTGTTGACGTGTACACATGAACAAAGCATATCTCCTCCCCCCCGCTCCAGACTACAGCTCGGTCCAGATCGATAGGTCCTTCCACGATACCGCCGGTCGGTCCCAGTTCACATCCACCTTCTCAGGTACTGCTCTAAGCTTTTATGTTTGGCTGCTCTTCAACCATCACACTGTCTGTCTTTCTTTCTTTTTGTGGTCTGTGTCTGAAGTGTTGCTATGACAGAAGTGCAAACACACACCCACACACACACACAGACGCACACACATAGACACACACACACACACACACGCCATCATCATCTGTTGTAAAAAAAAATATATTATACACATTATAATTGGTTACATAAATGTAACCTTAGACTTTGGGTTATAAAAGATAGTTTGGTTTAAAGGAGCAATTTGATTTGTAAACTTCAATACATGCTTAAGTAAAGGGGTCATCAAGGAAATACTTTCCTTTTCAAACAGAAATGTTTTAGTGGTACAAGAAAGATGGACATAATAAACATAACAACATAACAAAATAACAAAACCATTATTAGTTTACTAGTGAATCTTATCGCTGAAGTGACTAACATCTTAATGTCATGTGAGATTAAGAAAATACTACTTGAGTTAAGGGTTCCTCAGGCCTGTGTAACTATCTTTAAGTTAATGGTTCCTTAGCACTTTGTATCTTTAAGTTAAGGGTTCCTTGGGCCTCTGTAACTATCTTTAAGTTAATGGTTCCTATCTTTAAGTTAATGGTTCCTTGGGCCTGTGTAACTATTTTTAAGTTAATGGTTCCTTAGGACTTTGTATCTTTAATTTAAGGGTTCCTTGGGCCTGTGTTACTATCTTTGGGCCCTAGTTAGACGGTCTAAAACGCAGACGTCAAGGCGCAAAGTCAAAGTACTTTGTGGGCAGTTCTACAGCGCTGTTGCTATTGTGACGGTGGGATGAATGAGCTATGCGCCCGGCGCAAATCTAAAATGGGTTGGGCTGAAACCTGTAGGTGTGTTTTGGGCGTAACGTGCAATAAACCAATGAGAGTTCCACCTGCCATCCCCTTTAAGACCCAGCGCATTTGACTTGGTGAGGTGATAGTTTGACA
This sequence comes from Micromesistius poutassou, assembly GCF_964030765.1. Taxonomy (NCBI): domain Eukaryota; kingdom Metazoa; phylum Chordata; class Actinopteri; order Gadiformes; family Gadidae; genus Micromesistius; species Micromesistius poutassou. Next base: position 2,690,628 of record NC_140273.1, on the reverse strand, counting down.
GCGCGTTTGCAGTCTCCGCTGAGATAAATGCATGACCACATGAATTTCAAACTTCAAATGGCTCAGTTTATGGCCAAATAATAGGCATAATTCACACATGGAATAGCGTTTTCTTCTCCAACTTCAGAAACACTGATTCATCATGTAAATTGCTGCAAAGACAACTTAAAACATATATGATATGCGGACGTGGTCCTCGATGGCCGCAACTGTGGGTCTATTTAATGATATGCGGCAATACATTAACAAACATTGTTTGTTACCAGTATTGTATAGATTATCGTTATCGACTTGTGTTCATAATATGCATGTGTCCCCCCATTAATATACATCGCCATGGACTGTATTATGCGTTATGTGTTTAGTTTGCGTGTGTTTAAACAGATGGGTGCACACACACACACGCGCACCAAGCATCACCCGCATTCATTCATTCTTTTAAACACTTGCGGTAAAACTATGTTTTCTCACGATCAAATACTCATCAATCCTAAAAGTAATGGGCTTGTACACAATGTCTGTGTCCAAAACATATGTGTTTGCGGTACGGTGTTTGCAGATGCATTGATTTAAAAGTACAACTTACCGCTGTATCAGCTGTTCTTTCCCAAATCACAGTGGCGGAGCCAGAGGGGTGGCCGGGGTGGCACTGGCCACCCCTGGAACCCGATTGGCCACCCCAGGTGCCACCCCTCCCGCGTTCGAACCCCCCCCCTCGACAATCGCGATCGCCCTCCGTTGACAATCGCGTCCGCACCCACCCCCTGTTGACAATCGCGTCCGCACCCCCCCCCCCCCCCCCCCCCGTCGACAATCGCGTTCGCCCCCCCCCCGGTCAACAATTCAATATGGACCCCCCTATAAAAGCCTCAGCCACCCTCTTGCCACCCCTTGAAAAAAAGTCTGGCTCCGCCACTGCATTTAACCAACCATTTACCCTAAAATTACATTTTGTTTTGGAAGCCTGGAATATAGTTTGCTCGAATGTATTATTGTTATTATTATTATTATTTTAATGCATGCCATAGCCTACTATACTTCATTCATGTTCATTCATGCAGCCCTATTGTTTCCACAATCATTAAATAATAGTTAATAGTTAGCATGTTTGTGCTGTGTATAGCCTACGTGTGTGTAAGCGTAGGCTATGTGGTAGTTCCGACCTGCCATGGCACATCAAAATAGCAACAACAACTGCGCCGTCCGCCAGAGACCAGGTATTTTTCGGTCAGTGGCGCAATTGCATTGGCGCATTTTTTAGATCACTAAAATAGCACCAAGTATCATTTGCGCCGGAACACGCCCCTGCTTTTCGCCGACACGCCTCTCCAGGCGCAAGTGTAGTGGCGCCTGGTTGCTGCGGGGGAAAATCAGCTTTGCGCCGGGTGCAAACTAGCAACGACACATGCGTCGGTGTAGAAAGTCAATTGCGCCGGGCGCAAGATAGGGCCCTTTAAGTTAATGGTTCCTTGGACCTGTGTAACTATCTTTAAGTTAATGGTTCCTTGGGCCTGTGTAACTATTTTTAAGTTAATGGTTCCTTAGGACTTTGTATATTTAAGTTAAGGGTGCCTTGGGCCTGTGTAACTATCTTTAAGTTAATGGTTCCTTGTGTAACTATCTTTAAGTTAATGGTTCCACTGGCCTGTGAATCTTTAAGTTAATGGTTCCTTGTGTAACTATCTTTAAGTTAATGGTTCCTTGGGCCTGTGTAACTATCTTTAAGTTAATGGTTCCTTGGGCCTGTGTAACTATCTTCAAGTTAATGGTTCCTTGGGCCTGTGTTACTATCTTTAAGTTAATGGTTCCACTGGCCTGTGTATCTTTAAGTTAATGGTTCCTTGTGTAACTATCTTTAAGTTAATGGTTCCTCAGGACTTGGTATCTTTAAGTTAAGGGTTCATTGGGCCTCTGTAACTATATTTAAGTTAATGGTTCCTTGTGTAACTATCTTTGAGTTAAGGGTTCCTTGTGTAACTATCTTTGAGTTAAGGGTTCCTTGTGTAACTATCTTTAAGTTAAGGGTTCCTTGTGTAACTAGCTTTAAGTTAAGGGTTCCTTGTGTAACTATCTTTGAGTTAAGTGTTCTTTGGGCCTGTGTAACTATCTTTTAGTTCATGGTTCTTCGGGCCTGTGTATCTTTGAGTTAAGGGTTCCTTGGTGTGTAACTGTGTGTGTTCTTGTGTGTGAACAGCCAACATGACGATGCGGTTAAGGGGAATGAGGAGGATGAGTGTGTTTCCAGACGGAGACCCCTCCCACCTGTCAATCACAGAGGGCGCCATCAGGAACGAACTGGAGTACGGTAAGAGCGGTGAACACCGTAACTCACTCAGTGTTAGTCCATCATATGAGGCTTAGGAGGTAGAGCGGGTCGGCTGGTCACCGGAAGGTTGCTAGTTCGATCCCCAGCTCCTCCTCCTAGCGGATTGTCGAGGTGTCCCTGAGTGAGACGCCTCACCCTGACTGCTCCTGACGAGCTGGCTGTCACCCTGAGTGGTTGACTCTGCCGTCGGTGCCGTCGGTGTGTGAATGTGTGCGTGAATGGGTGAATGTGAGGCAGTGTTGTGAAGCACTTTGAGTGGCCACTGGTTAGAACAGCGCTGTATACATGCAGTCCGTTTGTGCTATAAATGTGTGTTCTGTCTTGAGTTAGCCGTTCTCCACCAGCCTGTTCTCATATGCAGCGGCGGAAACAAAGGAATTAAAAACCCAGGCAGGATGAAAGCTTTGTTTGTTTGTTTGTGGTTTCCAATGCAACAGAGGAGCAGAACTTGGTGAAAGAGCTTATGGCCTGCTCCACAAAGGAGCGCATTCAGGGCATCAGGAACCTCCCCATGAGCTACCAAGAGAAGAAACACATCAGGTGGGTTGACACTCGGGCTCCTGGTATGTGGCCGCAGTTAATGATTACCACAGAGAGCAGTAAAACTACACGAGTAAGGATTTCAATGACCTCGAGAGATCAGTTACACCAAAATACACGAGATGTAACGCACGCAAGCACACACACACAGACACTTATTCACCCACACACCCATTTCACATTCACACACACACACACAGACAGACAGACAGACAGACAGACAGACATGAATTCACCCACAGAGAGACACACATTTCCTCACACACACCCACGCACAAACACACACACACACAATGTGCAAATAATTTCAACATGTTCCCTAACCCTAACCCTATCAGCTGCGGGATCCGAGAATGCGCTGATGGTTGACCACCGCTGATGGTTTGCCACCGCTGGTATAAAAATATATGGGGCCTGTAATCTGTGGAGATAACATCTCCTGTCCTCATCTCCTCCAGGAACAGAGTGCTGGCCTCCAAGTCGTCCAAGAAGTCTCGCCAGCTGTCCTGCCTTGCAGACTGCTCTGAGACCGTGTCGTTGGTGAGGAGCTTCTCTCTGTACACCAACCTCATTCCCTTTAATCTCTGAAAACCTTTTACAAACATGGCTCAATGTGACACAGTAAACAGAGTAAGATCAGTATTGTCATAATAGTATTTGCCTCTAAATGATATCCAACTCTATAAGGGCCTATACGTTTATTCACCATGAGGGTATACACACAGCTATGACACCCGTTCAGTTTACATAGTTCAGTATCACTCCACGCCTAACTTGAACTGTTGTTTATTTATATATAAAAGCAATAGCATAGTTCACTGAAGCCTAAAGATATGTTGATTGCTGGAGAGGGTGGAAATGTTGTATACCAATAGGCACACGGTGAGTGAACTCGATAGTAGGCTAAATTGCCGGTGAACCAAGCTACCGTCTCTAGCCTAGCCTTCTCTTTGAAGGACGCTACAGTGTGTTGCATAGCAACCGCCGTACACTTTGCAGGCAGTCAGGAGGGACTACTTTATTTTATTCGTTAAAAAAAAAGCTTTTCCGACTTTCTCTTTTTTTCAAAATTGAGGGTGTCTATGACTTTCCGCGCGTCGGGACGGACAACACCCCTTAACTGTGGTATAATGAAAACATACCACAGCCTGTCGTGATCTATTGCTTAATTATACTACAGTTAAATGGTGAATGGTCTGCATTTATACAGCGCTTCTCTAACCAGTGGCCACTCAAAGCGCTTTACAAAACTACCTAACAAGTCAACCCGCTCTACCCAATGAGCCACATGCCGCCCTGAGTTACATACCTAGATTTCAAAAGACTAGCATTCATCGGTTCTGAACGACCGAATGTCCCTCCAGTCTTTCCGCAGGTGTGGGTCCAGCGTGGCGGCAGCGAGGCAGACCCTGGACCTGTGGCAGGGCACCATGAAGGAGGTGGGGGGCCGCTTTGGCTCCAGCGTCCTCTCATACTTCCTGTTCCTCAAATCTCTGCTCCTGCTCAACATCTTCTCCTTTGTCATCAACTTTGGGTTCATCACCGTCCCCATGCTGGCCTACGACCACCTGCCCCATGTCCCCTCCAACGTGACCTTCAGAGGCCTGGAGCTGCTCACTGGAGCGGTGAGTGGAGCCTCGACCACAGCCTCTGACCACAGCCTCTACCTCAGCCTCTACCACTAACACAGCCTCTACCACAGCCTCTGACCACAGCCTCTACCACATCCTCTCTGACCACAGCCTCTACCTCAGCCTCTACCACTAACACAGCCTCTACCACAGCCTCCCTCACAGCCTCTACCACAGCCGCTACCACAGCCTCTACAACAGCACCACAGCCTCTACCACAGCCTGCAACACAGCCTCTACCACAGCCTCTACCACAGCCTCTACCACACCCACTACCACATCCTCTACCACAGCCTCTACCACAGCCTCTACCACAGCCTCTACCACATCCTCTACCACAGCCTCTACCACAGCCTCCAACACAGCCTCTACCACAGCCTCTACCACAGCCTCTACCACACCCACTACCACATCCTCTACCACAGCCTCTACCACAGCCTCTACCACAGCCTCTACCACATCCTCTACCACAGCCTCTACCACAGCCTCCAACACAGCCACTACCACAGCCTCTACCACATCCTCTACCACAGCCTCTACCACAGCCTCCAACACAGCCACTACCACAGCCTCTACCAAAGCCTCTATCACAGCCTATACCATAGCCTTTAAGACAGCCTCTACCATAGCCTCTACCACAGCCTCTCTCACAGCCTCTACTACTACCACAGCCTCTCTCACAGCCTCTACCACTACCACAGCCTCTACCACAGCCTCTACCGCAGCCTCTACCACATCCTCTACCACAGCCTCTACCACAGCCTCCCTCACATCCTCCCTCACAGCCTCTACCACAGCCTCTACCACAGCCTCTACCACACCCACTACCACATCCTCTACCACAGCCTCTACCACAGCCGCTACCACAGCCTCTACAACAGCACTACATTCTCCACCACAGCCTCTACATCAGCCTCTACCACACCCACTACCACATCCTCTGCCACAGCCTCGACCACAGCCTCCAACACAGCCACTACCACAGCCTCTACCAAAGCCTCTATCACAGCCTATACCATAGCCTTTAAGACAGCCTCTACCACAGCCTCTACCAAAGCCTCTATCACAGCCTATACCATAGCCTTTAAGACAGCCTCTACCACAGCCTCTACCACAGCCTCTCTCACAGCCTCTACCACTAACACAGCCTCTCCCACAGCCTCTACTTCAGAGAACGCAGTACCGAAGTTGAGGGATGGTGAGTGGAGGTAATGCTGACTGTGGTGCTTTGCTTCCCCAGGGCTACTTTAACTACACGGTCCTGTACTACGGGGGCTACAGTCCGGACTCCTTGATGGGCCTGCTGCGATACAACATCCAGCTGGCCTACTTCTTCACCATCGCTGCCTACATGGTGCTGTGTGGAGCGGCCATCATCTACAGGTCAGTCAACCCTAGATAACAACCTTAACCCTAACCTTAACCTTAACCCCTTAACCTTAACCCTAACCCTAAGACTTTATTGACAGCCATAATCATAACCATAACCTTAACCTTAACCTTAACCTTAACCCAAAACCATAAAAATGAATCCAATTACTGTCCTGTACTATCTGCTGTGATGACCTAATTTCCTGTCTGAGATAAGTACCTCATGTATCTTGCATCTTAACCCTTAACCCTCACCTCGCCCTTAACAGTCACTCTGACCTTACTCTTAACTATAAAACCCTTACCCTGAAACCCTAACCATTCCCATAACCGTCACCCCTGACCTTACTCTTAACCATAAAACTCTTACCTCTCCCTTAACCCTCATCATGCTGAAATCCCCTGTCGTGTGGTTAATGCAGATTCCAACCCTTCCCTCGCGTCTCTGGCGGCCATATCACTTGTAGTCTTTTCCCCTGTGCTTGTGTGTCCCGCAGCATGGCCAGCTCGTTCAAGATGAACTACGTCCTGTCCGGCCCGGTGGGCGGCGGCTCCTGGCAGCTGCTCTGTAGCTGGGACTTCAGCATGACCAATGAGAGGGCGGTGAGGCAGCGGAAGAACAACCTCCGCATCCAGCTCAAGGTAACCATGATGACCTGTTACGGGACCACGCCAGGGTTAACCTTGAGGAGGAGTTGAGACCAGGAAGTTAAGACCAGGAAGTGGTCCTTTTGTTCCAGGAAATTATCTGGGAATATCTTTTATATAGTACTGATGGTAAATGGTAAATAGATTGAATTGTATAGCGCTTTTCTAACCTGTGGCCACGCAAGGAGAGGAGCAGTTAGGGTGAGGTGTTTTGCTCAGGGACACCTCGAGCTAGGAGGAGCTGGGGATCGAACCAGGAACCTACCAGCCGGCCCCAACTACCATTGACCCTGAGTGACTTTTGATATGAATCATTGCACTCATGTTAACCTTTTTTTCACTGCGTCTTTCGTCTCATCATTGCGCCTAGTTTTCACCATGTGGTTCCTTCACCCCTGCAGGAGAGTCTGTCAGAGAGGAGCCAGGGGACGGGCCTGACCTCAGCGGAGAAGATGAGGCAATTTGGCATCCATCTTGGAGCCTGGTTCATCTCCACCAGCCTGGCGTTCGGGTGCGGGACGGGAATCTTCTTCCTCAGCCAGTACGAACAGCAGGTGATTCAGCTCACTGAGGTGGAGACGCACGACTCAACATGGAAACCACTTGTATCATACAGGGGAGATGACCTAGTGACTGTTAGTGCTTGGCACTTGGTTCTATGGACATCCTTACTGTACCGACAGCGATATATTGTTGTTTCTCTTTCTTCTGACAAATGGACTTATTGTAAGTCGCTTTGGATAAAAGCGTCTGCTCAACGCCCTCAATGTAAGTGTTTATGTAAATTAAACGGAGAAGGCCTAAAGGACGTTTACACTGCGATGTCAGATACCACCTAACGCCGCCACCTTGGAAGCAAATAAGCATTGGATTGTTCGTTATTGTGTGGGTGGTAAGGTTTTTTAATCATTAATCGTGAAATTAGTCGTCATTATGGGAATACATTGTTGTGTTCATTGTTGTGTTAGAAAAAATCTATCATCAACAATCAATACAAATGCTACTTAGGGAAACAGGAATCTTGATTGCTTCTGTTAAGCAGTAAACTTCCCTGTGTGACCGTCGACTTACTGTAAGCTATGCGTCATGCCCTTTACCGCTCACACATATATACACTGATAAGATTTCCCTGCGTCACTCTGGTCATAAAACTCACCTTCTCCCGGCCCTCATCTCAATCTGTCATCTCGTGCAGCAAACGACTGACACGGAGGACTGGTCTCTGGGCCACGAGGCCGAGACGCTGCTGGTGCCCTTCGTGGTGTCACTCATCAACCTGGTGGTGCCTCTCTTCTACTCACTCTTCAACAAGTTTGAGCTGTACTCCAGCCAGCGGAGGCAGATCTACGCTCTGATCCTCAGGTGGGACTGAGTGCTCAGCGCTGATCCCAGAACTGTTTGTGTGTGTGCAGGGTCAGGCATTGAGGAAGGAGATCTGATGTAAAGTAGAGTTGTTCCGATACCGATACCAGTATCGGTAATTCCTCCGATACTGCCTAAAATACAAAGTGAGCAAATACGGAGGTGGAAAGACTGGGAAATGTGTCATCTCCAACCTACGTGCGTTAGAGCTACCAAGTCGGAAAAACATGGATGCTCACGCTTTACTACTAGAATGAAAAATGTATTATTATAATTATAGATTATAAATGTAAATGATCTAGTTCTGAAACAATAAATGTGTAGACAGTAAGTGAACCGACTATACATTGCCGTCATTGTAAGAGAAGCCTTCAATAAGAACAAGTGCTATAAGCAGGTACAATGCTAGATGCTGTATCGGTATCGATACTCAAGTTCAGGAATCGGAATCGGTATCTGGAAGGAAAAAACGGTATCGGAACATCTCTAATGTGAATCAGGTTCAATTGGGTTTGCTTTATTCAGTAGACTATTACGTGAACCATGAAGACCTTAACTTATCATAACCTCATAATAGAGCAGAGTTTGACCGGTAGAAAAGCCTTTTAATCTTAAAAGTCTGATTGGCTGGGGTTTGTAAAATGATAATCCATGTCTTGTTATTATACCATAACTGTTATTATCGTTATTAAGTACGAAAATGGTAGGAATTAGAATGTACTACCATGTCATTAAGATTAAGTGATTGAAAAATCAGAAAATACTATTACAAATAGATTTATCTCATCATCTCATTCAATATATACAAATACCTTGGATAAATAAATATTATATATATATATATATATCTTTATTTTGTTACCTCCAGAAATGTGATCCTCAAGATGTCCATCCTGGGCATTCTCTGCTACTTCTGGGTCAACGAAGTGGCCAACAAGTTCTCAGTACGTTTCCACCAGTTTGAATTCCCAACATATGTTCGAGTGGACCCTAGCGAGGCGCGGTGGGTCATGTGTGGTCTGTGTTTCAGTGCTGGGAGTCTATGGTGGGCCAGGCTCTCTACCGCCTCGTCGTCTTTGACTTCTTCTTCATGATGTTGGGTTCCTTCTTCGGGGAGTTTCTGAGCAAGTACGTTTCATGGTTGAAATTCACAAAGTGTGAATGATGCTTGGTCGGGCGACCTAGCTGAGTGTCGAGGTGTCTCTGAGTGAATGTGTGTATGAATGGGTAAATGTGTGCATGAATGTGTGAATGTTTGTATGAATGGGTGAATGTGAGGCAATATTTTATAGTGCTTTAAGTGGCCACTGGTTGGAAAAACGCGGTATTAATGCAGTTCATCTACCATCTAGTCTCTATCCTCACCCGTAGACTGAGAGTGAGCTGATGTAAGTGATTTTATTACAGTGTGATCGGCACTCGATGGATCCCAGGCCTCGGGGTTCCAGAGTTTGACGTAGCAAGGAACGTTCTGGATTTAATCTACTCTCAGACGCTTGCTTGGTAAGATAAAAAGATTAAAACATAACAACACAAACCAAACTAAACACAAATCCTAACCTAATTGATACCATGTTTAAGTTAAATAACCGTGGTTATGTTTTTTCCTGTCAGGATTGGAATCTACTTTTCTCCTCTGCTGCCCGTCATCCAGATCTTCAAGTTCCTAGTCTTGTTTTACCTGAAGAAGGTAGGCTGGGTGTCTGGACGAGGGTAAGAGGAGCCTGCTCCTATCCTCCCATTATCAGATACAGGGGCATCGGTGACCATCTCTCACCACAGCGTGTTACACTGCCGCCCAGATGAATTAGTAATGGATCAAATCCTTTCATTACTCGGCTGTATCACCTACCAACCTCCTGCCAACCTGTCTGTCTGTCCGCCTACCCACCAGCCTAACTAACTACCTACCTGTCTGTCTGCCTACACACTTGTCTGTCTGCCTACCTACCTGTCTGTCTGTCTGCCTACAAACCGGTCTGTCTGCCTACCTGTCTGTTTGCCTGCCTACCAACCGGTCTGTCCGGTCAGGCAGACACACGCCAACCTGTCTGTCTGCCTACCTACCTGTCTGTCTGTCTGCTTACCTACCTGTCTGTCTGTCTGCCTACAGGTCTGTCTGTCTGTCTGTCTGTTTGTCTGCTTACCTTCCTGCCTACCTACCGCTCCTTACCTGTCCTGTTAACTACCTAACTGCCCACCGACCACCTCTAACCTGTTTCCTAGTTCTGTGTGTAACATATTAATTAACCCAGTGTTATAATAATATCAGTGAGTTCTCTCTGTGCTCTACAGGTTGAGTTATATCTGTGTTGAGTTCTATCTGTGCTCTACAGGTCAGCCTGAGTTGTATCTGTGCTCTACAGGTTGAGTTGTATCTGTGCTCTACAGGTCAGCCTGAGTTCTCTCTGTGCTCTACAGGTCAGCCTGAGTTGTATCTGTGCTCTACAGGTCAGCCTGAGTTCTCTCTGTGCTCTACAGGTCAGCCTGAGTTTTATCTGTGCTCTACAGGTCAGCCTGATCCAGAACTGCCAGCCCCCTCGGCGGGTGGGCCGGGCGGCTCAGATGAAGACCATCTTCATCGCGCTCCTCTTCTTCCCCTGCTTCGTGGGCTCGTTGTCCCTGGTGGCGTACACCTCCTGGAGGTACTGGAGGGGGTCATGAGGGTCAGAGGTCAGGGGTCAGGCTGTCCCTGGTGGCGTACACCTCCTGGAGGTACTGGAGGGGGTCATGAGGGTCAGAGGTCAGGGGTCAGGCTGTCCCTGGTGGCGTACACCACCTGGAGGTACTGGAGGGGGTCATGAGGGTCAGAGGTCAGGGGTCAGGCTGTCCCTGGTGGCGTACACCTCCTGGAGGTACTGGAGGGGGTCATGAGGGTCAGAGGTCAGGGGTCAGGCTGTCCCTGGTGGCGTACACCACCTGGAGGTACTGGAGGGGGTCAAGAGGGTCAGGAGCTCAGCCTGCTGACGCACTCACCATACTCCTTGTGGAGACGCAGGTTCGATTCCCTCCTGTGGTTTCAGCTGCATCATTTGATTCCTGAGCATTTCTTTATCCACAGCAGAAAAAAACATCCACAGCAGTCTGGGGCAGAGGAAGTGTCTTAAGACAGGGGCTGACGTACGTTCAGTATGATAGGGCTTAGATCCAATCTGATTTTGGTTCTCTTGTCTCTGAAAAGTGCTGCAAACTCTTCGCATTTCGATGTTGAGTTGATGTTTACGACAGGTCTTTCCTGTCGTAAACATTAATGTCAGACTAGGCCTATCTTTACATCTCCCCTGTTTTGGATCGTTCTCATGTGACTGCCGCCTCACATCCTGCTGTGTGTGTTCTTTGTTCTGATTGGCAGCCTGACCCCGTCGCCGCACTGCGGTCCGTTCCAGGGCCTGAACAATACCTTCAGTGTGGTGGGGGTCTGGATGACCGACCTGGAGGGGATTCCTGCCGCCGAGTGGGCGGTCTGGGTCTACTACAACGTGGTCCGCAGCGAGATCTTCTACTTCCTGGTCACCATCATCATCCTGTGAGTCTGAGAACGTCCTGACACTGCTGGCACTCAGTTAGTGTGTTTACTTTGAGTATGTATTGGGCAAACAGAGAGTTTCAGAGGCAGTATGTTGTGCATACAGAACATACACTTATAGATACTATAAACTATTGTAATCAGAATTAGAATGTATTTAAAATTGAATACCTTTGTAAAAAATTATAATCTGGGTTTTATAATAAAGCACACGCGATTGCACCCACTGTTTGAATCTGTGTGTATGTGTTTTGTAGAGGATTTGGTGAATCATTTATTTATTTTAGATGAATGAACTTATAAATCTGTCTGCCGTCTGTTCTAGGTTCATCACGTTCGTCTTCTGGCAAGTCACCCAAGGTCGAAAGTTACTCATTCTGCTACTGAGGCAGCAAATTGTTAATGTGAGTGTGATTCTCACAGTTACGAGTAACCACAAGTCTGTGGTTGTTCATATACTGATCTCTAATACTTCATCACTTGAACATGCAAGTTTCAGCGTTTTCTACCCATTTATCGTTCTGCCTTCGCCCTCCTCCCTCCGTTCTTCACTAGGAAGGAAAAGACAAGACCTTCCTGCTTGACAAACTTCAGACTCTTCAGAAATCTCATCCCACTCAGCATTCAAAGTCCAAGATCCAAAAACAGGTCGGTCTCTCCTGAGTCTGTTTAAGAGCATTTCCTACCTAAAGCCCATGCCTCAGCATGATAAATGTAATGGCAAGAGCTCAGGAGGAAGACCGGTTGGCTGGTAACCAGAAGGTTGCTAGTTCCATCCCTGGCTCATCCTAGCCAGGGATCGGGGATCGGACGACGAGCTGGCCGTTGCCCTGCATGGCTGACTCCGCCGTTGGTGTGTGAATGTTTGTATGGATGGTTGTAAGTCGCTCTGGATAAAAGCGTCAGCAAAATCCCCTTAATGTAAAAATATAAAATTAACCCGGCCGCAAACAAACCCCTCCCTCTCCTCAGCAGCCCAAGCGGCGTTCTGGAGGCTCCTCCACGGGTGCGAGGTCCAACTCCAACGCCATGGTGCAGGCCTTCCTGGCGGTTGAGCGAGGCAGCAGAGGGAACTACCCTCGCGACCTCCCCGTGCCCTCCGACCTCTCCACCAGCTTCCAGAGGATCCCCCTCGCGTCGGACCGCCAGTCGTCCTCCGACGCCCTGGCGCTGACCGTGAGGGCGGGGCAGTGGGAGGAGGTAAACCACCCCTGGACCCCATCCTCCTCAGACCGGCAGGTCCACCAGCCCTGGACCCCGTCCTCAGCAGACCCGCTGGTCAGGGTGATGCGGGCCAGACCGGACCACCACGACGGACCGCCGGACCCCCTGGAGGACGGGTCCTCCTCCACGTCCGGGATCATGATGCAGGTGATGGAGGCCAGGAGGAGGGCGGAGGGGGGCGGGGGTCTGAGGGCCACAGAGAGCTCAGGACCCGGCTCCTCTAGTGCGCTGATCCAGGCCATGTTGGCCCGACAGCAGGCCCAGAACGAGTACGACGATGGCTACTAGAGTATCAGAGTGCCATTCCAACCATACCAGCGATGGTAACTAGACTATCAGGGCTCTATACCAACCGTACCAGCAATGGGCTCCATACCAACCGTACCAGCAATGGGCTCCATACCAACCGTACCAGCAATGGGTACTAAACTATCCGGGCTCCATACCAACTATAGGAGAAAAGGCTGAATGGGGAAGATGGGAGATATGCAGAATTTATGCAGTACTGTTTACATCTCACCTTGCAATATAGTTTATAGTTATAGTTAATTAGTTAATTCATGTATTATATTGATCTATAAGAACACATTTCTTTGAAGTTACTCAATTCTGTTTGTGAGCGAAGAACAATTTTGATAAATCTCTTCTTCCATTTATTTACCTAAATGGAGTCACTTTTTATATGAAACTCATTAATGACTTAATCCAATTCATGACCTATTTCTCTCGAAATGAAGGCATGTGCCTTTGAAGGATGGGATTAATGTTTCCCTAATTAGTCATGTTTTTTAGTGGAATGATAACAAATGTTTTCACTGTACATGGTTTCCAATTAAAAAGAAAACAACATTCCCAATGTCCTTCATTGTCCCTCAAACTGAACTCCTAAATGCCTGTTACTCCTGTACACTCCAAGTGGTTTGGAAGTGAGTCGTGCCATCTGAGGTTTTATGTATCTTCCTTAAAACGCTTAAGTTAAATGACCAAACAGATGTAAATGGAGTGAGGCCTAATGGCTGTGACCGTAATACTGATGTATTATAATAACACTTGCTGTCCTTGCGTCACCACAGTGAATGCATAGCAAGCCTTTCTCAGTACCACACTGCCCTCTGCAGGACAACACAAGCACAACAATACGGTTGCTGGTTCCCAAGCTTGTATGGTTGAGAATGATCACTCAGTGATCACTGTATCCACAGTATGAAAAGTATGCAGAACAATAGATCATATTTTCTGACTATAAAAACAAGGGTACAATTGTATTCATGATTGCTAATACGTCGTCAATCGCCCACGTTTGTCTTTGTAAATATGACGCGTGCAGGCACGGTACAGACAGCAAACAGTTGAGGTTTATTAAACAGATTACAAATACTATTTACACCCTCCTTTGATGAGTCATAAGATGAGGGGTCTCATTTAAGTGCAGTGCATCTAAAACTGTGTTTTCTAAAGCGTGTAAGGCTTACGGCGTCGATATACACAGAAAGATTTGAGAGTATGTGTGTGAGATGTGTTCGTCTTGACGGTGATCCCTTCAAACAGTTCCAGCCCTACATTCGGCCTCACAAAGACCCTGTCCACTGTCTCTCCACATGGTACTTGTAGTTCTTTTGCCCATTCAATGACTACAAATCAGTCTCTGCAGCAGTTGGTGTCCAGCTTCAGAGGGAGGGGGGGGGCGGAGGCGGTGGGGGCTGAACCAGAGTCGCTAATGGCTTCAGAAATCCCTTAACACAATCATGCCAAACCAAGGGATGAACGCAAGCCTGGGAGGAGGAACCGTTACAACCGGCCCCGCTCCATCCCCCCAGACGTTACAACCGGCCCCGCTCCATCCCCCCAGACGTTACAACCGGCCCCTGCTCCATCTCCTCCATCACCCCATCCTCCCCACTGAGCACTGCTCCTCCTCCACCTCCCTGCTCAGCACTGCTCCTCCTCCACCTCCCCGATCAGCACTGCTCCTCCTCCACCTCCCCACTGAGCACTGCTCCTCCTCCACCTCCCTGCTCAGCACTGCTCCTCCTCCACCTCCCCGCTCAGCACTGCTCCTCCTCCATCACCCCATCCTCCCCACTGAGCACTGCTCCTCCTCCACCTCCCTGCTCAGCACTGCTCCTCCTCCACCTCCCCGCTCAGCACTGCTCCTCCTCCATCACCCCATCCTCCCCACTGAGCACTGCTCCTCCTCCACCTCCCCACTGAGCACTGCTCCTCCTCCACCTCCCCGCTCAGCACTGCTCCTCCTCCACCTTCCCGCTCAGCACTGCTCCTCCTCCACCTCCCCACTCAGCACTGCTCCTCCTCCACCTCCCCGATCAGCACTGCTCCTCACCCAGTGACCCCGTGGTGTCGCTGAGGTCCAGGGAGGGGGAGCCGCGTGCGGGGGACCGCCGGCTGCCTTTGGGCGTCTGGCCGGGGAAGTCGTCCAGGTCCTTGGAGATGGAGTGCAGGCCGCGCTCCCGGAAGTACCCGAAGGCCTCGCGGGCCTGCTCCTCACGCAGGCTCTGCTCAAACGTCTTCCTCTTGTGCCGGAACTCGATCACCGTCTTGGTGTAGGAGTTGAGCGTGGTGACGGAGGCGGCCATGCAGCAGGTGAAGGAGCCCCACGCCATGCTGGAGACGAGGGGGGAGGAGGGGGGAGGAGAGGAGAGGGAGGGAATTAGGGAGGAGAATCACATCAACAACATCATATGCTCTGGCAGGCTGCTCCACTCTTCCACTCGCTGGATTTAAACTCTTGGCCGCGAGGATTTACAAAACGCTGCCAGACCAATCCCATGCACGCTCTTGACATATATTCATTCATATTTGTTTAGCTTCAATGCTGGTTAAAAATATCAGATTTGCGGGGGATTAATGTAAATGTTAAGCCCCCACCCCTCCGCCCTCCCCATGGTCGTCACATGACAGCAAGACGGGTCAATCGATTCATAATCTCATCGCCCGGTACTCCTGACGTCACTTCAACGTATCGCCATTAAAGCGTCACATGACCTCCTGGCCGAGATACATTTTTAACATACGGTGCCTCACATTGTGGACGGGTGAGATTTTCTACCCTTACGCAATTTCAATCACGCCTGTATCGGGGCTTTGTGGCGGCTAAAGCCTAATCCCGCCGTGACATGGGAGCACTGGGCTGCTCTCATTAGAGGCCTGTGTGGCGGAGGAGGTGAGAGGACAGAGAGACGGCAGACTCTGTGGTGTCTCTGAGGGCTCTCCATATGGACGCCCTGATGGTATTGGTGGTTGTGGGGGTAAATGGTCAAAACTGCATTTATCCAGCGCTTTTCTAACCAGCGGCCACTCAAAGCACTTTACAATATCGCCTAACATCCACCCGTTCATGCACACATTCACACACCGACGGCAGAGTCAACCACGCAGGGCGACAGCCAGCTCTTCAGGAGCAGTCAGGGTGAGGGCGTCTCACTCAGGGACACCTCAATGCTCAACTAGGAGGAGCCGGGGATCGAACTAGCAACCTTCAGGTTACCAGGAGGTGGAGGTGGTGGTGTTGCTGGTGATGGTGGTGGTGGGGGTGGTGGTGCTGCTGCTGGTGTTGGTGATGATGCTGATGGTGGTGGTGTTGGTGGTAGTGGTGGAGGGGTGGTGTTGTGGTGGTGACGCTGCTGCTGCTGCTGGTGGTGCTGGTAGTGATGGTGGTGGTGGTGTTGCGTGTGTGAAGCCTACCAGAAGGACCAGCCGTAGTCCCAGTTGTAGGGCCTCCAGTCCGCCGGGCCCAGGCTGACCGTGGCCTGGAACACCTGAGTGTACATCATGTGGGCCACCATGCCCAGCAGACCTGAGGAGCACCAGGCCATACAGGGTTAGCCACACAGGCATGCACACGTACATGCACGCGTACATATACAAATAAATGCACACGTATCACGTACCTGTGAACTGTTGGGAAAAACAGTCTGCCTAGTTACTTGACCAGATAAAATGAGACGGAGAGGTAATAAAGTCTGTCAGCACGAGGGCCTCGGATTTATTGAGTAAAGTAGCAAAGGTAATACTGATTCATAAAGTGTGAGAGATCGAATATTCTATGTCCCCTAACAGCGCTGAGGTCGTCTGGAGCTTCGCCTCCGTGGAAGTTCTGCTTCAGAAGAGCACCCGTGATCCGGTGCATGTGAAACTTATAGTATCTTTCCTAGCCAGGTGTGTGTGTTAGACTTTGTGTAGGTTATTGAGGATTCTCTTGTCCCTGAGCCTCCGGGTTGTGTTGTGTTTCTGTGTGATATGTGTGTCCTCGCCATCTAGCTGTGGCAGAGTGTTCTCCGCGGACTGATAGGGGGGCTCGAGGGTCATCTTGACCCTCTTGAATGTGTGGTGTGTTGTGCTCGTTAGGTTTGGGCCCAGAGTTGACTATATTTGTAATGTAACGTGTCCGTTAGGTTATTTTTGCCCATCAGAACACACAAAGGTGCATGATGCAGTACCTGTTTGTGTGCATGTACGTGTGTCTAACACTCTAAGGCAGCCATACAGTATTAGACAGTGCTGTGGACACTGTTGTCTCTCTCTCTTTATATTCTTTAGGCCCTATCTAGTACGTTAAAATAATAGGCTAATAATAACAATAATACATTCGAGCAAAGTATATTCCAGGCTTCCAAAACAAAATGTAATTTTAGGGTAAATGGTTGGTTAAATTATTTGGGAAAGAACAGCTGATACAGCGGTAAGTTGTACTTTTAAATCAATCCATCTGCAAACACCGTACAGCAAACACATATTGTCTTGACACACACATTGTGTACAAGCCCATAACTATTAGGATTGATGAGTATTTGATCGTGAGAAAACATAGTTTTACTGCGAGTGTTTAAAAGAATGAATGAATGCGGGTGATGCTTGGCACGCGTGTGTGCGCACCCATCTGTTTAGACACACGCAAACTAAACACGTAACACATAATACAGTCCATGGCGATGTATATTAACGGGGGGACACATGCATATTATGAATACAAGTCGATAACGATAATGTATACAATACTGGTAACAAACGATGTTTGTTAATGTATTGCCGCATATCATTAAATAGACCCACAGTTGCGGCCATCGAGGACCGCGTCCGCATATCATATATGTTTTAAGTTGTCTTTGCCGCAATTTACATGACGAATCAGTGTTTCTGAAGTTGGAGAAGAACGCACGCACACATGCGCACACACACACACACACACACACACACACACACACACACACACACACACACACACACACACACACACACACACACACACAGGTGATGGGGAGCAGCCCCATTGCAACGGCCACCTTGAAGGAGACTTCTCCATCCTAGGGTTTCTGGTTTTATTTTGTGATGGTTTTTCAAGAGGTTAATGCCCTTAAATCCACTGATAATTCTCCCTCTCATCCTCTTGTCAGCCACTTGGAAAAAATAAAGTTGTTTTTTTTCAGCCGATTCACGGCGCCTTGCCAGTCACTCGGCTTTCTATCAGTAAACTCCAGCGCGGCATCAAGTTTATATTTAGATCGGTTAGAAACCATACAACAACATCCTCAGCAAACAGAGCGGCGCTTGGTGGAAATATCAAACACACGACAAGAAAGCCATGATAAATCTATTTCATGAATTCAATAACGAATATGAGTACAGTATTTATATTTTCTATTTCTATTTCTATCTGTATACGGGGAATGGGTTAACCTAGTGATTGTTAGTGCTTGGCACTTGGTTCTATGAACATCCTTACTGTACCGACAGAGATATATTGTTGTTTCTCCTTCTTCTGACAAATGTACTTATTGTAAGTCACTTTGGATAAAAGCGTCTGCTAAATGCCCTCAATGTAAATGTATTGAGATTCTATTTGTAACGGTACCTTAGAAAACAATTAAAGCATTAGCAAAAGCTTAGCACGTTTCTTCAGTACAGAGGAAAGTTTTTAAAGTGACGTATTATACCACCAGGTGTTAGTGTGATTAGCCATTTCAAGCCATTTTGAAAATCTGCCGGATAGATGAGCAACGTTTGCTACAGTCCACTGGGTAGGCTGGTAGACCTATCTGGTAGATCTATCCAGCACACATCTAGGTGGACACGCCCACTTGTGATGTCAGAAGAGGCCGATTTTCAAAACGGTTTGTAATGGCTAATCACACTCACACCTGTTCTGTGTTCCAGTGTTGTGCAAGTTCACACTTCACATGAACTAGTTCAAAGTTCAGTTCATACAAAAAAAAAAGAATAAATTCACGTTCATAGTTCACCAATTCAGTTTTGAACTAGTTCATGTTCAGTTCATCAACAGTTTTTTTAGAAACCAAAGAAAAACTGTTGGAGTGAATATTCTGTGCTTATCTTTTAAAATGAATTCTCCATTACCAGCTGCCCATCACTACAATCTCTAATTGTTGTGGATATTATTTGTACACCTGTTTCATTCATGACAACTAAGGCAGTAACTCTATTTAATAAGCATGTCATCTGGACCTAAGCATCAATTCAGAATGTCACAAAATCTGAACTAGTTCAAGTTCAAGTTCTTTAGTTAAAAATATGTTAAGTTCAGTTCAAAGTTCATAGAAAAATGAACTTATTATTACTACTGAACTACTTATTTTGAACTAGTTAATGTACAACACTGCTGTGTTCCAATATCCATACTTCCATGAGTACACTTAAATGTAGTACACTAACAGCATTCACTGAGTGCGCTGATTTTCAGATTGCAGTGACGTTTCAAATCGAATATTACGATCACGACTGCCGCTGCGGCTCCTCCCTCGCAATAAACATCCCGCTTTGAACTGTGAACTCTTTACGCATAGTAGCTATAAAAAGCTATAAAAGCTACAAAATGACTCCAATAATGCAGGCTACATGGAAAATGCGCCGACGTTGGCTCAGCCTCTTCCGCTACATAACTAAGATGGCTGCGGTTAGTACGAAAAGTGTACATTGATCCACACTTCGCGGTTTGACCGTTTTGAGTACACCACCCGAGTCCTTTCAGTACACTTATTTTTGCTCCGATCTGAATTGGAATGCCCTACGTACTCAAACTAAGTATAGTGAGTACGGATAGTATGGATATTGGAACACAGCACAGGTGGTATAATATGTCACCTTTAAATGATGATCACAAGAAGGCAAGTGCTAGCATGGACATGTCAGTCTGAGGTCTGGTTTGTCCTCGTTACTGATCGAGTAACTTTATTCATCTAATTAACTGTGTTGTAACTGAGTTGTTCCGATACTGATATCAGTATCGTAAATTCCTTTGATGCCGCCTAAAATGCAGAATCGGGTATTGTCGAGCACGCAAGTCTACGCACCGATCCGATACCATCACATGACTAGCTGAAAAAAGTTCTGAAAAAAAAATTGTCGACAGTAAGTGAAGTGACTTTACATTGCTGTCATGGTAGGAGAACCCTTCAATAAGAACAAGTGCTGTTAGTAGTCACAATGCTAGATGCTGTATCGGTTTACACTTTCGGGGAGGAAAAAATACTATCAGAACATCTCTAGAATTTAGTAAAGCAGAAAAACTGAATACCCGAGAGAACGGTGAAGATAGCAGCGAAGGCGTTGAGCTTGAGGCCGTCAATGATGTTGCTGGAGTGGACCAGCTCCAGACACATCAGGCTGAAGCCCACCATGAGCAGGATGATGTACAGCATCTCAGATACCAGCGACAGCCACAGGATGCCTGCAACACAACCAGCAGCTGGTCACTAGACCTGTTCCCATACCGATACCAGGATCGGAAGTTCCTCCGATACTGGTACCATCGGTATTGGCGAGTACACCATCACATGACTAATTTACTACACAGAGAACATCACAAACACTACAGTGTTATGCTGCGATCGTTACCAGTCGGAGATGGAAAGTTGGAATGGGAAATGCGGCATGTCCAACCTACGTGCATTCAAACTAATTCGGAAAAACATGGATGCTCACACTTAACTAGAAGAATACAAATGAATTATTATAATTATAGATTAAAAATTATATAAAAATATAAATGAATTGTCTGCGGTAAGTGAACCAACTATATATTGCCGTCATCGTAAGGGAACCCTTCAATAAGAACAAGTGCTCTGAGAAGTTTCAATGCTAGATGCTGGATCAGTATATACTCGGTATCGGACGATACTCAAGTTCAGGAATCGGTATCGGGAAGGAAGAAATGGTATCGGAACATCTCTACTGGTCACGATCACACATACACTACAAGAAAATGGTCTAAATATATAAAACATCTTCATTACATAAATCATCCTGACAACCATTCTCGGTATGCAACAGAAGTCATTAGTAGTGTAATAAACCAAGCCTAATGGTGTGCGACGGAAACGACACATCTATTTTGCATAACGAGGATGCATAGGTGGATCTAATACCACCTGTTTTGCCCTGAGATGAAAGAGCTGTTTCATATTCATAACTGCCTACAGTGTAGGAACAGAGTCTAAACCCACACCAGAGGAATGCCAGTCTGAGTGCTAAACGTTGCTCTAAACTGTTCCAGAGTCTTTGTTCTCCACCTGAAGCCTGCTGCCTCCCCACTGCCACCGACAGCAGACCTCCGATTACTGGATGTTGGCGAGGAGCACTTTGGCGAGGAGCACTTTGGCGAGAGCTGAATGCTAATGCATCCGCCGCTAGACGCTGTTTCATCTTTCTATAAATCCAGCTTAATGTTTTCCACCAGCAAAGTAAACAAAGCTGCCACCATATTTCTCTTGTGACAGGAACGTTGAGAAGGGAAAGTATAACTTTATGAAAGGTCAGGGCGTGACACGTTAACGGGCTGGGTTTTCATCTGGAGAACTCGATTGATGTGTTTGAAAATAAGTTAGAAAAGTAGAAGTAATAAGAGAGAGAGGGTGTGTACAGAATAATAAGAGGGTGTGTACAGAATAATAAGAGATTACCTGATGAACTCAGTTCAGCCAGAATAGGTTAGGGTTAGGGTTAGTTAGCTTTATACTGATAAAGATACACATGACAGACTGCACAATGTTTCTATTAATATGCTTTCTGAATTCTTATATAAAATGACAAATCATCTCCCTTTCAGATTTTCCTGGCTGTATGTGTGGGTGGTTCTGGAGTCACATTATTTTAAACATGCCTTAGGCCTATTCAAAGAGGTAATCTGGAACGTTTTCATGGAAACAAAAGTCTGTGAAGTCATTATCTATCACTAAATGAGGTCTGGTGATTGATCTGGCCCACTGATGAAAATTGTCCTTTGCATCGTGTTGTATACAGGGAATGGGTTAAGCTAGCGATTGTTAGTGCTTGGCACTTGGTTCTATGAACATCCTTACTGTACCGACAGCCATGTACTGTTGTTTCTCTTTTTTCTGACAAATTAACTCATTGTGAGTCGCTTTAGATAAAAGCATTTGCTAAATGTAAATGTAAAATCTTTTAAGGGGATGAGAGAAAAGAGGAAGGATATGAAACAAGACATCACAAGGTGATGAATCTCACCTTTCTCTGAGGCTGGGGCCAAATCGATGAAGCTTCTGCATTCCTCACCTGCAAAGGTAAAGAAATGCATCACATCACAGCACACACTGTTTTGCTATGGTAAATGGACTGCATTTACACCGCGTTTTTCTAACCAGTGGCCACTCAAAGATTCATGCAAATTCATGCACACATTCATACACCGACGGAGGAGTCAACTATGCAGGGCGACAGCGAGATCGTCAGGTGCAGTCAGGGTGAGGCGTCTCGCTCAGGGACAAGCTAGTAACCTTTCGGTTACCGGCCAACCTGCTCTACCTCCTGAGCCACATGCCGTCCCTATGGTACGTTCAAGGTGGTGTGTCTGTCTGTTTCGAGGAGGAAGACTTTGGTTCAGAAGGTCACATGGAACTATCTTGGTGTTAAGAAAGTACTAGGGGTCTTCAGAGTTCAGAGCACCATAGATTAATGAGTACACTCAGTGCCAAACCAGTGTCATATTAACTCTTGTGAAATTCAGTGTGTATTTCTTTTGCGATTGCTTTCAAGGCGTGTATACACTCATACACAGTCAGTGTCAGATAGTGCAGGACAACTCTTCTGATTTACATTCACTATCATAGTCCATGTGTAAGTATATCAATTAAAAGCACAGAACGGTCAGAAACATGGAATGTTTTTTGTCATCTTTTGGCCAAAACTCCCATCACCCATTACTTAATACGTGACATCTGTTTTTCAAGCTGTTCAAGCAGCTTAGAAGAACACATAAAGGCAACTGGGAACATTTGAGTTCTTTCTCTCTTGTCCGAAGCCACAGTCTGCAGAGTGTGAGGGATCAGATTGTTGGTAGATGGAACGCTTTAATCAGGTAGAATAGGGCAAGCAACAGCTGCTTAGAGGGAAAAACTCATCAAGGCTTTGGGTTACATAATCCTTATTAACTCAAGCTGTCTCACTCCCCCAATCAGGCTCTCCCAAGCAGCTACTTGATGACATAGAGATATCCTGGGGGATGAACTTGGCATATACTCGGCACGTTTTTTAGATCAAAAATCAACATCACGTATAAAGCAACCACCACACGCTGGTGTCAGAGCTGTCCACATGTTGCTTAAAGCGAGGTGTAGGCCTGCGTGAAAAAACGAGGCAGGCAAGAAAAAAAAGTTGGATCCCGTTGAGACGGATGTGACCTCATCACACCCTGGCCGTGCTCGAGTCTGACCCGAACCTCCGTGTCACCAGACTCACCACGGAGACGCACCCCGCCTCTAAGCTCTAAGGGTTCTTCTCACGTGACGTCCCGCGACCTTGTCCCTTGATGTGATTAAACAACTTCTCTGCATGTCCGCCAGACTGATGCGGTGTGTGTGTGTGTGTGTGTGTGTGCGTGTGCGTGTGCGTGTGCGTGTGTGTGTGTTCATCAGATTGGTTAGGTTTAAAGGCTGGTTCCCATACTAATTAAATTGAAATAAAGCAATGCATTATCCAAAATAAGCGAGATTTTACATTAAATTAAAGCATGTAAAATAACCATGGACCACAAGCAATTGTTCTTATTAATTATAAGGTTATATGTTTCTTATACTGTATGTCAAATTAACAGCAAATTGTATTTTCTGAAATGTATAAGCCTCTTCCATAAGCCATAACTTATTTGAATGTTTTACTGTACAGGCCTATATAGGACTGCACAACTGCACAATTATCTGTAATTAATGATGCCATCAAGACAATAACATATGATATCCCCCTCATCCAGAAATATCCAAAAATAATAACAATACAAATTAAAAAGTGAATATTAAAAGTATGTCATATATTAAAGTAAATATTAGACTTTCCACTGGAGACTAGAGGAGACCAGAGGAGACCTATGGTCCTCAGACCTCAGACAAGTGGGTCTGCTCTCCACCCTGATCACGTGAAGAACCCAAACCTCTTACGTTCGTCGTTGATGTTCTCCTCGCAGGAGAACCAAATGCCGGTGTGGAACTGGCGGAAGAGGAACCGGTCGTCTCCGGTCTCCCAGCTGTAGACCACCTTGTTGGGGTCCGTCTCGTTCACCCCGTAGTCGATGCACTGGTGCGTCCGCAGCTTGGTGCACTTGGGCTTGGGCACCCGCTGCGTGCCGACGCACCAGTAGGTGGTGATGAACGCGGTGATGGAGAAGAAAAGAGCCAAGAAGTTCAACCCCACGGAGATCAACGCCCTGCATTTACGCGTGGTCTTCATGGTCCATGAAGAAGATCCAGGCGCCCCAACAAGTTCATGGGTGCAAAGAGGACCGATCTTTACGCACGCCGAAACGAATTCCCATTATGAAATAAAAGTGAAACAAACTGTTGATTTTAACACAGCTATGGTGTCCAAACGTCTCCCTCGGTGCGCGCACGTCACGCGGGGACCAAAGCGATCCTCGGCGTTGTGCCGTCGTGCGCCACAAGTCCTTCAATAAAGGTTTATTTCCCACGGGTTAGGCGAGGAGAGGATCCTGACTTGTAGCGTTATCCCGGTCTACCTCCACGCAACTTCCGGTATCTTACTTACCATTAGCTATGTACTTCAGTTAGCATTCCACGGCTTCCTAAGGAAATATTGACAGCGCATTTACCGAAACACGTAACGAAAACGCTTCTTCCACTGCCGGAAGTCTCTTTCCCTCGTCTCTCGCTGCTAAACCCATGTTAATGAAAGTCCCGCCCTCTTTCTCGAAATAACGCCAATTTGGTGCATCCCGTTCCAGGTGGGATGAAAGAGCCTGGGAAGGAGGATGCGCAGAGTAGACCCGTCCTGCCATGGTGGTCTCTTGATTGGACACTTGATTGTGATGAGGATCCGGTAGGACTCGGGAACCCCCACCATCCACGCCCCGGTCCCCCCACCACGTGGTCATCGCTTAATAAAACACTTAACGAAAAACAAATAACATTAAATTACTTTGATTCATTTTTTTAAAGACACTTTTCACCTTTTGGATACAATATCATGATGCATTTAATTGTATTTCAGTCCTGTGTGTTTCATTCGAATTTCAGAAAAAAATTATTTGGATTGATTACAAACCAACTAGAGAGAATCAGACCAGCGAAGGTTCGGGCTGAGAGTTCCTCCCGAGTCGGAGGGTGAAGGAACATTTCGGTTCTAGGCTAAATGAACTCAAACTGAACCAGACTTCGAAAAGATGAGGGGATCCATCCTAAGAAAACACATGAAGGAGGCCGCTTACAGTGCTTAGCCTATTGAAAATGTAATATTGAAATGATTTAGCATGAGATTGATTTCTTATATTATATATAAAATGTGAAAAAACTATTTCCTAAACAGTATTAGTTATTTAATCAAACTCTCTTTCTTTATGCATCTAAAAATAAATACACAGAACGTAGGCCTATTTATCAGTCGCCTGACCATTATTATTAATATAGTGTGACACACTCCACGCTTACATAAGTCCACAGGCCCATGGCCAGAGTGGATTTCTTCACCGGACGGACAGAAACTGATCGGATTTGATAAAAGCTAAGAAGACGACACATTTCTCTATGCAGCTTTGTTTAAGCCTGAGTGTGTGGGCACACACCGGTGATTGTGGAGGAACAGAGAGGGGTGTGGGGTCAAGTGTGGAGAGTTTACTGGCGCCCAGTGGTGAGATTGAGGATTAGGGAAATGACTAAATGTCATAATTTGATATTTTGATTAAAATATGGAGCATGCACATCTAAGTATAACGACACGGTACTAAAACAGCATCATGAACGGGTCGTAGCCATGGGAACAACGTTCCCCTCTCCTCCTCTTAGAACAAAACGATGTTTCCATGGCGACCCCCCCCCCTCCCTATATAGACATACAGGGCTCATTCCCAGCTAACGTAAACATCTTTTATCTTATATCATTTTCATGGGATTCAACACATTTAAAACGAAGTAACTATATTTAGTGTGTGGGAGAGTGTGTGGATGATGGCTGGTTTAATCAGCCTCACCTGGCGGGGTCTGACTGGACTCTGCAGGGTTAGGCTGCACACCATGTTGCTCATTGAGTTATCAGTGGTCAACAGGTTAAACCAGCCGTCACCACACACACACACACACACACACACACACACACACACACACACACACACACACACACACACACACACACACACACACTCAGAGAGATCTCCTGCATGGCAGCTGAGCACCAGGCCATGTTCAGTATCAAACCTTTGCAATAAACTAGATTTTCCACACCACCAGCTACTGCCAGGAGCCCAGAAAAGTCACCCGTGGTGGGGTTTCATGGACTTGCTACATAGGCTATATATTACCAATATTATCTTCCATCTCTGCAAAGTCTGTTCCACTAGATGCCACTAAATTATACACATTGCAACTAAATTTTATTCATTTATTATTTCTTATAAAAAATAATTCGTGTAGCCTACGACTAGAGTTAGGGCCGTGACCCTCCTCCCTAGCTTTACTATAAGCCTACTTATGTGGCTGACAAACGGACCTTTTGGTACGTTATGTCTTTTTTCTGTCCGGAGAGATTAATCGTCCTCGCAGTTTGTTTAGTATTAAAGCCCTGCTGCAGGACATATGCGGCTTCGGAATGGGTCATTGTGATCTCCGCACGCACATCATTTACAAGCGTCATTTCTTTCACTAGAAACTTCCGGTCAAAAGCTGTTAAGGGTAGAAGTTGTCTCTTAACAGATAGCACCGAAAGGATTAGTCTTCATAATCTGTCTTTCTCTGATCCTCGAAATCATACTGTCTGGACCGCGTCGGGATCCGCTTACAGCCCGCGGACTTGACTGCGGAACGGGCCGTGCGCGGGGGTTTGATGACCAGGATTGCGTTCTGGCTTAACGTACAGTAGTGGAGCAGAACCGAAGAGCCTGAAAAAAAGACAATTGTCCCAAATCTGCACAGTCTGTCCGAGGCTGCGGGGGAGGGATGCGCACGGCCGTGGGGAAATACGCACAGCTGCGGTGGTGGTGATATGCACAAACACGCACGGCTGTGACTCCGACTGAGAAGAATGAAGATGCTGTTCTACAACAGCAGCTAGCAGATGCCTCATCTGTGAACCAGGCTGTGCCCCCCCCCCCCCCCCCCAACCCGCCACTGTGGTCGCCATGACGATTATTGTCAACTTCGTTTAACAATACAAAATTATCACCCTTCTCATTTATTCAATTTGAGACAAAAAAAGCAATACTTGTTTATACATAGAGATATTGGTTAATAATTTATATTTATATATTGCACACATTCTGACACATTATCATCATTCTGTTCCCTGCCTGACCTTAACAAAGAGACGGTTCTAGGTGGAACCCTGATGGAGTTTGGTTCTACGACCGTGGTTCCGATGATTAGAGATGAAACTTGACTTTGTTTCCACTGACAGAGACTCTGTGTACGGAGTCACCATTGAACATTGGTTAAAAGTCCCACTTATACAGTATATTAAAATGTTTAATTACAATCACAGGAGACAGTGCGACATGGGGCAGTCAGTGGGTTCAAAACACCGGGCGAGACCAGCAGTAACCCACGAGATAAGGGTTAGAAAACACAGAATACACAAACAATGATCACTCTTCATCAAAACCCCGCCTACTTCAACAGTATTCAGCACCAGAATAGACTTTGTCACAACCGTATTCTTGATCATTCAGAAAGGGAATTTTCTCAGAAAACATTTATTATGTATTTGTAAAATTACTTAAATACAGATCTGTCAAATTAACTGTTTTACCAGAGACGCCACACAGGAAATATGGCTCAGTTAATCGACCATTCATTCATGAGAAAGGAAAAAAAACAAACATGGACAGACTTCTTCATCGGACAGAGGACCAACGTGAGGAACACCTATAGAACGGTCGACATGTTAACGTTAACTCTCACTGTGGTCGGAGTCCTTCAGCTTCAGAGAAGGGAAATGTTAGCGGGCATCTAGTTACGGATCTCTCCATCACTCAATCGTTGGTGCATGCGTCGTGGATCAACCCCCGATGGGCCTGGGTCTAGACTGAGCTGGGTCTAGACTGAGCTGGGTCTAGACTGAGCTGGGTCTATGCTGAGCTGGGTCTAGGTCTATGCTGAGCTGGGTCTAGGTCTAAGCTGGTCTAGGTCTAAGCTGGTCTGGGTCTAGGTTGGTCTGGGTCTAGGCTGAGCTGGGTCTAGGCTGAGCTGTGTCCAGGTCTAAGCGGGGCTTGGTCTAGGCAGGTCTAGGCGGAGCTGGAGACGGCCAGCTTCTTGAGGTGGTCCATGAAGACCTGGAGGCTGACGTCGTCGGTCAGGATGGGCGCCCCCGGCTCCTACAGACAGGGAGGAGGAGACAACGCTGATTTAAAACCTTTAAAACGACGTTCACCCAAATGGAGGCGGCAGTGAGTCAGACTGTTGGAAATCTCCTCCAATCAATGACAAGTAAAAGCACGATAACTCTGCATTATGTCAGGGCTGTTGGGAGAAGCACTTAGTGAGTTCAGCACGGCCGCTTAAATATGACCTTATTAAATATGATCCTATTAAATATGGATCAATCAGGAGTTTTACACACACACACACACACACACACACACACACACACACACACACACACACACACACACACACACACACACACACACACACACACACACACACACACACACACAAACGGAAACAAAGTCACACACACACACACACACAGTCACCCCCCCCACCTCCCGGCCCCGTACCTGCGTCCAGCCGTTGCTGTTGTTGTGCGTCTGCGAGGGGTTGACCTTTGACAGCAGGAAGCGCGCCTGGGAGCCGCCGTGCTCCGTGTCCACGTAGCGCGGCATGGGGAAGCGTGTCTGCAGGATCTCCTGGGCGTCGTCCAGAGGCGCCTGGAGCAGCTGTTTGAAGTTCTCGTACTCCGCCATCTCCTGGTAGCCCGCCTTACGCCACTGGGCGATGGTCTGGAGAGAGCGAGAGAGAGAGAGAGACATTCTGTTATCCAACCACCACATGACAGGTCATCAGTCATCAAACCCCTGCGTTATGGTCTTGGGGGTCGGGAGAGACAGACATGCGTTACCTCTCCATCCAACCACAACATGACCAGCATCATAAACTCATTCATGAAAGCCTTTCAAACCGTTTGTGGTTTTGTTTACTCTGAGGGACGGCTCCATCTGAACCTCGGAACATTTATTCTCTGTCGTTCCCTGCGAGGGTCAGGGGATCATCTTACCTCTCCGTGGTAGATGACCAGCTGGAAGAAGGTGTCCATGAGGAGGATTCGGTCCGGCAGGATGCTGCTGCTGTCCAGGAGCACCGGCTGTGGGGGAACAGAGGTAGGGTTAGGGTAAATATTAGAGCGTTTTACAAAGTGGTCTGTGGTGATTGGTGCGAACATCAGATCATAACTGCTCTCTCTAAACTACATTCTTATTTTAGTCACAGTGACCAGATCACCATGTTGGAGAACATATAAGACATATTACCATGTTAAAAATCAGTAAAATTATAACGTTTGAGTCCACTTTAACAACAAAAGCTGCTGGAGTAGAGAATACATTATGCTGAAAAGACTAAAATGTTCTATTTTGGGCTGTTCTATGTTCTAGCACTTAATTACAGTTAAAGACACCCTGACCACTACAAAGTGTTCTGGCCCTTATGCGTTTCTCTGCAGTGTACAGAGGAACTCTAATCACACCCGCCCGTGTAATTAAGAGATCGAACAACAATACGCCTGTGAATGACGCTCAATATCACAACGACAGCCACCAGAAAGATAATTATACCGCACTACAAATGCCTGGCCGGCATCAGGGCATCATGTTACTGCGATGGTCCTTCAAAAAACGCACAAAACAAAAACCTTAATAAAACTATATGTTTTAGCGCAGTGGTTCTCAAACGTTTCCTACTAGTGTACCCCCTCTAAGTAATCTTTTCAGCTGGCACAAATCTTTTTTGAAAATAAATTCCATTCAAATATATTCTTGATGAAACTGACGACATTTTGGTGTTTCTGGATGCGCTCTTGTTTTCACGGATTCTCCTTTCAGAATCTAAACTTAAAAAGTAAGCTTTTTAATTTTTTTTTAATTTTCTGAGTGCCCCCTGCAGTACTGCTGTACCCCTAGGGGTACGCAAACCACCATTTGAGAACCACTGTTTTAGCCCATCCCCAGCGCAGTGTCACGGTGTAATGTGGGCTGTGACCCGTGTGTGGTGCGATGCTGACCTCTGGTGGGCCGTGGAAGGAGTACGAGTACAGCATGGGCTGCACCATGATGAGGGACTGGGTCAGGTCCTGGCGCACAAAGTGGTGCCGGTAGTACGACGACTCGTCAGGGCTGTTGTTGAACACCTGGAGGAACGGAGACCGCCGCAGGTGGAACATGAACTGTGGGGGGGGGGGGGGGGGGGAGAGCAGGAGATTAGATCATCAAAGTTACAACACTTCTCTGTCTTTACACCGCAGTGGAACGAGCTCCCTGCCGACATCAGGACCACAGAGTCGCTCACCAGCTTCCACTAGCTGGTGACTGCTGGAGACTGAAGACTCACTTGTTCAGAGTTCACCTCGACTCTGCATAGCATCCCCCCTTCACCCCCCCCCCCCCCCCACACACACACACACACACGCACTTATTGTATGTTGTACGTCCTGGCACTTAAAAATAGTACTTAGCATTGTGTAGCGTCTTATCCTAGCTATCTTTGTTGTATACAGGGAATGGGTTAACCTAGCGATTGTTAGTGCTTGGCACACATCCTTACTGTACAAAATTAATGTACTTATTCACTTTTTTTTTTCTGTACAAATTGTACTTATTCGCTTTTAGCAGACGCTTTAGATAAAAGCATCTGCTAAATGACCTTAATGTAAATGTAGATCGTTATGCTGAATGGCTGATCTATTAACCATGAACGTTTCAGGGTGCAGTTCTAAAGACGCCCACCAGGCGGGGGTGGTGCGCTGTCTCACCTGCGGGTACAGAGACAGGGACTCCGACAGCTTGAAGGAGGTGGGATCGTCTTTGTTGAACTGGCCGAACTTCTGACACTGGAATGGAGACGGAAACCTTTAGAGAACGCGTCGACGCATCACCGCACACACGCTTCAGCGGCCACACACACACTGCTGCACATTCCCGTCATACTTTAGTGCAACAAATGGCGGGAGCTACTGCGACACGCCCCACTGGGAACGCCGGCATTCCTTACATCCTTACTGTACCCATTCCTTACATTCCTTACATCCTTATATTGTCGTTTCTCTTTCTTCCGACAAATGTACTTATTGTGAGTGGCTTGGGTTAAAAGCGTCTGCTAAACGCCCTGAATGTAAATGGATGTGTCTGAGGGGCGTGTCTCACCAGGCGGATAAGCTGCCTGTCCAGCCAGCGGAGGACGTCTGGGCCCTCCTCCGACTCCGCCCGGAACACGCCCAGACGGGCCATGAGCACGGCCGACGCCTCCTGGTCGAAGGACGACTCAATGTGCTGGATCTGCGACTGGGCGTCGGCCCAGCTGGGGGGGGGGGGAGGAGGAGGGGGAGGAATTATGCAAATGTGAGCGCACGGACACAACGAGGCAGAGTGTATTTCTGGCTGGCTGCAGTTCAAACATCCTGTTGGCGGCTGGGCTGGTGTTGACTCTGCTCAGACTGGCCGCAGTGTGAAGAGCAGTTTAGCAACGCTAACCACCACTGGATGACGACTAGATTGTAGGGTCAACACGCGTGTATAAGGTAGTCCTCATGGATAAGGTGAATGATGAATCGTAACTGGAATGCATTTATACCGCGCTTTTCTCACCAGTGGCCAGTAAAAGCGCTTTACACACACATTCACACACCGACGGCGGAGTCAACCACGCAGGGCGACAGCCAGCTCGTCAGGAGCAGTCAGGGTGAGGGCGTCTCGCTCAGGGACACCTCTAACTAGCAACCTTCAGGTTACCAGCCGACCCGCTCTACCCCCTGAGCCACATGTGTGTACGGTGCCGTTCATTCGGAGAACGTTCAGGTGTAGTTTGTTGTTCTTACTTCCTAGCGACGGTTGTCACGCGGATCCTCCGCTGGGTGCTGGAATGTTGGTACTGGGTGACGAACTGGATCGCCCCACGGCCGCCCTGGGGGATAGGGGCGTTGTGCTGCACACACACACACACACATACACAGACACACACACACACACACACACAGACACACACAATACCGATCAGTCTAGCAGAAGGTGGAGGCAGATCTGGTGAACAATGTGGTGTGATTAAGTTAAACATCCCTGAAAGGATTCAGAGGAAAGCCAAACTCATGTTTCAGAGGACACTTGTTTAACGAACACAAAGGACTCTCCGTCGCACAATGGCTCCCTCACAGTGGAATCTTTAAGAACGACAGCCGAGGTGTGTATTTCATTAAATCCCCGTGTGGAAGAGGATGCGTTTGTGCGTGGTTGTGCGTTCGTGTGTCTGTGTCGAAGGTTTACCTGATTCACCACCTCAAAGAACATGGCCAGCGTGGTGGAGGGGTTGAGGCTGCACACCTTCCACTGGCTCGTCCCGCCCAACCCCATCTCCTGAACGCACACGTCAGAACACATACATCAGAATGCACCCACACACAAGTCAAAACACAACACAACACACAACACACACACACACACAGGAATCTCGCTCCTCCTCATTACTCTACGGGTGAGTGGCGGCCGGTGACTCACGTTCTCCGAGACGCATGGTCCCTTAGCGCTGAGGGAGACGCACGGCCCGATGGCCCCGGACACCTTCAGCTCCCGTGACGTCTGCGGGCAAACACACACGGAGATACACACTTAAATACACACGTGGTACAATCCTCAATGAACTGAGGAATGCTGCAGTGGAATGTCCAACACATTCATTAGTAAATCATATTGTAGGGCTGCAGCAAGACCATGATCCTCACGATCGATTGATTTAACGACAATACTTTCGATGAATCGATAAATCATCAAATCCAGAAAAATAAAAAAAAAAGCAGACGCTTTTATCCAGAGCGGCTTACAATAAGTCCATTAGTCAGAAGAAGGAGAAACAACAATATATCTCTGTGGGTACAGTAAGGATGTACATAGAACCAAGAGCCAAGCACTAACAATCACTAGCTTAACCCATTCCCCGTATACAACGGACACGGTCTACAGATACACCCTGTCTACCATCACAGGTTCCAGTCGTTTCTCTGTGGTTGAACTGATCCCCCCCCGCTCACCTTGACCTCCAGTGTTCCCCCGAAGGCCATGCGGAACTCCCCGTTGTAGTCCTTGCTGAAGACCCTCTGGAAGGTCTGCTTGAAGAGGGAGGTGTTGAAGGAGTCCCCCATCACGATGTGACCCCTGAGGACGACAGCACACACACCGGGGGTTAGGTCACCTCGTATCCATCGCCATCCGTTCTCTCTTGAACAGCAGAACCTCAAAGCGTTCTGCTGTCGGGACTGACGCTGAATGCGTGGATGATGTGTGTCAGTGTCTGCCTGATGATGTGAATGTTTCTGTTTCTGATTGTATTGTACGCACTTCTCCCTTCTAATTCATCATTATGTCTGTTCTAGAGCGTTGCGGTGACTACAACTGGATGCCTGGACTCTTTTTTGCATGTATGTATGTACGTATGCATGAATGTATGTACACAAGAAACGGCCTGTTAAACCCTTTGAGACTGTACCGGTTTTTAAGGGCTATACAAACACAATATAATTGAATTGAATGGCCTGAAAAACATGGTTGTGACCCAGAGACTGGAGCCCTGCGGGGGTCCAGACGTCCCACTGACCCGGTCAGGTTGGATAAACACTTCATCTCCAGCAGGCCGGTCTGGTCCAGGGCGCAGGCGTAGATGTCAATGCTGTGGCCGTTGACGGCCGTGCGGTTCGCCAGGGTGTCGTAATACTAAACAGACACAACACAATACAAATCATTAGAAAATACGCCCAGCTCTTT
The DNA here is from genome assembly GCF_964030765.1 of Micromesistius poutassou. Taxonomy (NCBI): domain Eukaryota; kingdom Metazoa; phylum Chordata; class Actinopteri; order Gadiformes; family Gadidae; genus Micromesistius; species Micromesistius poutassou. The sequence continues at coordinate 2,656,555 of NC_140273.1, read as the reverse complement.
AGAAGTAATATTAATTAGGATCCAGATGAAGGTCCAGGGGCTGATGCGTCGGCCTCATCACTAGAGATGTATCGATACCGTTATCAGTATCGTAAATTCCTCCGATACTGCCTAAAATGTAGCATCGGGTATCGGCGAGTACAAATCCCGATGCACCGAGCTGATACCGTCACATGACTCATTTACTACCCAGGCAGAGAACATCAAACAGTGCGGTGTTATGCTGCGTTTGTTAACGGTCTCGGACTTGGAAAGTCGGAACGGGAAACGCGTCATCCCGACCAACGTGCGTTTGAGCAACCAAGTCGGAAAAACATGGATACTCACGCTTAACTACAAGAATACAAATGCATTATTACAATTATAGATTCTAAATGTAAATAATCTAGTTCTGAAATAGAAAATGGCAGACAGTAAGTGAAGCGACTATACATTGCTGTCATCGTAGGAGAACCCTTCAATAAGAACCAGTGCTATTAGTAATTACGATGCTAGACGCTGTATCGGTCTATACTCGGTATCGGACGATACTCAAGCTCAGGAATCAGAATGGGGAAGGAGAACATGGTCTGGGAACATCTGTGACGGTCACCTTGGAGCTCTTCTTGAGGTGGCGCGCGTTGTCCTTCTGGATGTCGTGCCAGGAGCGGATGGGGGTCTTCAGCTCGTCCCCCACCACCATCCCGGGGCCCTGGGTGGGCGGGCCCCCCGTGAACAGCATCACGCGGGCCCCCGTGTTGGGGAACGCACCCTGCAGACACAGAGAGGAGGCGTCAGAACCAGGGTGGGGGACAAAATGTCGATACGTCGATCTTCGTGCGATACGAGAATCGATTCATTTATTTTTAAGATTTATTTTCGCATTGTTATGCTTTATTCATGAAGAGTTAGTCAGGAAATATGGCCCCAAATATTGATGGTTTAATTAATAAAATAAGGCGTCCTAAACAGATTTCCCTGCTCCTCCAGGTGGCGCTCAACACACCAACGAGGGAAACTTGAAGGGACGTTAGCGAACCAAAGACGACTAACTGAAAAACTCAGTTTGGACCGAAGTCCAGCACTTAAACTTTTAACAGTCATTTTGTATTCATAGTTAGACATACTGTATATCGTAATGTATCGTTATAGGATTGTCTATCAATATATTTATTATCGCAGAACCGCTGTATGACGATATTATCGGTATCTCAGGCCATGTATCGCGTATTGTATCGTGAGGTACCCTGTGGTTTCCAACCCTAGTCCAACCCTAGAATCAGCCCACGTGTTCATAGGCAGTATGAACGTATGTGCGTATGTGCAGTAAGAACATTGTCTCTCTCGAACCGGGTCTAAGCTCCACCGTGGATCTGAATGTGTACATTCTGCTGTTGATTCAACGAGGGGGGGGGGGGCAGAATTTCTAACTACACGGTTCTCTCTTTTTAAGTCCACAAATATTAATGGAGTGGTGTTACGGGTTTTACTACTTTCAAAGTCTTCCTGATTACCATCACAAAGCCAACGCTGGTCTCTAGGGGCGGGAGTGGGAGGCAGGGGTGAGGGAGCAGAGGGGTGAGGCAACAGGGGGTGAGGCAACAGGGAGTGAGGGAGTGAGGGAACAGGGGGTGAGGGAACAGAGGGGTGAGGGAACAGGGAGACACGAGGGAGGACTGAAAACAAACTGATCTTTGAACCGGCCAAGTACTGTACTGTACAGATAAACAGCTTAAGATATCAAGTGTGTGTGAGTGTGCGTACGTGGGTGTGCGCTTGTTTAGGGGAGTTGTGATTGTTGGAAGCGACATGTGGCACGATCCTCTGGAGTAGGTCAAAGTTCAGAACAGAATGCACTCATAACGCTTGCATAATTTTTTGGCAAAAAAAACAAACAAAAACCTTTCTAGTAGTAATAGAACACATCACATGTACTACAGCTTAGATTTACATTTACATTTACATTTAGGGCGTTTAGCAGACGCTTTTAGCCAAAGCGACTTACTTACTTATATTTGTATACTTATATTTGTCAGAAGAGAGAAACAACAAAAAAAGAGAAACAACAATATATCTCTGAACCATCTCATAGAACCAAGTGCCAAGCACTAACCATCACTAGGTTAACCCATTCCCCGTATACAACAAAGATAGCTTGGATAAGAAGCTACACAATGCTAAGTACTATTTTTAAGTGCCAGGACATACAACATACCATAAGTGCTTAAGAGGGGTGTGGGGAGGTAAGGGGGGGGGGGGGGCTATGCAGCTGAGTTGAGGTGAACTCTTGAGTATTTAACACTCAAGACTCAAGAGTTTGGTTTCTCATGCTCTAGAAACGTAGAGTGCAAAGCGTGTTCAATGGGGCGAATGCTACACACTGACTAACAAAAGCATCGCAGGTAACCAGAGAATTGTTGGTGTCCTGTGTGAGCAGGAAGTCAGGGTGCTCACCTCAAGCAGGCCGACGGCCACGGACAGTGCCACGCCCGTGGACCGGAGGGGGCGTTTCCCCTGGGGGACGGGCCAGGGGTCTCTCTGCAGCTCCCCGAGCAGGTCGGTCAGGTTCATATCCACGCGGTGCACCGGCTGGAGGAACCTAGGACCATAGAAGAACATTTAGGGGATAGTGCAGACGCCATTAACCAAAGCGACTTTCACCCATTCATTCACACATTCACACACCGACGGCGGAGTCGACCGACGCAGGGCGACAGCCAGCTCGTCAGGAGCAGTCAGGGTGAGGGCGTCTCGCTCAGGGACACCTCGACACTCAGCTAGGAGGAGCCGGGGATCAAACTAGCAACCTTCCGGTAACCAGCCAACCCGCTCTCCCTCCTGAGCTACTGCCCGCTAACCCTCTCTCTTAAGCGGTCATCAGATCAGCCTTCGCCCAGACGGAGCTCCACACGACTCGCCACCAGTGTCCCAACATTGGGTCAGTGTATAGAATACTACAGGTGATACGGTTCTTCTGGTCTTACCTGCAGGTGGCTGAGGGGTCTTGGGGAGCAGCTGGCCGGCCCTGCTGGCCTGAGACGGCCGGCTTCATCAGACCCAACATCTCCTACAACACACAGACACAGACACGTTACATTTACATTCAGGGCATTTAGCAGAAGCGTTTATCCAAAGTGACTTACAGTAAGTATATTGGTCAGAAGAAAGAAAAAGAACAATATGTCAATGTCAGTACAGTAAGGATGTTCATAGAACCAAGTGCCAAGCACTATTAATCACTAGGTTAACCCATTCTTGTAGACAACAAAGATAGCTAGGATAAGATGCTACACAATGCTAAGTACTATTTTTAAGTGCCAGGATGTACAACACACAATACGAGCGTAAGACACAAACAAACATTCACACTAGATATTACAAAATGTCACTAGATGGCGATTGCGCTCAGGACATTTTTTAAACTGTGTTTCACGTCCTGATGGAAGCATAACTGGGGTAATCCCAGGTATAGACAACGGGTTCCGGCTATAATAGAACCTCACTGAACCACTTAAGCCCCAACAGAGTGGTGTCTCTCCTCTCATTGTAATGGCCGACCTGGAATACTGTATTATTCATAACATTGTTTTCCAAAGCTGACCTCAGACTCATGTTCTATGCATGACCCTTGATAGGCTGAAACCTGACCCTGGTGACATGGGAATTCCACTGAGGCTCTCATACACACACCTTACCGAGTAGTGTAGGGCATGGAGGGGTCAGCAGGGGGAGCATGTTCAATCATACAAGATCACTACTTACTAATGACGGTTATGGGATTTACTTCAGTCATTTAGCAGACTCAGAATTCAGTCATTCAGCAGACTCAGAATTCAGTCATTGAGCAGATTCAGAATTCAGTCATTGAGCAGATTCAGAATTCAGTCATTAAGCAGACTCAGAATTCCGTCATTCAGCAGACTCAGAATTCAGTCATTAAGCAGACTCAGAATTCAGTCATTAAGCAGACTCAGAATTCAGCCGTTACTGCTGTTGGCGTCTTGCTCCAGGATGCCTACAGGTCAGAATGGGGAGCATTTGACTTCGAGACGCCAGTACCGTGTGAGTGTGCGTGTGCGTGCGTTCAGGTGTGTGGTCCCTACCTGGATCTGCTTGGAGGACAGCTCCTTGGTGCCGCGGAACACGTAGCTCTTGGCGATGCCCTCGCAGCTGAGCTCGTGGACCTGCACCATGCGGCCGAAGGTGATGAGCCCCACCAGGGCGTTGGGCGGCAGCAGGGAGAGGGACATCTGCAGCGACTCCCGCAGCGCCTGGAGGTCCTCCTCCTCCAGGCAGGTGTCCACCACGTACAGGAAGATCAGCGGGGACACCGGCCCGCGCTGGGGACAGAGGGAGAGGGAGGACAGAGGCCATGAAGAGACGCCTTTATCTCCGTCTGCGGCGGTGATGGGAGTGTGTGGAGCCATTGTTAAAGAGCAGATAAACGGAGCCTGGCGACGGCGGGCTGTCCGACGGTGAAATCAGGCCACCTTGTCAGGCCATATGTGTAGGAATGTTTTAGGCCAGGCCTCATCCTTCTCTGGGTTAGGCTTCTCAGCCGCCAGTTGCTTCTGTATAGAACAATCTAGGAGCAACCAGTCCAATCTTTGGTAGAGTTTTTCCGATACCAAGTCGGAAAATAATGTATGCTCACGCTTAACTACAAGAATACACTTTTGTTGACAGTAAGTGAACCGACTTTACATTGCTCTCATCGAAAGAGAACCCTTCAATAAGAAGAAGTGCTATTATTAGTTACAATGCTAGATGCTGTATTGGTTTATACTCGTATCGGCCGATACTCAAGTTCAGGAATCGGAATCGGGAAGGAAAAAAATGGTCTCATGGTCTCATCTCTAATCCTTAGATACCATTTAAACACGATTCTGTACGAGTTCTGTGTGTGTGTTTCCATGGCAGCAGAGCTCAGAGGCTGTTCCTACCTGTACGATGTACTCGATGGTGGAGAACTGGGGCATGAGTTCGGCTGGCTGGTTGACGTCAGAGATCCCGGCGTAAGAGGGCGGGAACTGCGGAGATTAGATCCAGAGTGTTGGTCCAATCGCATCGCGGGAGACAGCACATACACACATCGACACTTTGGAACAAAACGTTTATAACTGTGTTGTTATGAATACTCACTGGGTTTCTTTGGAAGCAGAAGTTGCACGCCCATATTTTAGCTCTGAAGTCAACTTGACTGTAAAACACAACAAACCACAAAACATTGTGTGAAACAATTAAATATGAACCATCTTCTTTCCCCACGTTGAAAGCAGCACACAGCACACAAACTGCAATTCAGTGATTGCAGTTTGACAGCAGGTGTAGCAAACTTGATGTGTTGGCATTTAAAGAGTAGGAGAGTCACATTCATCGTGTGGTGCTAATTCCACCACACCTCGAGTTGTTCAATATTTAAAAAGAAGGACAGCAGCAGCAACACAAACACAGCAGCCCTGCCTCCCAGAAGCTGTTTGCCCAAACCGGGACGCGGTCAATTCCCCCTCGACCCATGAGGCTGAGGCACGTCAGACTGTCACCGTGATCATGAAGAGATATCCTATCAACTCCTGTCTTCGAGTCACCACAGAGCAGCCTTTAACGACGGCCGAAGTAAAGACATTTACATTTAGCAGACGCTTTTATCCAAAGCGACTTACAATAAGTACATTTGTCCGAAGAAGGTGAAACAATACATCGCTGTCGGTACAATAAGGATGTTCATAAAACCAAGTTCCAAGCAATAACCATCACTAGGTTAACCCATTCCCCGTATACAACACAGATAGCTAGGGTAAGATGCTACACAACTAAGTACGACATTCAATAAGTGCGTACATTAAGTGCCAGGATGTACAACATACTAATAAGTAGTGGGAGGGGGTGGCTATGCAGAGTCTAGGTGAACTCTGAACAAGTGAGTCTTGAAAGACGACAGATGAACAACTACAACACAAACGACACACAGAAGAAGAACCACAAACAAGCAGCAGGTCCGGCTCTCGACTCACCACAGCGGGTTCAGCACGGCCTTGCAGTTGGCCCGGCCGCACATGACCGGTTCGTACTGGACGGGGGGCAGGTCGGGCCGCTCCTTGAGGGGCGTGAAGAGGCAGGACACCGGGACCACCAGCCGGGTGGCCTCCAGGCGGCTGGACGGCCACAGGTTCCAGCTGAAGCGCACGCCGTCCCGGTCCTCATTCTGCTGGATGAACTCCTGGTAGGTCGTCATCCCTGAGCTGCAGACGGTGATAAGGTATGGATTTAGTGGTCTGGGTTCAGAGTGTCAACCCTGCTCTCTCTCTGCTCTCTGTGTGTTGGTTGATAATATGTTGCATGACACTCCATATCTCTGATAACACGCCCCTCCGGACTGAAACTAGCTGACGTACAGTAAAGAATGGATGACACAGGTGTGTGTGCGTAATAAGAGAGAACCTGATGAACGTGTTGTGTGTGAAGAACACTCATTAGGGAATAAGGCTGGCCTATATGTATTCACTGTGCACGTTGAATATTCACTCATTTATTCACAATCACCTCTACTGGAAAAGTGAGCAGAGAAACACATTTCATGAATAAACATGAGCTCAAAAGCATACTAGGTTTGTTAAACGACCTGATTTGCATCTGTGTGCTGTGCTACCATCACCCCTGCATAATAACACCGTCTTAATTTGTTTACTTTTCCCTTTTACACGTTTGAGTCTCTAGAATTAGGTAGTTTGATAACAAGTTCAACAGCTCACACACAAGTTAAATGGGATCTAGGTAATTTTCTTCATGTTTGATCACTGCATTACATTACAAACACAAATATTAGTGCAACGTTAGAAAGGTGTAATGTTAACATCAAACACCGGATAAATTTCAGTTACTAACATTGAGTACAGTACTGGGCCTAAACGAATTAAATCAGAAATTAAAATATCAATGGATCACACATATGAGCAATCGCAACTCGTTCTGCTTTTCTCTTGTGAGTCGCCGTAGTTTCTGCGTCGGCGTATCGAAAGATGGCCCATCAAACCCCAGAATATGATTTGAGTATGAGTTTGATGGATAAATACACAATAAAAACTGGATTTAATCAGGGTTTATATCTTGCCTCCCGTCCGCAGGTCGTCTTAATCCGCCCCACCACTGAGAGACCATCAGCGGAAGCAGGACCGATTCCGCTCGATTTAAACCTTATATCAACCTTATATTAACCTTATATCAACCTTATATTAACCAGATAGGACTCCGAATCTTACCTTTAGTCCGATCCGTGTTAGTCCGGGTACTACCGCAGCGCACTGTGCCACATTAAGAGGTAGAAACGGGGATAAGGTCGACGAACAGCAGCCGGTGGGTGGTGCTCCGTCGGTCCTCCTCTAGGTCCGCTACAGGATGACGTGTTACTGCGCCCACTTCCGGCGGCTCGACGCTCGAAAAAACGACTCAAATTCCCGTCAGCAAATGCGGCGCCTCGCGTCATTCTGACGCAAGGCGCCGCATGGGCTCATGGGAAATTGAGTTTCTTTCCGTCACCGTTCACGTTACACGGCTATAACTCATATATTTCACGCTTTTGACTTGAAGTTCATCCTTCACCAGCCAGAGAAGACTTGACTTGTTGTCTCAGAAGTGAATTTGTTACAAACGGCTCACTAAATTAACATGTTATTAATTATTATGAATGTGAAGTGGTTTATATAGGCCTGTCATAGTTTAGATAGATCGATAATAATTATATAATTAATCATAATATTTATTATTATTAATATCAAATAAAATAGTGCAGCCAATAAAAGCGTACTTCGCCGGAACTGTCCGCGGTGCTAGACCTAATGTATGAACCTCTGGACTGAGCATGCGCGGATTCTTTCACCAGCAGGGTGCAGTGCACACCCACATGATGAGGGGAGAGATGAGAGAAACTGAGACGCAGCGAGGGAGAGAGAAAGGGTGGGGGAGCGGGAGGAAGAGAGGGAGGGAGGGAGGAAGAGAGGGAGAGGGAGAGAGAGAGAGAGAGAGAGAGAGAGAGAGAGAGAGAGAGAGAGAGAGAGAGAGGAGGAGGAGGGAGGGGGGAGAGGGAGGGAGAGAGGGGAGGGAGAGAGGGAGAGGGAGGGAGAGAAGGGAGCGAGAGAGAGAGAGAGAGAGGGAGAGAGAGAGAGAGAGAGAGAGAGAGAGAGAGAGAGAGAGAGAGAGAGAGGAGGAGGAGGGAGGGGAGAGGGAGGGAGAGAGGGGAGGGAGAGAGGGAGGGGGGGAGAGGGAGGGAGAGAAGGGAGCGAGAGAGAGAGAGAGAGAGGGAGAGAGAGAGAGAGAGAGAGAGAGAGAGAGAGAGAGAGAGAGATGAGAGAGAGAGAGAGAGAGAGAGAGAGAGAGAGAGAGGAGGAGGGGTCGGGAGGGGTCGGGAGGGAGAGAGGCAGAGAGCACTAGTACAGTAGCAGCAGCAGCAGCAGTCGTCCCGCCAGGCTGTCTCCTCCTCTCGTCTTCCCGCCTCGCCATGCAGCGCTCACGTTAATCCACCGCACGGTTACCGGCGGGACGGAGGCGAGCGTCCCCTCCGCCCAGGATGCTGCCTCACTCCGGCTGAACCAGAGACCCGACCGGGACCGGGACCCGGCTCTCTGCGGCCACACCGGATGTATGTGGAGGACGCTGCAGTCCGGGATTGACCACAGCGCGCCGGCGTCGCCAGCTGTTGCTTGCATGGAGAGAAGTGGCGCCAACAGCGGGAGGAAACGGCAGGAGGATGCGGTGACGTTATAGATCAGACCACCACCCGACGCACCGGAGCCGGGGGACGAATGCGAGCGGACGGGTTGCATCGAGGCTTTGCGTGTTTTATTGCGTGTTTATCATCGGTGTTGGAGTAAGCGTACATGATGGAGAAATCTACACCGCCAGCCCAGCCCCAGACACCCCAGACCCCCCAGCCCGGCGTCCAGGTCCTGCCTCAGGTCCTAGTCCCGCCCCAGCCCCAGCTCCCGCTCCAGCTGTCCATCACCAAGACCGACAGTCCGGCGGAGGACATCTCCAACGTGAGCGAGGAGGAGCTGACGCGGTGGACCAAGGAGGAGCTGGCGCGGCGACTGAGACGCTCCGAGGCGGACAAGATGAGCGTCATCCTGGATCACGGGAACCTCATCCGGGAGGTCAATCGCAGCCTGCAGCTGCACCTCAACGAGATCCGCGGGCTGAAGGTGAGGGCGGCGCGCGCACTGGCCGGGGGATGAGATCATAGATGTTTTAGCTCACACCTGAGCACGAGCACGGACGGAGGATCGCCTCTGTCTTCTCTCTCCAAAGGGCGTGTCCCCCGTCATCACGCCGGAGGGGAGATTTTCACGGCGGAAGTTTGTAGTGGGGCTACTGAGTGATGCATACGCTGTTAGTCACTCGTTCGCTTTTTTTTTTCTCTCTCTCTCTCTCTCTCTCTCTCTCTCTCTCTCTCACAGACACGCACGCACGCACACGCACGCGCACGCACACGCACACACACGCATGCACGCACGCACGCACACACACACACACACACACACACACACACACACACACACACACACACACACACACACACACACACACACAGCTCTCACTGTAAAGCAGTGTGTCATGCGATGGTGATGCCCAGAATATATCTCTATATTCTAAGCAGGCACCTTGAACCAGCTCTCCCTCCCAGAGTACTCTTGTATCATTTGGCTCTCTGCTCATCCATATCAGTAATTAGACAGAAGCGTGCCAGCAGGTGAGAGAGGGAGTTGGAAAGAGGGTGGAGAGGAGGAGAGGAGAGGAGAGGGGAAGAGTGGTTAAATAAGGACAGGGTGATGAAGGAGGCATGCTGGAGGCGGGACAGGAGGGGACACACAGAGTCTGTCTCCTGAGTTAATAACAGCCTTTTCCTTCTGGCCATGTGATTGGCTGCGTCCCGTTTTACTGTCTACTCGTGTGTGTCTGTGTGTCTGGTCCTGTGATGTTGACCTTTAATAACTCAGTCTGAGAGTCAGACCTGCACCTTACACCCTAAGACAAGGTCATTCTGACATCCTAAGGACAGGTTGGACGGGATGCACATGACACCATGGTGTCTCCAAGTGCAATGCATGTCTGTATGTAGGGAGAGTTTCACAGTGGAACCAAAGTGCTGTTGGAATATAAGAGAGTGAGAGAGAGAGAGATAGAGCGAGGGGGGAGAGAGAAAGAGAGAGAGCAGGGGGAGAAAGAGAGATGTAGAGAGAGGTAGGGGGGAGAGAGAGAGAGTGTTCATACACTTGTCAGTCGTTTCTCACCATTAAATGTATTTTGCTATAATGTTGAATGTGCATCTCAGTGCCCTTGTATCCTCTTCTTACCCTCTCCCTCTCTCCCCATCCCCCCTCTCTCTCTCCCTCTCCCCCCTCTCTCTCCCCCCTCTCTCTTTCCCCCTCTCTCCCCCCTCCCTCTCCCCCTCCCCCTCCCCCCTCTCTCCCCCCTCCCTCTCTCCCCCCTCTCTCCCCCCTTCCTCCCCTCCTCCCAGGACATCAACCAGAAGCTGCAGGAGGATAACCGCGAGCTGCGTGACCTGTGCTGCTTCCTGGACGACGACCGTCAGAAGGGGAAGCGCGTGTCCCGGGAGTGGCAGCGCCTGGGCCGCTACAGCGCCAGCATCATGCGCAAGGAGGTGAGCCTGTACCTGGGCAAGCTGCAGGAGCTGGAGCAGAGGCAGGATGAGGTGGTGCGCGAGAACCTGGAGCTCAAGGAGCTCTGCCTGCTGCTGGACGAGGAGAAGGGCCCCGGGCCGGGGGCCGCGGGGGGCCCGGGGGGCCCGGGGGCGGGGCCGGGCTGCCGCGGCTCCATGGACAGCCAGAGCAGCCTGCTCACGGTGCCCGGCGCCGGGCTGCTCCTGAGGGACGTGGGCGACGGCAGCAGCACCTCCAGCGCCGGGTCCGCCGACAGCTCCGACCACGCCCACCAGAGACCGCCCCCCCACCACGCCGCCGCCGGCCTGGGGATGGTAGGGGGAGGGGGGGGTCTGGGCGCCGCCGGGGATAAAGGCAGCCCCGAGCCCCCCCGCAAGCCCCGCTGCAGCAGCATCAGCGGGATGGCGGGCGGGGGGGACCTGGGCAGCCCGGACCACCCGGCCGGACGCCACCGCAGCACCAGCCTGGAGTACCCCTACGTCCTGCCGCCCCCCCGGCCCCGCTGCGGCTCCGTCTCCGTGCCCGACCACCGCGTGATGCGGGGCCTGAGCCCGGAGAAGTACGGCCGCACCGTGGGCCGCCGCAGCCCCGAGCAGCACCCCAAGCACTACGGCTCCGACCTGCTGCTGGGCCAGAAGCAGCACTTCCTGGGGGGGCCGGGCGGGGGCAGCGGCGAGCTGTACCCCCGGCACCAGCGCAGCAGCATCAGCAGCCTCACGGAGCCCCGCCACCTGGAGGGGGGGGGCAGCCCCGAGACCCACCGCCACCAGTACGCCCTGAGCCCGGACCACCACGGGAAGTACGGCAGCCCCGCCAGGGAGGCCCAGCGGAGGCAGGCCGCCGGCGAGGAGCTGTCGCCGCACCACCACAGGGGCGTTTACAACGGGATGAACGGTGAGGAGGCTGGGGGGGGGGGGGGGGAGGTCCTCGCATGGAGGGTGTGTGTGTGTTTGTGTGAGTGGGTTTAAGTGTGGGTGTAGGATTGTGTGTTTGTGTGGGTTTAGGTGTTGGTGTAGGTGTAGGTGTGTGTGTGTTGGTGTAGATGTGGGTGTTAGTGTTTGTGTGGGTTTAGGTCTTAGTGTAGGTGTGGGTGTAGGTGTAGGTGTGGGTGGGTTTAGGTGTGGTTGTTAGTGTTTGTGTGTGTGTGTGTGTGTGTGTGTGTGTGTGTGTGCGCACACGGCGGTTATTGTTTATCTTTTCCCCCTCCACCCAACCTTTTGAAGTTGTGGATTAACACAAAGGAAGTGTCCTTTCAAATAGGAAATGTGTGTGTGTGTGTGAGTTTTCTGAGGCGATTTCTTGGAATCCATCCAGATTGAAATTCCAACTACTATTGCCCTCCAGGAAGTCGTATCAGTCGAATCAGATTGATACTGCTGAGGTTTATCAGTTCTGGCATTATTACTGCGTGTGTACAGTATACATGGAGATAGACTCCTGCTTCTCGTGCCCGGCCATCAAGCTAAAGGCGTGCCACTCTAGTGCTTGAGAGGTTCTGTGAAGGGATAAGGATGTTAAATCAATACTTTGGCATGTACGGTTTATGTTGTCTTGAAATATTAATGCTGAATCACAAGCGTACGTAAGCGTAAGCCACTAAATCCACTTTATGGTTCTACTTAAGGGCTACTTCTTCCGTTTTAAAATGTAAACCAGATTGGGAACCTGATGATACGTCACTTTGGAGTGCAGCTGACTGATTTGGAAGCAAGGAACATTGAATTTAAGAACATTGAAACAATACTTTGAAACAATGTGCTACTGTTTTTAATTGATGACTGTACTGTAAAAGGGTCTCTTGGTCCATTTCATCATGTGACGAGTTCTGTTGTTTGCCTTTAAATTGGGAGTGTGTGTGTGTGTGTGTGTGTATGTGCGTGTGTATGTGTGTGTGTGTGTGTGTGTGTGTGTATGTACGTGTGTGTGTGTGTGTGTGTGTGTGTGTGTGTGTGTGTGTGTGGAAGTGTGCATGTACGCGTGTGTGCACGCCTGTCAGCGTGTGTGTGTGTGAGTGTATGCATGTGTTTGGACATGTGTGTGTTTGTGCGTGTGTGTGTGTGTGTGTATGCATGTGTGCATGTGTGTTTGGACATGTGTGTGTTTGTGCATGTGTGTGTGTGTGTGACTGCTCTGACCTCCGTGGCCACCTCCTCATCCATCATCTGGACGGGAGCAGCTTAGCTAACGCTGCTAGCAGCAGAGTGTCAAAGCAACAGGACACACACTCACACACACACACACACACACACACACACACACACACACACACACACACACACACACACACAATGCTAAGACACTGTGGACTATAGCCCTACACACACACACACACACACACACACACACACACACACACACACACACACACACACACACACACACACACACACACACACACACACAATGCTAAGACACTGTGGACTATAGCCCTACACACACACACACACACACACACACACACACAATGCTAAGACACTGTGGACTATAGCCCTACACACACACACACACACACACACACACACACACACACACACACACACACACACACACACACACACAATCAATCGCCTAAAGGGAGAAACTAACCCTCCTTCTTTATAGACAACATCTCTCATAATGGTGGTCCACAAAACTAACAGCTGAGAGGAGGTCTGCTCTGGCGGCTTTTACGGCGGCCATAAAGCCGGCGTTGGAGGGTGGAGGAGGAGGAGGAGGGAGGAGATCAGAGCAGGGAGTGGCCGCTGTCAGAGCACCCAACAGAGCACAGTAATGATCCTGGAGCTCAGAAAAAGTGCTGAATGGACGCAGGCCTGGCTGAAGGGAGAGGACGTGTTCCCTCAAGGTGGAAGATCAGGCTGACAGCGCAACAGGAAGACAAACAATTCACAGAGGACGGGAGGCCCTCACCCCCAACACAGCAGGCAGACAGACGGATAGGTTGATAGTAGTAATGCACCTAGAAGCAATAATGAGCTGTTAACTACTTTGAATGTTGTTTTTGCTGAGTCACAGCTCAGTCCGTAAAGCTGTGACAATCAGGACTTCCGGCCAGTCAGAGAGCCGGAGGTGGGCGGGGTACATTCCATATGCGCGCTGTTTATGTGACATGTTTACGTGTGTTTGCATGCTGACTGGGCGATGCATGATATAATAATTTAGGTTTTCCAATTAAGCTTCACAGCAATCACAGTTCAGAGGATATTGACCAGACGATGAGATGCCAGAGAATCCAAAATGATCAGACATTGTTTCGTTGATGATTCGCTGTCGCGTGACAATGAAACCAATTAGAAATACTACGAACAAGGTTTTGCCCACACAGATGAATCATCTATCTTATAGTAAACACACACGGCCGGCGCTTAAACACTTAAGAGATTAGCACAGACCTCCACAGAGCAGAAGTAAGATCCTAACCATAGGGTCCTTTCTCTCTCTGATCTCTGAGCAGACTGACTGAGTGACGGACGGGAGCGACTGCTCTCTGAGGCCCGTGTCGCCTTAATGCCTCGCAGATCCTTAATTGGAGAATGTAAGAGCTCTGGAACACTCAGCGGAGCGCGGCTCTAGCGGAGCGCCTAGAGCAGCATCACATCCGTCAGCTCGCTGAAACACACACTGCTCACTACCCAGACCCATAAAGCGCCTTTCCGTGAGGTCTCGTTTGGCGGTGTTTTCAACAGAGGCCAGGAAGAGTCGGAGCTTCGGCTTTGTGATACAAAAATCGGTGAGTCTGTGGGCTAGCCGTCTGTTAGAGCAGCCATCCATCATGTCTGCATGGAGTGTCAGGCCACGCCCACACGGCTGCGAGGGCGGCCTTCAGCTGACCCCCCCAAGGACACCGGTGATGACTGTCCCAACAACACAACACTATAGAGACCTAACACAGCTCTATAGCGCTAACACAACACTATAGACCTAACACAACTCTATAGAGCTAACACAACACTAAAGACCTAACACAGCTCTATAGAGCTAACACAACACTATAGACCTGTGTTAGGTCTATATAGGACCTACAGGTTCAGCGCTATAGAGCCGTGCTAGGGCTATACGGCAATTCACCATGACGTCACACTATGTTCTTCCGGGTGGCAAAAGCCGATGCGTTCTCCGTTGGCACCACTAGTAAACAAACCCTAAAGAGTAAATGGCTTGAATTAATGATTTTCTTCTTGCGGGGTGCTACGGGACGTCTCATTAATATATATATATATATAATATATTATATTATATTAATATAGTTTTCGTCATCGTTTCAACTTCAGATCAACAACAATGTTTTGTTGACTGTGTGACATAGTCTTTATTGTTATTTATTTATTTATTATTTATTATTATTATTTGTGTTTACAGCCGGCTGGATGGCTTCTGGTCAGTGGTAGCCGCTCGTTCTGCCACCCGGAAGTGTCGTTACGGCTATTGTTTACTAACATTCTGAAATGCCGTATAGACATGTGAAAGGTCTTTAGAGCTCTGTAAGGTCTAGAGTTAGGTCTATATCCCTGAGACAGGGATATAGCCCTAACACGGCTCTATAGAGCCGTGTTAGGCTCTATAGAGCCGTGTTAGGGCTATAGAGCTGTGATAGGTCTTTAGAGCTGTGTTAGAGCTGTAGGTATTTAAATCCTGGTCTGATATCTAAGAACATAAATTTGGCTTATTGTTATTTTCAGTTTAACTTTTGAGTGACAGGACTGTTAATCAAGCTTTTTAATTTTCTAAATGATAAATCTTCGCCAGTTTTCTTTAGCTCACAGTTTGCTGATTTCCACTTTAAAGTCCCACCGGACGGCCATTAAGGAACCATCAGAGACGGTACACTGGAGTTAAGGAAGAGCAGTGATGCAGCTGTGTGTATTCTGTGTGTGTGGATCTGTGTGTGTGGTTGTGTGTGTGTGTGTGTGTGTAATCTGTGTGTGTGGATGTGTGTGTATACTGTGTATGTGTGTGTGTGAGTGTATCTGTGTGTGTTGATCTGTGTGTGTGTATACTGTGTGGATCTGTGTGTGGATCTGTGTGTGTGTATACTGTGTGTGTGTGTGTGTGTATCTGTGTGTGCGCCAGCTCTCCGACTGCTACAAAAAAGACTGAACTAGAAGACTTTAATTCCTGTGACGCTGTTGTACACTGCACTCTGGATTATCCCATAAGCCTTTTCCGCAGTATTTTTTCAATTTTTGGCCTATACGTGTGCGTGTGTGTGTGTGTGTGTGTGTGTGTGTGTGTGTGTGCATGTGGGTGTGTGGATGTGTCTGTGTGTATGCATGTGTATGTGCATGCGTGTGTGTATGTGTATGTGTGTGTGTGTGTGTGTGTGTGTGCATGTGTGTGTGTGCATGTGTGTGTGTGTGTGTGTGTGTACGTGTGGGTGTGTGCGTGCAAGCAGCAAGTGTGTGTAAGCCTCTTGTTTACGTGTTGTGTAGTTTCATTTGACTTGTCCCATTGCATCTCGTCCCAGAGTCACACAAACACCAGAGCCAGGTTACCACTGTCTCTCAACGCCCAGAGCTCAGCTCATATCCCCTCCAAATCCAAACCGACCCAGACTGGTCTGGACCTGTTTGTCGGTGGCATCGGGGCTCTTTATGAATCGGTTACTTCTCTGGGTCAGGATTAGACGCTCTTATTGCGCTTCCAGTACAATGGGGGTTATTATACTGACGGTAAATGTACAGTTACCAACCTTTTAGCGTTATGAGCGGGGTATAATTCCTCTACGAAAGCTCAGACTGCAGCAGCATTAGCAGTGACACTAGTGCAGTCTCAGTGTCTGTCAGAATGCCAATGCTGCTTCATGAAGACATGAGGCCAGCAGCATGTGACGGCTTGTAGGCCTCAGGTGGATGTTCAGGATTCCTCTGCTCATCAACATCAGACCTGTTAGTAGTTTGTGTCAAGCAGAGCGAGCCTTCCATACGTCTAACATCTGTTGAAACACGTTAGAGAAATGCCGTTTAGCATTGTGACCTCCCGACCCCGACTAGATGAGTGACTTAGCATCTCGTGTTTGTATATATTATATCATATATTGTGTTGTATATACAGTGTTTAGTTGAAATCTATACTGGAACACTGAACACAATGCTGATTCTAAAACAACAATGTTGTTTTCTGGCTGTTCTGTCTTACATCTTGTCTCTCTAGATCGTTTATCTTTATTGCCTTTAGGAATCAACATTATCTTCATATTCACGTTTCCATATTGAACTGTTTCTGTACCATTGGTCGCTGTGTACGTGTGTGTGTCTGTGTGTGTGTGCGTGTGTGTTTGTGTGCACAACCTTGGGAAGTGACCTGAATTATTTTGCTTGTTAATGTAAATGTAAATCCCTAAATCCTCCACATGCACATACACACACACACACACACACACACATTGTGTGCATTCCTTTATTTGTGTATTGTATCATTTAATCTAGTTAGTTTAAGTAGCAAACTAAAATGAAATACATGTATAAACTGAGAACAATTGAGCCTGTACAGTCATGTTGACGCCCTGATTCAACTCTACTCGTGTGAAATAGATCATTCTGTATCTCCAGGACTATTGATCTGGATGACGGCTCCTTGGCTGTTTAGAATGCCTAATGCATGACAACAGGAAATATCACTCTAGCTTTGGGCTTTGGACTATAATACTCTCCTCCACTCTGCCAGTGAGAGATACAAGGCTGTCTCACTGTCTCCTCTCTCTGTCTCTCTCTCTCTCTCTCTCTCTCTCTCTCTCTCTCTCTCTCTCTCTCTCTCTCTCTCTCTCTCTCTCTCTCCCCCTCTCCTCTAATTGGCCAGCAGTGTGAGCCACCAGCTGTCGGACGCTGAGGCAGAGCTCTGATTACGAGGCCTTGTTTCAGGAGGAAGCGGGGATATGCCAGGCTGAGCTCAGGAAGAGGGTTGAGGAAGTCTGTGAGTGGATCTACGCATGTTTTCCATCGCTCTCCCCCCCGGCCTCCCCCAACGCCTCCCACCCCCCGCCTCCCCCAACGCCTCTCACCCTCCCTCCCTTCCTCAGCCCTTTCCATCCTCTCTCCTTCGTTAGTCGTCTGCCGTAGCTCAGAGCAGCCGACCCCACAGCCCGGGACTAAATGTCAGGTCGTAACTAAGCTGGGCTGCACCAGGCAGGCCGCCGCCCCCCCCGGCATGGAAGGCTTCTGATTGGATGACTGTCATCACCACACCATCGCCTTACTGTGTTGATGCAGTGGGCGGCACGTGGCTCAGGAGGTAGAGCGGGTTGACTGGTAACCAGAAGGTTGCTGGTTCGATCCCTGGCTCCTCCTAGCCGAGTGTCGAGGTGTCCCTGAGCGAGAGGCCTCACCCTGACTGCTCCTGACCAGCTGGCTGTCACCTTGCAGGGTTGACACCGGCGTCGGTGTGTGAATGTGTGCATGAATGGGTGAATGTGAGGCAGTACTGTAAAGCGCTTTGAGTGGCCACTGGTGAGAAAAGCACTGTATAAATGCAGTCCATTCACCACTTGATGCTCTCTGTTCTCTCCAAACGTCCCCTCATCGTTAGAGTCCCGTCATGAGGAACGGGTTTGTGGTGCATGTCTGTGTCCACATGGTACATCATCAAACACCATAAGTCATCCCAGCTTCAGTCCGTCAGGCGTGCTGCATCATGACCCGTGTGTCTGCGTCTGTCTGTGAAGTGTCCCTCACCCTGTAGTTCTGTTCTGCTGGGCGGTGGTCACAGTACTGCAGCGATCCAACTGGAATCGGTTACTTTTCCTCCCCCTATCCTATAAGAATTGAGTGGATGTTGAGCGGATGTTGATATAAAGCACATAACAGTTGATTTATACAGCATTGTCCCCATTCTGTGAATAACATTCATCTCACAAAGCATCATTGTTGAATTTCCTTCTCAAGTTGTGGTGCCCTTAAAATGTATTCTGTAATCTGATTTGTGTATTCAGACAACAATGATGTTAGAAACAATAAAGTCCATAGAAAGTAATTTTGAAAGTCAGTTTTAATCTCCACAACATCTCACTAAGGCCGTTATCGTGTTTCATTCTGTGAACACACCTGACAACAATTACATCCCATCAGCACTAACAAGTTTAGGATCGTTAATTAGTCTCTTGTTGGGCTACTGTCAGTCTGAGTGGAAGTCTTCAGAATGGATGCTTTCTCATCGTGTTTGCGTGTTTTTAATGATAAGAGTGACGTCGTGGAGAGGCGAGGAGATGAGCCCTCTGTAAACCCTGAATGTGTAGTAGAAGTAGTTGGGTTAGAAATTAAGAATTTAAGGAAATCCTTAATTGGTCTTCGATTCTCAATGATGTGTCTGAAATCCCAGAGAGGTCCAGTCGTGCAGCCCCAGTTGTCCCCTAGACCACACACACACACACACACACACACACACACACACACACACACACAGTGACACTCTGTCTCGCTGCAGTGGACAAATGGGGAGCAGCCAGTGAGCCGAGAGGATTGATCTAGTACTGGTAATTAACCATTAAAGTTAAGAAGTGCCCATCA
The DNA here is from genome assembly GCF_964030765.1 of Micromesistius poutassou. Lineage (NCBI taxonomy): Eukaryota > Metazoa > Chordata > Actinopteri > Gadiformes > Gadidae > Micromesistius > Micromesistius poutassou. The sequence goes on along the minus strand of NC_140273.1, from coordinate 2,637,408 downwards.
GAGCTCTCAGCTTGTATTCATGTGAGGCTGCGTTTGTTATTTCATCATCTCATCGTTCGTTGAGTCGTTGCAGTCCGCCCATGATCCGCACTGTAACGCTCTTGTGCTGAGAGGGACTGACGTATATTAGACTGAAGTATTCAAGTTGTTCACTTAGTGAACAAATGCAAGAATCTAGTTTGTGAGAAACTGGATTATTCCACTGAGCGGGGAAAAATAATTAGACTTCTATTTCTTAGATCTTCTTCCTTATGGGTTGTAATGGGAGATCCATATTGGTCTGCATGGTCCTTTATTTGAATTGGGTAGTGCATACATACTGCTTCTAACTACATTTGAAGAATTGTTTCATCACTTTGACTACCATCAGTCAACAAGAATAGGAATCAAAGTTCTTCACCAACAAGATAAACACATGTAAAAATTATGCTTTTGTTTGTTTGTTTGTCTGTGTAATTGATTGAACTATACTCCTTGACGTATTCGCTTTATGCATCACAACTGTTTGTATTTCCATTGTTCGTTCGATCGCTTGGCTTTCTTTCGGTAACAGCTATTCATCAGCCAGATGTGTGTTTGGAATTTCATTGAAGAGGACAGCTGTAACAGAAGAGCCTGGAGTCTCACAATCCCATTAGATCTCTGCATAAAAATACAGATACAGAGAGTTTCAGCTGCAGGCGAATTAATCACAGAAGAAAAAGGGAATGAATTTCTTCAAACTAAACCAGACAAATACCAGTACTAGGGATGTAAAATGGTAAATGGTAAACAGACAGTGACATTTATACAGTGCTTTTCGTCCACTCAAAGCTTTACGATACTGTCGCACATTCACCCATTCATACACCGACGGCGGATTCAGCCACGCAGGGCTCCAGCCAGCTCGTCAGGTGCAGTTAGGGTGAGGCGTCTCGCTCAGGGACACCTCGACACTCGGCTAGTCCGGGGATCAAACTAGCAACCTTCTGGTTACAAGTCAACCCACTCTACCTCCTGAGCCACATGCCGGCCAAAATGCTCTTGCTTTGTACAAATCGTGCAAGGTAGAGTGAGTAGTTTATGCTGATTCTTAGTTATCCCCTGCTAACTCGTATGTACGCCTTCTCACTCCTCTTATATTATTCATAAGCGCTGAGAATTGACTGCTGGTGATGTTAGCCCATAAAATAGGACAACAACAGTTTATCTTGCAAATGCAGGCTTAAATATTTCATTGACCACAGAGACTCACAGCCCAACAACATGCCAACAGCCTAGCATAAATTGGAACAAATTGGCTCATTTAAAGCTTTGTTAAGCTTTGAAGGAAATAAATAAATATATCAAAATGACGGTTTTGCAGCATTAGTGTGTCACAGCGATTACATTTGAACTGTTCTCAATTCTAAGCTTTTGATTTGCTTTGTTAATGATTTTAAGTGGCAGTGTGTGAGATTACGCCCGTCCAAGTAAGTAGTCAGGACAGAATTAGAACAACTCAGTTAACAGAGTTCTGTCCACTCTGAGGGCCATGCGTGTTATGGGGGCTGGCCAGCATTTGTTATTTGTAGAATATTTCAGCAATCGGATGTGATTTTATGATTATTGAAATCGCAATCGCTCAGCAGTGACTACAGATATGTCGAGTTGATTTTAAGCAAAGAGCTAGCGGACATACGCGTTCAGGCTTGAATGTGCTTTAATGTGATTCATTAACGATTCAATTCATTTATAATAGAGTCACAAGAATGGAATCGTACAGTTTCTATAATTCACACATAAACCGAAAA